>NW_028317968.1:8127500-8455000 GCF_062004578.1 Staurois parvus | reverse complement strand
TGTGAACCCCTTGGGATTACATGGAGTTTTACATGAATTGGGTTCTGAACGTCATCTAAGTCACAACAATAGAAGAACACAGTCTGCTGAACATAATACTACACAAACATTAGATGTTGCCATGGTTTAATTGCACATAGCATGTAAACATTCACAGTGCAGGGAGGAAAAAGTATGTGAACCTTTGGACTTAATACCTGGTTGACCCTCCTTTGACAGCAATAACCTCAACCAAACGTTTCCTGTAGTTGCAGATCAGACCTGCACAACGATCTGGAGTCATTTTGGACCACTCCTCTTCACAAAACTGTTTCAGTGTAGCAATATTCTTGGGATGTCTGGTGTGCATCGTTCTCTTAAGGTCATGCCACAGCATTTCAATCGGGTTGAGGTCAGGACTCTGACTGGGCCACTCCAGAAGGCATATTCTGTGCTGTTGCAGCCATTGTTTTGTTGAATTACTTGTATGCTTTGGGTCATTGTCCTGTTGCGTCACCCATCCTCTGCGGAGCATCAGTTGGCGGACAGATGGTCGTACGTTTTCCTGCAAAATGTCTTGAGAAACTCTGGAATTCATTTTCCCATCAATGACAACACTCCGTCCAGGCCCTGAGGCAGCAAAGCAGCCCCAAACCATGATGCTCCCTCCGCCATGTTTTACAGTGGGGATGAGGTTTTGATGTTGGTGTGCTGTGCCTTTTTTTCTCCACACATAGTGTTGTGTGTTCTTCCCAAACAACTCAATCTTGGTTTCATCTGTCCACAGTATATTTTGCCAGTAGTGCTGTGGAACATCCAGGTGCTCTTTTGCAAACTTCAAACGTGCTGCAATATTCTTTTTGGACAGCAATGGCTTCCTCCGTGGTGTCCTCCCATGTACTCCATTCTTGTTTATTGTTTTTCTTATTGTAGATGTGTCAACAAAAATGTTAGCATGTGCCAGAAATTTCTGTAGGTCTTTAGCTGACACTCTGGGATTCTTCTTTACCTCATGCAGCATTCTGCGCTGTGCTCTTGCAGTCTTTTTTACAGGACGACCACGCCTAGGGAGAGTAGCAACAGTGCTAAACTTTCTCCATTTGTAGACAGTCTGCCTTAACGTGGACACATGAACATCATGGCTTTTGGAGATACTTTTGTAACCCTTTCCAGCTTCATGCAAGTCAACAATTCTTGATCATAGGTCTTCTGAGAGCTCTTTTCTGCGAGGCATGGTTCACATCAGACAGTGCTTCTTGAAACCAGTAAACCCAAAACAGGTGTGTGTTTTTTAAGGGCAGGACAGCTGTCAGCAACACATCCAATATCATCACACTGATTCGAGTCAAGGTTAGCTCACTCCTGGCTCCAATTAGCTCTGGGAGAAGTCATTAAGCTAGGGCCTCACATACTTTTTCCTCCCTGCACTGTGAATGTTTACATGTTATGTGCAATTAAACCATGGCAACATCTAATGTTTGTGTAGTATTATGTTCAGCAGACTGTGTTCTTCTATTGTTGTGACTTAGATGACGTTCAGAGCACATTTTATGTACAATTCATGCAAAACTCCACGCAATCCCAAGGGGTTCACATACTTTTTCTTGCAACTGTATGTGCAGTCTAAGAATAGTATCCACATTTAAGGCACTATTTAAACCTTGAGTGTTGATCAGCAAAGAAAATACAAAGTAGGTTTGCCACAGCTTGAACATTCGGCATGCAGAGTAGGAGACAGCAGCGCTCAATAGAAGGCTCATTGCGCTACTGAATCACTTTGAATGTTCTTTTTGTTGATCATATTTCTTTGTATAGAAGTGGCAGCATTTATTATAATTTTTTATTATTATTATTATTATTAATAATAATTATTATTATTTTATATTTAGATTTCATCATGCATCTAGCGCAAAATGTTTGTTTTTTATGTACACATATTAGTAAACTTTCTAATTATCTATTTTCTTGCTGTGGAAATAGTTAACACCCAATTTCAAGGTTTTACTGCTTTATTTTGTAACAGTACCAATGCCTGCCAGTTGTTGTAAATAGGGTCAGAATAATGTTAAAGTTTTATCATTGATCACTTAAAGATCTCTATTTCATTATGAGAAGTAACACTCCAAGTATTTTGGTTATGGGTCTGATTATATAAATAAAAAATAAAGACCTAATACAGATGGCAACCAATTAGAATCCTTGTTTTATTTTCAAACTATGAACTTTAGAAATTACAATTGTAGATTGCCAGGCAAAATATGAAGCTGCTATTTTTGGAGAAACACATGAATCATGGACATCAAGATCTTTTTATTTTCAGGCTTACTTTGCCCTTATTTTCCTTATACTAGCCATAGTACAAAGAAGCAACACAATGCAAAAGAAAAACAAAACATAAATGGAAAAACATACCTGCATGACAAAGAAATACACATATACCAAGCATACAGTTAACCAACATATGTACAAAAGCTCCCATTATGATATACATATATGACCCTCTGTACACTTCAGAATAAATGTAGGCCTTTTTCCATTTACATCTAGTTTTCCACGAAAGGCCAAAAATGCTGTTTAATGTTTTGGCTAGCATTGGTGCCTATTATATGATTACCATACTCCTATGCAGCAAAGGTAGATGGTACTATAGTTGATACAGGTTTCCAGTTATAGATAATAAGTATGAAACTGTGTTTTTTGCAGCATTCATTCTTGGACTATAACAAACTAATAAGGAAAATGGTGTAGCGCTGTGTATATTGTGGTATACTTAAAATAAATGGTGAAAATCAATAAAAGATGTGAATCAAAGTAACTTGGTTCAATTATTGGTGTGACACTGTGTATGATTAATAAAAAAAGATGTGAATAAAAACAACTTAATTCAAATATATATGAAGTATGGAGTGTACCATGATTCAAACAAATAGAGAAAAAAATGTGAATGCATAAATGTGACATGGAGACACTTAAAGTGAAATCAACAGTGACCAAATCATACACTGTGACAATAGCAATATTAAATTATATATCGCAAAGTCCCAAGGATGAAAAGTGCTAGATTTCAAATCTTCAACCATATATAATTGCATGCTCAAAGCTTGTTCCAATCTATCCGTCACCATCTGGAGCATGAGTCCACCCCCCCATTCATTCTTGGAACATAACACAATCTTTCCCTTTTTATCTGCCTCAAACTTCTCCCCTTAACCTGAAGAGTTAACATTTCCTACAGTAACTAATACAAAGCCAAGGTTGCCACAAACATGTTTGCGTTATAATGGAGTGACAAGACCTGCGCATACAGCATTGACTTGAATGTTGCAAATGGAATAACAGAAAAAAAAATGAAATCTTTTCTCCTCCAATCCTCGTCGGCTCTTCTCCACTTTCAACTCCCTACTCTCTCCCCCCCCCCCACCCAGTACCTCACTCACCACCCACGAGATTGCCATTCACTTCCAAAATAAGATCGACGCAATCCGTAAGAACATTGCCAATGCTCCACCAACCTCCCCACCTAGCCTCGCTCCCACTACAACCCCTCCAACTCTCCCCTCTTCTGACCTCGCAACCGCCCTGCCCTCCACCACACTTAACATCCCACACACCATAACCCCCCTAACACTCCGCTCCTTCAGCCTTGCCACCACTGAGGTTGTCACCAAGATCTTCTCAGAAGCCCGCCTCACCACTTGCCCCCTTGACCCTGTCCCCACACAACTCCTTCGGGCACCCTCCCCCTCCATCCTACGTTCCCTCACCCACATCTTCAATCTCTCCCTCTCTACTGGCGCATTCCCCTTCCCCCTAAAGCACGCGCACATCACCCCCATACTCAAAAAACCCTCCTTGGACCCCACTGACCTGAACAACCTTAGACCCATCTCCCTGCTGCCATTCACTTCCAAGATCCTTGAGCACTTAATCTACAATCACCTAAGCTCCCACCTCATTGACAACAACCTCCTCGATCCACTACAGTCTGGCTTCCGTCCCCTACACTCCACCGAACCCACCTTACTCAAAATCACTAATAACCTTCTAACTGCCAAAGCTAATGGCCACTACTCAGTCCTCCTGCTCCTTGACCTCTCCGCGGCCTTCGACACAGTTGACCACCCCCTCCTCCTCGATAAACTGCACTCCCTCAGCATCAGAGACTCCACTCTCTCCTGGCTCTCCTCCTATCTCTCCCAACGCTCCTTCAGCGTTACCTATAAAGCTACCACCTCCCCCTCTCTCCCCCTCTCTGTTGGGGTCCCCCAAGGCTCTGTCCTCGGGCCCCTTCTCTTCTCCATCTACACCTCTTCCCTTGGCAAACTGATACATTTCCACGGCTTCAACTATCACCTCTACGCCGATGACACGCAAATTTACCTCTCCACCCCTCAACACACCCCTTCAGTCTCTGCCCATATCACCCACCTGCTGAACGACATATCAGACTGGATGTCGCTCCGCTTCCTCAAACTGAACCTTTCAAAAACCAAGCTCCTAATTTTCCCACCAGCTCCACGCCCCTCCCCCCCTCCACCCTCTCCATCACGACCAACAACGCCACCATCCGGCCCACCCCGCAGGTGTCACTCTAGATTCAAACCTTTCCTTCCAACCCCATGTCAAATCACTAGCAAGCTCATGCAGGCTCCACCTCCGTAACATCTCCAAAATACGTACGTTCCTAACCCCAGACACTACTAAACAACTCGTTCACTCCCTCATTATCTCACGCCTGGACTACTGCAACTCCCTCCTCACTGGCCTACCTCATCACAGACTATCCTCGCTTCAGTCAATGCTGAACTCAGCGGCCAGACTCATCCACCTTACCAACTGCTCCTCTTCTGCCACCCCCCTCTGTCATTCCCTCCACTGGCTCCCGATTGCCCAATGTATCAAATTCAAACTACTAACACTGACATACAAAGCCATTCATAACGCTGCCCCAAACTACCTCACCGACCTGATACCCAAATACCACCCAACCCGTAATCTTCGCTCCTCACAAGACCTCCTACTTTCTAGCTCCCTGGTCTCCACCTCCCACGCCCGACTACAGGACTTCTCCAGGACTTCCCCTATCCTCTGGAACTCACTACCCCAATCCATCAGACTGTCACCTACCCTCCTCATCTTTAGGCGCACCCTGAAAACCCATCTCTTCAGGGAAGCCTACCCCACCCTCACCTAACTGCCGATCTCCTCCACTCTTCCTACCACTCCATCCCCCACAGCCACTTCCTCCTGTGCCATTATCCCCTCCTTCCTAGATTGTAAGCTCGAAAGAGCAGGGCCCTTGAACCCCTCGTTGTATTGTTTTGTTACTGTACTGTCTCATGTACTGTCCCCCACTATAATGTACAGCGCTGAGCAAACCTTCTGGCACTATATAAATACTGTATAATATTAATAATGATACAAATTGAATATCAAATTCAATATCAACATTTACATCAATAAGCTCTTGGGATAAATAACAGTTTTGGGCCCTTATATGCTTAACTAATACATTCTGCAGCACTAATAATACAGTGTCATACACAGAATGTACATGCTGGCGACTGCTCAAATCTTGCTAGCGATTGACCAAATCTCTGAAGTACATGCTTAGAAGGAACAAATGATCAGCATTAGCTTCCTGCCACTTATCCTTCAACTGTCCTTCCAAATAATTGGTGCACACTAAAAAAAATCACACACCCTTACTAACCAGTGCCTAGTGTTTAGGCTGGACTCCTTATAATATTCTAGCTAGGTCAGGTCCTGTAATGCAAATGGCTTCTGGACAACAGCATTCATAATGAGAAATTTGAGTCCTCACAGTTCACATAACTGCTGAAGAAGTGTTCAGACAGCATACTTGACTGGCCAGCTTCACCTGAACTATACCCTACTCAAACCCCTTCAAGAGAGAACACATGATTCATGCTGTAGCATTGGCTATTTAACCCAGTTGCTGAGGTAGCTCATAGTTCACAGAAGCAGATATATTTTTTGCAAAGTTTCACCAAAGTGTATTTCATTTAGTGTTTTCAGTATTTGTGTTATGTTTGTTGATTTGAACAGTATGTGTACTGTTGCTTTACATTTATATTATAAACTTATGTTTATTCAAATCTATTACCATGTTATATTGATTTATGTTCCCAAAACAATACATGCATTATTTCTTATATCACAGACAGGTCCTTTTAAACAGGGTATAGAGATATATATGTGCCATTTCACATTGTTTCATTAGATTTCCATTAAGTGCTTTAGATCACAGGGCACAAGTTGATATAGAAATATATATTTCCCATTTCACATTGTTTTGTTTGATTTCCATTAAGTGCTTTAGATCACAAAATTAGAACAGCTGAACTCAGAACAGCTGAGTACAGTTTTTGCCAAACCAAAAATGTTAAGTTCACCTTTACCCAGACTATGGACTTTATTTACATATTCTCAACAAGTAGTCACAAAGTTAAAGTTTTGTTGAAAAAAGACACAAGTCCATCTAGTTCAAACAATAAAAAGGAAAAAAAATTTGGAAAAATGTAATTAAAAAAAATATATAAATAAAAAGAAATACAAGAGCTTTAAAACAAGTCATCACTATCCTGTCTAGCTTTTTGTACTGGTAAGTAATTCATCCTCAAAAAAACAAAAGAGACTCTGAGCTTAGGTTTAAGTCAGATTTTAACAGCTTAAAGCACCTGGAGTTTTTTTTTTTTTGCTTTAAAAGGCTGCCAGTATAATATGCCTCTGCTGCCATAGAAAGGCTGGCAGGGTGACACGTCTCTGTTGCCATGAGCGGGACTGTGACATCAGTGCTTTTGTTGTGCACCTTAGAAGATTTTGAAATTTGTAAGATTAATGTATCCACAATGTCTATAGCTGCAGAGGTAAATGAGGGCAGTTCATAATATGTAAATACTTTAATGAACAGAGTCTGGGAACAGGTTCACTTTAAAATGTATTTACTGCCTTTTTTAATTTAGGATGAAGTGCGAAAGGGTTAGAACCTCTGTCTGGTTTATTTTACCATAAGAAAGGTTTGGATTACTAAAGCTTTTAAAGCAGTAGGTGTTCTCAGTCAGGTTTCAAGCAATGTAGAGGGAATGATTCTCCTAAGGCACCTCTCTTAGGAGTGGTGGCCAAGGATCGACTCTTTGTTTAACTAAGAACTGGGTGCAAAAGATTTAATTTGATTTTGTGCGCCAAAAACATTTGGGGGGCTCAAAGGGTTCCATTTTTTGTGGGCTACAAATAACACAAAAAGATTATGATCAGCATACAGTGTTGAGTGGTGTGCTGTAGTGGTATAGGATATGGAGGGTAAACACATAGGGATATACAGAATAGAATTAGGAAGTCAGATACAGATAGAAAGTATAGGAAGAAGATAAGGAATAGAGCTATTAAATTGCTCCATACTCTATCCAAAATTAAGAAATGTTTTGGATTTATATCTGGGTAGTTTTTTATACAGTCATAATACACAATTTGGTTCGTTCTTACCTGCTCTGGGTCTTGGCTCTGTGGACTGCTCAGAGAGTTGCTTAGTCCAGCTACTCCCAATGCTGGTGATGCTGCTGCTGCTTCAACATGTCCAGAAGTTTGGCCTGTTGTAAACCCATCCTCACCCTCAGATAAGCTTTTCTCCTGTAGCATTTCCTTTTTAAAATAAAGGGAGTAGTATTACTTTGTGCTTTTCACCTTTAAAACATAAAAGTACGTATGCTGACTTTAACTAGTGTTAAAGTTGAACACCTTCTCCATAGGAGAATGCATTTATCTTGATGCAAGGCCAATGTAAGTCATGTTATATGCACTTAGAGTTAACTAAATAGCATCAATGGGCCACAGGCTTTGCCCTCAAACACCCCCAAGGGCTGTGTAAGCAGTTTTATGAGTGAAGCAAACCCAAAACTGCAACAGATTTTTTTAAAACGGTGCCATAAAACATGTAACATGTAGAAAGTTAAGATATCATTACAAGTTGTGTAGCGTTCCAATTTGGATTATCAAAAGTCCCAAAAGTCTCATAATCACATTAAAAATATAATTCAAAGATAAAACATGACTCAAATACATGACACATAATTCATTAATAACAAGTCAATCATCATAAAATTTAGAATTAAATTATTTAAAACTAAAGAATATTGGGCCCTGCTTCAATTTTAAGAGATTGTTCCTTACCAACTGCATTGGAAAAAATTAAAAGAATGATTTTATGGTTTTTATGCAGTTGCAGTACTTCCTGTGAATGTATTTTTACATATTATAATATTTGTAGAGAAGTTTAATAGACTCTTGCATTACAATTTCTTTCTCACTTGGGTTAGTGCAAGTTATTACATTTACATTGCTTCCAAATCTTCCACATGTATCATAGCAGCTCATAGGCAAAATATGGAATGTTAGATTTCCATGAAAATGAATATATTCATACATTCATGTAAATCATAGGAAATAGTAAGACATGTTTCTTAAAGCATCAGTGCACCTGTGTCAGAAATATCTTCGCTAAATCTTCTTCACCGTTTCTCAGTTACAGTGACCCAAGAATTGTGGCAGGTGTTTAGGGCCACACTCGAAGGTGCATCCACACCAAAAACAACTTTTTGAGCAAGTTCTGGGTAAGTGATAATAATGGCCTCTGTGCTGTTTCTCCATGATACAACTCAGATCTGCCACTGCATCAGTTAGCCAATGCCTCATCAGGACTCACAGAACAGAGCACCGCTCGTCCTATCAGGTGAGGGCACATTCGTATTTCCTAAACCCTATATGCACCATTTATTTATTTTTTTTAAAAAGCTCTTGGGCTGATGTTTTTAATGGTGTGATTGGAGTAAAATTAATTCTCCCTATGGATGCTCAACAACTCTTTTACTGAACTCCCTCTTGCAGTAATAACTCAACTTTCCTCAGAATTGGTACAGAAACCAATTTGGATAATGAAAACACCACAGCCAGGTTTGCTTTCCATAGCGTAGCCACACCACATACTGCCATGGGAAATACAACTTAAGTTACTGTGAACTTCAGTCTTTGTTTATAGCCTCAATCATCCCTACTTCTTATTTCTCTTTTTGCATCAGTTGTCTAACTTTAACTCTTATACCCATTTATCAGTGTTTATGATGTCAGTTTTCCTAGGACCCATGTCTACTTTGAACATTAGGTCCCCTAGATATCCCATCCTCTGGGTGTCTTTGCTTATCTTGCTGTCTTTGTCTCTATGTTGTGATTTTTTTGTGTCTGCTATATGCCTCAGTCTTGTGTTTGTATTATTCTTAGGGATATTTTATTTTTATATTTGTGACCTGTGTGTATTTATTTGCATTCTGTAAAACATTCATCTTTCCTACAGGTAACGGCACCCATGCTTGCCCAGGTACAAAAGGAGACTCTTTAGTGGGGTGTGTTCTAGGGACATCTAAAGGCTAGTAGACAAATTTTGTTTAGGAGAAAGGTGGCTTCTGTAAACTGAAGAGCATGAGCTCAGATTAGCTCCGTTGCTCTTTTCTATGTGGCTTGTGTATATTCAGTGGATATTCTGACTTTTCTCAAATGACTGGGCTAACTACTATATTGTTTCTATTTCTGTCTGTCTTATTTCTGATCTGGTTCTGATTCCTGCATACAAAATGTCCAAAGCCATTCCTGATTTTCCTGCTTTAAGCTTTGAGAGTTCATGCTTTCATTTCTGAAGATTAGTGGAGCCCTGCTAATTCTGAAAGTCCTTTTCTTGCTTTTAATTTTTTTTAGCTTAACTTATCTACAACATTCCACAGTTTTGTAGCATTTGCATCATTTGCACGATATGACCAGGACAGCTTTACAGCTGGATCATAGCTAAACCATTTGCTGGCATGTATTTGTTTACGTAAATGTTTCCATGTGTTGAAAGTGCTTAATAAGTCAACTGCTATGTTGGCTTATTTGTTAACCTTTGGCTTCTCAATGAAAATAATGATTTATTATTAAAAATTAATTTGTCATAAAATAGCTTATGGTTTGTAATCTATTTTAGTTTACATAGCTGCATATTTTTAGAAACTTTAGTTATTAGTATTATTATTATTTTTTTAAAGCTTTCTTATCATAGGTACAATATTATAATAAGCCTGGTGCCTTTTATTTTTCTGCCGGTGTTTCTAGTGAGTAGCCTTTCTACCAGTCCTCTCATATGCTGGTGGAGCAGATTTTCCATTGCTTCCTTATCTATACTTTACGTCTATTTAGGCAATTGGCTGATTCTCTCTTTTTTTTATTCAGCTGAGTATTTCCATAGAGATCCATCTTTTCCTAAACACTTCTACAATTCAGGGATCCAAGCAATTATGTGCTATAAATGTATTATTGTCCGCAGATTAAACAAACATGATACATTAAAGTAAATTAAAATGCAAATTCCTGATTCACCTGCTTTTAAATCAGTTCATTCTTTGCTGCTTAACAAAACGGTCTCAATGTTTAGGTGGACATGTAAGAACAGTTACCTTGTGTGATGGTGTAGAATATGTAATGAGTGGTAAAGAGTGTCTAGAGAGCAGCACAGTGTGCCTAGTGTATGTATGCAAGCAGAATCAGTGTATGTGTTTGCATGGAAAAGAGGGAGTAGAATGAATCCCTCTTGTGCGCATGAATGTACATGGAGTATATCTGAAAGTGGCTTGTGGTGATGGGTTTGGCTGAAGTAGAATGGTTAATCACAGCCTTACAGATTGTGTATAGGGGAGTGGAATCGTGAAATTATATATGTGGAATGATGAAAAAATATACGTCACACAGCAGCAATCAAACAAGTGATATATACATTTCCTTGACAGTTTAAAGAGTATGTATATTAACATACCACACGCAGAAGAAAAATGTACCTGTGTGGGCATTTTTACAAAAAGGGACTCTGCAGCAAGCACCCCCAAAAATATCTACAATGCTCTTTTATTTGCAGAAAATCCTCAGCACTTCAAAACCTAGAACACACCATTCTACAAACATATATAGTTTCAGAACAAAGATAATACTCTGACCTGCTTGCTCCTGCCCCGCACATTCCAATTGCCCTTTGAGGCTTTAGCAAAAACCTCAAAAGTTTTTATTTTTATGATAATTTTTGGATACACAGCAACAAGTATTAGAACATATTTTGCCAAAACAGCATTATTGGAGGAATGGTGGCTCTTCATAAGTATGCAAAAGTAGCTTAAATTCAGTAACTGGCATGGTAGGGACTTTAGCACCCTCAGTCGAACTGGATCAACATTTATCCAAAAAATAAATGGTCAGTAGGATACATACATTTTTTTAGCATGATCTGGATTGCCACTCCAACAACAGCCTGGAGAACCTAGCAAGAAGCAGCATTAACATAACCAGTGTCAGAGCTACCCCATTTAGAGGCCATTCTACCCTTAGATAATTATGTTTTTTTGGTCCAACATAGCTGCAGCTTCCCTTCTTATTCTCCTACTTCCTTTCCATCACCCTGGCCAGTATTCATATCCTGTCCACTAGGCGTCTTTATCCTAAATCATGTCAAAGGCAATCATTTTTTAATTACTGAATTTTCCACTAATGTTACCATCAATACTATAAACACCCTCCTCCATCTTTCAAATACTCACCACATTCAAAACTTTGGATGTCCTCATACAGTTTATATTCCTCCTTATTTAGATCCAGGGAAATGTATCACTTTTACAAAAAGCAAACATTGTGACTGAATATTTGTAGTCACTGACAAGCCAAACTATGAAGGAAAATGCTTGTATGGGCTGAAAATACTTAAGCACAAATCACTGGGCTTGACTTACTGAAAAATTACAGAATGCTGACCTTCCAAAATAAAAGTTTACTTTATAGGGGAAATGTTCACTCACCTTGGTGAATAATATAAAACTTTGTTCACTTCGATCATCCAATCATATGCAATTAAAATTAAATTTTTATTTGCACTCATTGGATTGTGTTATAGTAAAACAAATTTAAACAACATATAGTATGTAAGAAAAAAATCATTTTTTATAACTTTTTTTTCACATGCATTTTGGGGTTCAAAGTCAACATATCTTAAGAATACTGTATTCACTAAGCAAAATGAGTATTCACTTTGCAATGGGAATGTAATGTCAAAAGCATGGTTAGGATTAATCGATGCTGGTATTTTTCATCTCTTTGAGAACTTAACCTTTATCATACTGGGAATGTGATTACTGCTGCTAGTGTTACCTATTCTCCAGCCACTGACATTTTTATTACCTTCACTTGTACCTTGACAAATGTATTGCACCGTGGAAGGAGCATTTTTTTCCCAATGCCACTTACACTCTCACTATATGTATATATGCGGTTGTTGCCATTTTAGTTTACATGCTTTGCTGAAAAGTTAAAGTAAATATGTAGTAAATGTGTCATGCTCAGTCACTGCACTGTATCTATTGGAGGATCCATGATTGTTATAGGGTGTCACTGATTCCATGATTTATATTATTATTATTATTTTATAAGCAGTTAAGGCAGTTTCTTTATGCACAAAAACTATATTTACATAATATTACCAAGCATGCCCTTCCCTTCCCATTACAAACAGATTATTTTGTCTAAGCATTCCTATGATTTTGACTATAAACACATCTTCCCCCCTTCATTTTAATTATGGGGGTAGGGTAATATGTAGTTTACAAAAAAAGCTTGGAAGGAAGGTTCAATTGTTTGTGATTAAGGTTAAATTCACAAGACGACACTGCATTTTTGGCAAAAGTAACACCTATTTTCTGTACTTTCTGAAAATGTTCTTAGTCTTAAAGAAAACTACTGCAGCTACCACAGCTAAGGAATAGTAAGCTGCAAAACATAAAATATTTGTTCTTGGGTTTAGATATCATTTAAAATAAACTAAACCTCAAATAGATGGAATGCATCTTGTATATCGTAAACAACAGAAATCTTTTTTTTTCTAAATTCTTTTCATGATTCCTTTTTGGCATATTAATGCTGTTGTTCTTCCAAAAACCTTATCAACCATGTCGGTCTGCATTTTAACATCAGCATCACATCTTTGCTTTGAATCAGTTTGTTAATAGTGTATATGGTGGAATACACCTGCACAGTTTGTGTTGGCGTTACTACTTGTAGTCACAGCTGTGGGTGCATTTGACATGGTGATAACATGTGAATAAAACTGGCAGGTAGTTGTCAGCCCATAGCAAGAAATACCTGAACAATATCTTTAAGGCAGAATCAGCAAGTGCTATTTTAAGGAAAGCTGGATAATTGAAATCAACCTATGGAATTAACATGTTAAAGTTTATATGCAATTTTAGTAATGTATTTACATCAGCCTAAATGGATTATATTGTTATTTGTGTTTACAGTGTGCACACAAAGTGACAACAAGCATAAGTGGCAAATATTTGATGTTTTGAGTGTCTCATATTTTTGGTCTACTCTATATTTTTAAGTGCCAACAGCTTCAGTAATGTAGAAAAAATGATGTTACATTCATCTTTATATTATTGTGTTATATCACTAAAATGATAAAGAATAGTGATTGGTTTCTTGTTTGTATAACAATGTAAAACCTCCCAATTCTACCTATCCTTTCCAAATGCCCTTTCATGTAAATTAAATGGAAATTTATGACTTTAAATATATTCATTGAAATATGCACAATAAAATTAAAATTTTACACTGATTATCATTGCAGTGTGAAAAGTGAAAAACATTGAAATGTTGGTTCATTAAAACTGGAGAATAGAAAAATAGCACAAAAGTGAAGTTGCTGCCAATGAGAGCCAGTAATATTTCACCTTTCTGATTTGTTAATATGCACAATAACTTCACTTTTTAATTCACCTTCTTTTCTCCAGTTTTAAACTGTATCTCTAGGCAAAACCTTTTCTTGTTTTGTTTTGGGGGTTTTTGGGATAGCATGGAGGAAGGTTACACCATTTGTCAAGTTTTTATTGCCATCTGTGTTTCCATTGGAGATATTAACTTCTCTGTGTTTTACTGGTTACCATTATCACTTAGGGGTTAATTTACCAAAACTGAAGAGTGCAAAATCTGGTGCAGTTCTGCATAGAAACTGATCAGCTTCCATTTTTTTTTGTCAAAGTTTAAATGAATAAGCTGAAGTTAGAAACCGATTGGCTACAATGCACAGCTGCACCAGATTTTGCACTCTTCAGTTTTAGTAAATCAAGAAAGAAAATCCCAAATTTTAGGGTTGTCCCCAGAACAAGAGAACAAGAGGCAAGGGAAAAGCAGCCAATGGGAACATCTGTGTCAGGAATAGCTGTCCAAAGAAGGGAATTGAACTTGCCTCACTTTTGTAGATTTCCTCTAACTTCCTGTTGCATTTTTGGGTCAGTGAGGTGTAAGTGAAGGGAAATTCCCACAGCAATAGACAACGGCAAAAAAAAAAAAAGACAGTCAGGGGTTCCCAACTCTATCCGCAACTAGAAAAAAGTTTTGACTCTACATGTACTTTATTGAATTAGCCTACATTTGTGTTGCTAATGCATTGCATTGCAAATGGACTAGTTAAGGTGGTATGAAATTAATTGTGCAAGAACAGTAACAAACTGTTTTTGCTGGAGCACGCTGAGTCTAAGGAGGAAAAATTATGTGAATCTATTATGTATGTCCCTGTAGTCAGTTGGTTTTTGTAGTCACACTATTACTAGGAGACTCCATGTCTCTCAATTTTCAGCTGCTGTGTGTGGCACTAGCAAAACTTGACATATAGGAAACACTTGACAATTGCCTGTCACTTGATAGTACAAAGCTGTTTAGTTTGATGATGGTAATCAGAAGTTATAGCAGACTTCCCTGACCTCTGTGCAGTG
Organism: Staurois parvus; assembly: GCF_062004578.1. NCBI lineage: Eukaryota > Metazoa > Chordata > Amphibia > Anura > Ranidae > Staurois > Staurois parvus. The sequence continues at coordinate 8,440,169 of NW_028317968.1, read as the reverse complement.
TATTCCTACAGTTGTGTCTCTGAGCTGCCTTTGAGAGATGTAATCATCTCCAGTACTTTTAGAAAACAGCATTTCTGCTACGCTTAGGGGATTGTGCCTTTTGACACAGCCTCTACTGTATTGCTTGAGATAAAAAGGTAGAAGGAAGAGATTTACAAAACTGCAAAGGACCATGGAGGAACCCATCAAATGCCCTAATTTTATACAAAGTGGTGAAAAAGTTTAAATTCTGGCTATAGCTACTTGGTTCTTTCAACACTATTGCATATCTCATAACATGTTTAACATGTTTTAAACAACTCCTTCATGCCACCTTCAAATTGCAATTTAAAATGGGCTTTAATGCGCAGGATGCAGCACAGCTTCTATATCATGTGATTGGATCTCACAGTGATCACATGATCAGGAGCCCATCCCATAGGCCCCTGATCAGAAGTCATTACTGAGAGCTGTTGATAACAGCTCCATCAGTGTGCTGGGTGGGCACTGTGAGCTCGCTCTCAGCACACAACCTCAGGCTTCTGTGAGCACATATGTGCAGTGGTGAGGCATTAAAGCCCACTATTCCTGCTAGTGTATTTATGCATTACACTGTTGGCAAGAGGACATAAGTGTTATGTTAGTGCTGCAGATGGGTATTTGCTTAAAAACACAATGATAAAAGTAATGTAATAGAATTTTTTTTAATTCTACTTAGCTTTGGTCACTGAGTTGGTTTAAGTACTTCATAATAAATCATAACTCTTGCTTTGTATTTTTGAAAGACTAAGAACAGAATAATAATGTCGGTCATTATTGTATATCCATTAAAATAGACCAACTTTTTTATGTGTCATAAAGGTCTGATAATAAACAAATATTTATCATATTTAGGTTTTACTGAAAGCCTGCAATGTTAATCATGCTAACGTATGATCCTACTACATTTTGAAAGTATTCGATTAAACTTTGGTGTTGCTCAATACAATCTTTTCAAGTGTCATTTTGCTAATTTTGTTCGAGTTCAAGAGTGAACTGTCTTTTACGAACATTTATTAATACACTGTTGTATTAGCGCTATCAGTAGTATAGTAGTATTAGTAGTATCAAATGTAATAATAGCAATGTAGGGTATACATTTATATCTCAGGAAGTGTAGATAAGCGTTTCCAAATTTTGACCTGGGCTTGATGAAATATAATACCACTGTAGGAAAATTTCTCTGAATTTGAAAACAATATTTCCTTCTATTTCAATCTATTGTTATAAAATCTGTGTATTATATAATATTACCAACTACCAGCTGTCCCTAGAAGCTGCTAAAAATTATTTAGCAGTATTTCTAACTATACCAAGATTAAGCCAAATATATACACACACACATATATATATATATATATATATATATATATATATATATACAATATATATATAAACAAAATCAAGCCATGGTCTACAGCATATAAATTGCTATTTTTTATAAAATTAATTTTAGTACAAACCCAAGTTCAAAATATGTCCAATGTACTTTGTTATGATTTAAACAAAAACTAGGGCATGCTCACTAGAAGCTGTTAATTAAAGTACAGGTGCTGGTTCAGAAAACTATGAAAAATGTATACCAAAGTGGCAAACCTGTGTTTATTTTAAAATCTCAGTCTCGGTGTCAAAGATAAATCTAAAAAGAAAAATAATCCCTTTCGCCCGAACAGGTAGTTAAATTAAATACAGGATTTTGAATTTCAGTTAAAAATAAGCATCCTTTAGTAAATTGCATATAAACAATGTTTCATCTGAGTTAGGTGCATATGCTCTTTCTAGATATACATGTGTTGTTACAAATAAACAGTTCACCTGAAGCCTGTTGTATTTTAACTGTTCATCAAAGCACCAATCAAGTTCATGTAAACTTGAGAATACACATACTTTAACATCTTAACGCTAAGAGCCTTATTAAATGGTTAAGTTTACACTGCTAAATGAGATGTATCTTTAATCTTTATTTTATTTACCCCTTGCTAAGACTTTCTAAAGTCATGGGCTTGCAGTGTTGGAAAACAAGGATTGTGTGTCCTGCCAGTTGAACATACTAGGGGTACTAATATCCTTGACATGTGGCATATTTCTTCTTTTATGAGACAGCTCCAGATTTTTTATTTTATTTCCCTAGGACATTTTTTCCTAGCTGGATTTTATTTAAAAAGAACTTAATTTCATTTTCACTTAATGAAAGAAAACTGGTTAGGATTAGATTTCTTCAAAATGTTTCACACTTTCTTCTTAGCTGGCAAAACAAATTATTAAATATTGCATTCTTTTAAAACCTTAATCAGTGAACTTTGATGTAGTGTGCTCCTATTTGCTGCTGATGATTTTGGAAAGTAATTTTAAGTGGAAACTTCTAAAAATGCTGTTTTGCATTTTCTCTTTTATTTACCATATAAACCATCCATATGTATCTATGTGTTATGAGATATCAGCATTATTGTTTAAAAGTTGCTCTGCAAATTATGCAATGGCAATCTATGTGTCTATTTTTCATTCTTTATTTATCTTCCTAATTTGTTATTATTTTGCTTTTCCTGTACATTGGAAATTAAAAGTAAGATTTTGGGGTTAGTCTGTAAGAGATTTTGACATCAAATCAAAGACAGCATGCTTCTGAAGCTTTCAGGCAAGATTGAATGCATTTAAGATCAAATTGTGATGCATTTGAAATTGGTTTATGATTCTGTTTAGATGTTTTTAGATCTTTTTTATGCACATTGATTTGCATGGGGGAAAAATTCATTAGAATAGTACATGGTGCATTTACAAAAGCACAAAGCAAATGTTGCAACAAATGCTGCTTCATAAGATCCAGCTAAAGATTCAAATATAGCCTTTCAAATCCCTTCAAACTGCTTCACAAACATAGGTCAGAAGAAAAGTGCAAAAATGTCCATGTATACAAGCCCTCGCTGAGCTGACGTAAAACTCCTGTAACTTTTTAACTTAAATATAATGTAGCGGAATCACTAAAAAGCTATTTTTCATCCTTTTCTGTTTTCATTTTAAAAAGATCTTTTTATATTCTTCTGAACTTGCTTGGGTATTTAAAGTGAACGCTGGCTATGAAAGAACTAGTCCCTTAGTAAATCAACCCATCTACAATGAAGAGATTATGGAAGATGACATTTTTAAACTGAGTATTTGATATTCCTAAATTCTCACTCGGGCTAACCAATTGTTTGACAAACCAGAATTACCAGACAAGAATTAAAACCAGTAAATAAACCCATTTCTAATTTTTGTGATTATTGAACCAAATCTAATATGATGTAGTTCTAAACTGTAAATTGTTGCTATGGCACATATTAAGAAATATTTAGCATGCACTACAAATACTGTATATGTTAATCATTTATATAGACGAGTAGTATATGCTTATGTAAACCATGTATATATAAGCAGTGTAAGATAAAAAGACTCCTCTTAGATTTGGGAAAAGACAGGGAAACTCAATAAAGATAAGGTATGACAGGAGTTTTTAGAACCTGTTGCTCATCAGCTTAGACTTTACTGGAAAAATGCACTGTTTATTCTCAGAAGCTTCATCAAAAGCTCAGCGCTTTGTGCTATTCTGCAATTAACAATATCAAAAAGCATATGTGAGAGGTACAGCTTTGGTTGTATGTGGTTGTAAAGTTGACTTCACAATCATAAATGTTTTCTCTTATAGCTTGAATACAAGATACTACTAGTCTTAAAACTTATGGTTTAGATCTGGCAGCCAAATAGTTCTGTGACATGAACAGATTCTTCACATAATTCCCATAATTGGAGCAACATGAAATTTACAGAATAGTGTATGAGTTTGATTGGTATACTGGTCAGGAAAATTTTTATATGATATCTCATGACTTTAGCAGCCATTTAAGGATATATAAAAATACATTACATATCTTTTCTTGAAGCAACAGAGTGCAGAAACTGTACTAAAGACATCCTGTCTAAAACCACTTTAAAATTTTCAGGGGAAATTGGACTTTTATGAATACTTGCAATTTCTGCCGAATTGTGTTTCACTCTCCAGCCCTTTTAAAATCATAATTCTCCTAAAAATATTCTCTACCAGGAAACAACCTCTTTCTACCAGTTCCAAAGAATTCAATAATACAACATATTTTTAATGTAGTGTTAATACTAACTGGTGAGTTTTTTCAGTTACAACAATACAGTAGATGCTATAAATTAGGACCTAATTGTATCCTAAAGGCATTGACCATACCCCCATACAGGGGATTAACCTAAAGAAATGCTGATATCATTGCCTGCTTACTTGTGTTTTGCTGCGACCCATCCTCCTTATTATTGCTAATGCTGCTAATGATAACAAAAAAAATCATCATTATCAATTTTATTGTCAAAAAGTGAACAGTTGTGATTTCATTGGAAAAGTGCTTAGGAGTTGATTTACTAAAATTGGACAGCGAAATTTCTGGTGTAGCTGTGCATGGTGGCCAATCAGCTTCTAACTTTAGCTTGTTCAATTAAGCTTTGAAAAAAAAAACAGGAAACTGACTGGTTTCTTTGCAGAGCTGCACCAGATTTTTCAATTTCCAGTTTTAATAAATTAACCCCTTAGTATCTAATGAAGGCGACATTTTTCATTTTAAAATTTGTATCTGATACAATTTTTAAATACACATTGATATTATATTTACTTTTAATATGTTTATATACGTTGTAAAGGCATACTGCAAAAGTTAAAACATAGGCTAACTTACAACATTTTACTTAAACAGCAACCATATATTAAACCCAATTATTCATGTATGTCTTTATATATATATATATATATATACTGTATATATATGTGTGTGTGTGTGTGTGTGTGTACAATCTCTTTATAAATATGTAACCTACAAATGTAATAGATATGCAAAGTCAGTAGTTCTGTTGTTGCCTAAAATGCCAAACCATTTTAGGAAGAAATAAAAAAATTCACTTGAGCCAACTGACAGTTTACCTTAAATATGGGATTCCCTGCTTGGCAAATTTTTTTTTTTTTTTCATTTTTTTTGCCTACCACTAAAATAAAATACAGCATTTTAAGAATGTTCAGTTTTTAAATTAAATATACCCTGTTTTGGCCATGCGCTAATAGTTTAGGTAATGGATAATTCCATGCACAAGCAGCAGTCCAGTTCCTGCAAAGTATATTTACAAACCTGTTTATCTAAACATGGCTTATGAAGTTTATAAACATAATTGATTGGTAATAGAAATGTGCAAGTTCAGTTGGATAGAGCCTCACTCTTCCCCACCCAATTAAAGATTACATTTTAAAGGCAACTGTTGTGGAACATAGGTGTGTCAATCAATATGACTGATCTATTCACCTAGCCATTTGCTGAAGCAGCAATATCAACACAGTCAGTTATGGGCCCACAAAGACTGAAGCTGTGCATTGGGAAATGGCCCTCTAATGGTAGCTGAGGAACTTTGAGAAAACTGGTCTGACTTTTATTTGAGAAAGGTTATTCACAATTGGTGTTTTTTACCACTACACCACATAAAGTTTAACTTTATGCACTACAGGATAACAGTGGACAATGATTGGGCTAAAAAAAAAAAAAATCTGTGTGCCTCGCCAAAATACTTTACTTCCTGCCCTGCTTTTAAAAGTAATATATAATTTAGAAACTCAAACCTTTTCATATTAGAAATGCAAAATGCCCTGACAAAAACCAATGACATACTAAAGAAAATATTTTTCTGGCAGCCCAGTTTAAATAGGTTTTAGAAACTGACTAAGCAAAATCTATTTCTAGTAGAGATTTACACATCATAGAAACTGTCCTTACTTTAAATGCATGCAAAAAATGCTGAGTAATTAGCAGTGAAAATTGATAAGAACTTTTTAATGTGCTCTTTATATACATTTCTAACTGCAGAATGCTGCAAAGATTGAGAAGTATTCCTCAATTTTATGTGGTTATGTATGGTTGCTAATAATTTTATTTAGCCACACCCACTACCCCATTACAATATTTATCTAGGCATTGATAGAGTTGTCAGAAACAGGCTACTTTATATTTTTTGAGTGTTATTGTATGTTTGGGAATATTTTATTTGGGGGAAAAAAATTGTATATATATATATATATCTTAAAATATTTGTCAAGTACATTTTATTTTTTCCATTATACGTCATTTCCAGCTGAAAAACATAAAAACATACATACTAAGATGATATGATTTATCTCAAATGAACAATAATAATTAATTGCTACTTTTGCAACCTTGACATATTACTCTTGGCTGTTTTTTTCCCCTCTAAATTAAAATAAAAAGCTTGCATAGAGAGAGCTTAATTTATCAAACTTTATCTAAATCATGAGGATCTGACACTGTCACGAAAGCAGAATTATCACAACACAACCCTAATCAGTCTATTCTGTTGAAAGTATATGCTCAGTACGCAGAAACCTTCCGTGAAAAAGATACTTTATTTTAACTTTTGCTTTCCCAAACTGTGAATGTTTTGCTTGTGAAACATGCAGGCTTTTTTAAAAAAAAAATAGAGTGCAATAATTGATTGCTGTTAGAACAGATGTAATATACAGTAAGTAATAGAGCACTTTTAAATGAATGCCTTGCGTAAGTGAGATGAATGAGGTTCCATATGGTCAGAAATGTCATTTTATAAATATAGGGTTAACTGAAGACTGATCTGTTCTAATTGTACATCAAAGCATCAATCAAATTCATGTCAATGACAGATGCATGTTAAAGTCTTGGACTTTAAAAGGTTTAATAAATGGTACAGTTTACCCTGAAAATAAAAAGCATTTCTGACATGTACATTATTAAAATATTTTTAGGGACTTGTTTAACAATATAAACAATTGTGCTCCTATGGTTGTATATCTAAGTGTATTCTGAGACATGATTTGTGGTGTATCCTTTCCTTTAAGCAGTATTTCTTTATTAACTAACAATCATTAACTAATAATAATCTGGTATGGATGTTTAGATGTCACATAAAAAAGTAATAGATTTTGATTTTACATCAATCATCTGATGAAAGCAAACTGAGTTTATTTACTCCTCCCCTTTCATTTTATACCACATTTTCCATCCAAAGGACAAAGTGACAACTTTGCTATATCAGTAGGTTAGAAATCATCTTTATAGTTTGTCTAGTATACCACATTACTATGTTCCATTTGGAATTCTGCAAATACATTTAATAAAAGTAGCTGTTTTTATGTGTTAGAGGTTACATTAAAACACACACACACTTTTTTATGTATATATATATATATATATATATATATATATATATATATATATATAAAATTAATATATATATATATATATATATAATCCAATGAAAATGTGTTCTTTTGAAACATCTAGGGCTTGATTTACTAAAGTGTGACATATGGCAAACTTTACAGAAGCAAAGCTACATTCAGATGCAGGGTGTTATTTTTTTTTAATAACATCATTCATTCTCTCACAGGCTCACTTTGTCAATTATTAGTAAGTCAGGCCCCTGGTTTAATGGTAATTTAAAAAATATTACATTTTCATTGAAAACTAGTAGGATATTTTAAGTGAACACTGGTTCACTGGGTCAGCATCAAGACCAATGCTTTAGTAAATTCAATTATTTCCAGAAGGTGCATATATTTTTATTGTTCTATTATTGTCACATAATCAAAATAACCTGTAGACATAAATATCAAATATTGTAGTATTATGCATAGTAGAAAAGAACATTCCTTTATTTCCAGGTTGTGTAGGTATTTTGCTAAATTGGGCATATTCCAATTCTCCAGTTATGTATGTTTATATAAGTAAACAATGACTGTTAAAAAAAAGTTGGAGTTCTTGAATTATAATTGTGTTAAATACTTGGAAGATGCTCTATAAACAAGTCAAATTCAATAAAGCATGTTAGGGATAATTCAGACCTTTACACCAAAAACTGAGGGTCAAAGGAACCTGTAGTTTCAAAGTGCAGTTTAATTGCAGTGCTATGGTATCATTGTAGGATGCCCATCACAGCACTCTTTGTGAAGTGCATCCAAATTGCTGCATGGAAGATTTTGGGATGAGTTGCCAACAGCAAAGTAAAAATAAAGCAGGCATTTTAATATTTGTTGGAATTGCTTATTTCGAACTAGAAAAGAGTTGCTATCTGTCATCATTTATAAAGAGCACATTCCAAATAGAAATATATGGTATTTATAGATTTATAAACCAAAATAGACACACAAAAGTTTTATAATTAAATGAGTAGTCCATATTTTTATCCTGATATCCTCATAATGTAATATTATATATATATATATATATATATATATATAAACATACTGTATGTGTGTGTGTGTGTGTTTGTGTGTGCGTGCGTGCGTGCGTGCGCGCACATTTTATCCCAAATATGTTGATTATGAAAGAAAAGACATCTAAGATAATCGATCCAGTTCAAATGTAAGCACAGTGGGATTAGAAGGGACCTCTCTTAAACTTGAACAGAGACAGGGAAGAAGCAATAAAGATAAGGTATGACAACAACATTACAGGACCTGTTGCTCATCAACATAGTTCTTTCTTGGAGAAAGGCACTTTTCAGTACTGGCTATGCAAAAATCAAAGCTATGTGTATGTGCAGCCAGCAGTCAGCAAATGTCATTTCTAGAGACTCAACGTCATGTGGTTTTACAGGTGACTTGTTTCACCTCTTTGGGTTAAATATTTTCTCCTATGGTTTGACAACAAAAATTATATACTTACAAGAAATACAAAGTATAAAAAGCTACTAACATATGTGAAAAGAGTGGGGTTTTTTTGTAATACCTTCATTGCTGGCTGCATAGCTATATTTACTGAAAAATTTTCTGTCATTGGAAAAATATATCAGATATCCATTCACAGAGTTTAAATGTAATAGAGGAAAAAAAAACTCACGTCATGCTTTCAGAGCATGAATCTATGAAATGTGCTATGAACCATGTTAAAATGTGCCTTTCTAATCCAGTTTCAAGTCATTCCTTTCATACTTTTTTTTTGCATACACACCAAGCATAAATTCTAGTCTTCATCTGTCAAATTACTCCGCCTTGATACTGTCTCTCCTTTGATTACTGTTGCTTATTTGATGTTTAATAAATTATTTTCACTATTATTTAGATGTAGTTATTGTGTTTTTAATCTGTTTTGCTATTTTTTATCTGGATACACCATTAACCATTATTAAAAAAAAAAAATTTTTGTCATCACATGTTTAAAGAAGAAAACAAAAAATACAAGTTACTGTATTTTTTTTTTTTTGCCAACATCAGTGTATGTCAGGAATTGAGAAAATCTTGAATCAAAGGTGACCAAATATGATAAAAATAGAGTTAGATATTTTTAGCCTTGGTTTAAAAGCAAATAGCTGTGATAAATGTAAGCTCCTAGGAGCAGGGCCCTCCTAACCCTCTTGTATTGAACTGTATGTTGCTGTATTGTCTCCCGTTATGTTGTAAAGCTGAGCAAACTGTTGGCGCTATATAAATCCTGTATAATAATAAGCGACATGCAACATGTAACTTCACTAATAATGATCCATTAATTAATATGGTTGTTGATAATATTGCAAAAACATATTCAGAGAAGTTTGTTATAAAATAAAGTGAACTTCAAGTAGGCTAAATATTTCTTTTTTTAAATCACTTTGGTGATATATGTTCACTTTTTTTTCCGCTGTTGTATTCTTGGTGATTTACTAGTACGTTATGTGCTGCTATATATTTGTCAACTTTTCTTATTTAATTGCAATTTAGATAATTAGCTGATGATTTATTACTAATACTCTGGAATGTAACCATCAGAAATAGCAGGTCAAAGCATTAGAAAGATTTGACAAACGTAATTGTATACATTGTATAATATACCGGAGCAATTTTCAAAATACTTACCTTACTTGATTGCTAAATTTGTAAAGTGCAAATAATTGGCCAAAATATGCAGTCATGAGCGATAAAACAATGCACCAGCTATTCAATCGAGTGATTACAAACCTTTCATTTCGCATTGCATTTTCTTATAAAATTAGGAGAATGTGTAATGTAGTACAGGTTTCTCTTTAGCTTAAATATATTCTAATAATGCAAAACAGTTGCAGGCCTCAAGTCTGAACAAAAATCTGCTAGTAGTTGTGGAACATCCACTTTCAAAATAACCAGGCCCAACATAGGCAGCTATAGGAAAAAGTACTTGTAGTGAAAAGGATTTGGCAGACTGGGGGAGGAGAAGGGGGCTGGAGATGAAAAGAGTGAACTTGCAGTTTCTGTGTACCTGCAGAAGGTACCAAGCGATTTCTTAAGACAGTGTTTACACTAGTGTGATGTGTCTCTGAAACCGTTATCATGCCAGTGACTCCCTTTGACTTTAAAGTTCAGTTTGTTTATCAAGTAACTCTAGAATATTATCGTATTCTGTCCGTGGAAACCTTATGGGGTATTTTTTTCTGGATTGACTGAGATAATAACTGATTATGTTGTCTACAGACTTCACAATTCGATCAATATACCACGAGCAACAGAATACATTTGTATCATCACATACTAGTATCATAGGAAAAAGCATTAGAGAGAAAGAAGGAAAAAGGCTAGTTACACTTACACTGGCTTCAGTGGGTCCAAACTCTTAAACTTCACTTATATTTTGACAATTGCATCCAAATAAAAAGAAGTAACATGTCCTGAAATGATAGGTTAGATTACAAGCCCTCTCCTTCTTTGTCCTGTTTTCGAGGCTGTAAAGTCTGGCCAGAATCAGATTGGTTCTGAGTAAGACCGATGATGGTGCAGAAGCTGTAGGCTGAGAGATGAAGGTCAGCTTTTGACAGGAGATTTAGAAACAACTAGTGGTACTGCTGAAATGGTCCCTGTCCAGTGTATGCATCCTTCACACTGATCGCAGAGTGCAGTGAGGAGACATTCCCAGATCCCACAGAAACTTTTCCTTGATCTTCTCTAAAAAATGTTTCTCAGAGATAGAATTTTTGGCCTTCTTTCTCCCTCCCCTTTGAGTCTCCCCCCTCTTGCTGACGTTGCTGCTGTCAATCAGTTCCTTTAGGACTATGCTTCAGCAATATTATACACACTGAACTTAACTGTTTTGCTCCTTTATATATCACCATGCTACTGCTTTATGAAAACAACTCCCAGCCTAATGCAAAACCTTAGTGTTTGACCATTTCAATTTATAACTCACTACTATTTTTTAAATTCCCCTGAGACTGCAGGGGAAAACAAAATAACAGATATGATAACAACTAGGCAAGTTTGTAAGAATCATTCATAAGTAAAAATGTATTTCCTTAATATATCATATGTGAGTTACCAATTTTAAGTATATGTCCCTTTATTTAATCTAAAGTGTATTGTAGCATGCAATATAACTATAACGGCAGAAACAGTAAACAACAGAATATTAAAAGCAAAATGACTACAAAACTGACCTCACAACATATTTATATATATACATATATATTTTTATATATATATATATATATATACCTAATTTTTGTATGTATAGGTATATACCTCCTGTTTACTGTATACTTTTTTTCAATGTATTCACTTATGGTTTAATTGAGTTATTTCCTAAATGCAAGCAATCAGCATGGCCTAAATTTTATTTGTGGGTGTGTATGTGAATTTAAAAAAAAACTGTTTACATTTGCTAACTGATATGCAAATTGCTTTAAAAATAATAGAAATCAAACGTGGATGGAATGGACTGGAAAAGAGACCAATAGTTCTCATCACATCTAGGTTTGCCTGGAAATCGGTGAGAATAAAATGTAAGTAAACAATTACGTTCATGTGGTAATGCCAACATTTCCCACAGTTTGATGTGGATGGTGTAAAAAGGAATGAATAAAAGTATTTTCCTGTGCCAAAAGAGAAAAACGATGTCTATAGAAAAGATAATTAGTGTTAATATTAATATAACGAGTTTCTCGTTCAAGCCACGGGTATGTCAATGGCGCAAAAATGTAGATGTGACCTTTAGTTTGAAACTGAATATACTGTTTGCCTCCAATAAAATAAATGTTTTTATGCAAACTGCATATACTTATATATACCAACCCGCATATATTTTACTTCACAGTTTGTGACAACAAATAGTAGTTTGAGACGCCATTGCAAAAATACATAGTTGCCTATGTCAGAATTTATAATTAATGAAAATCCATGCAAAAACTAAAAAAATCCAGAAGAAGTAACTATAAGATTGATATTGTTCTGCAGTTTTTTTTTTACCAATATACACATCTTCCCAGAATGAAAATTGCTCCCATGGAGTGTTGCTGTCATTATCATAATGCTATACTTAATGATTATATTGCGTCCAGTAGGCAGCTCTGAATGTGAATAAGATGAGGCAAAAATTTTTAATTTTTAATCTGTGGTCAAGGAGGTTAATGCCCAGAGATGGAAATATGGTTTCTTAGTCAAATATGAACAATGGCATGGCTTCACTGAGCTGTTGGCTTCATATCACCAAACAAAGCAAACTATTCAGTTAGTGCCAAAGGCTATTAAGGAGCCAAGTATGTAGACGGTAATAAATAAATATTTTGGAAAGTCTGTAGAATGTCAAACTAGTGGATATTATTACAGTTCTAAGGTCTTGCTTCAAATTATGGCACGCAATTTGTATTTAGCGTAGATTGGGAAAAAAACAGGGCAGTGACCAGCACTGCTAGAACCAAACACAAAAGGACTAGTAGTATTTTTTTTTTCCTTTCACCAACCTTTCTTGACTGCTGCTGGGATCAGCGGCCTTTCAACCAAGGCGATACGTGTAAGAGAGTTGAATAAAAGATGTATGGTATTTTGATATGGTACTTCTTTCATGTACAAATTATTGTCAATCATCTTTCTGACTGTCTATATGTATACTAGGCTAAATGTAGATATAAGTGAGTTGTCATAGAGAAGTAACCTTAAAAAAAATAAAGTTGTCCTGAAAAGACAAAGTGTGCAAAATATAAACAATACAGAAACGCTATGTTTACCCATATATAGCTGTTATGACTCTGTTATACTGTTTCAAATGTTTAAACAGTTGTTTTCTTCCTATACGGGTGCATTTTATTATTCTGTAATTTTTTTGTGCAATAAATGTTTACTTATTTGTGCACACATTTTTTTCAAATGTCAGTTTATTTTGGTATCCTGGAAAATATAAAAGAAAATCTTTAAATGCCATGGCTTCTTAGAAAGGGTTCTAAAGTTTGATGGGTATTTAACAGAATTTTATATTTGAGTTAAATGTAAATACTGCTACCTTTATTCTAAATGGCATTTATTGTTTAAAAAGTAAAATATATTTTTCCTTGGCATTACTTAATATTTTCATACATTGCTGGCTACTGTATATTTGTCGTGGCATATCTTTTACTTTATAATTTAATATTTGTGGCTAAAATGTTACCTAGGTCCTGGCAGCAAAATGTACATTAATGCCTAAAAATTATAATGTACCAATATTCTCTAAATTTTAAATATGTATACACATTACCAATTTCTAAACCATATGTAATGAACAAGATACGTCCTGTTGTTATGTATTTGCTGATCAAGCGATAATATAATAAGGTAGTAAAATGAAGATAAGCAGCAAAGGCATAAATATATTAATAGTAATCAAAGGAATGCTTATAGAATGTACTTAGTTAATTCTTACTGATCTTTCTTAGTTATTCCTAGAAAGTTATTGAGATTAGATGCTTACCAGATAGATTTCAGTTGGTCCTCTCACTGAGATGCTAGGAAAGTTAGATTTTTTCACAACCTCAAATTTGCAAAGACAACCAATTCTCCAGCATACGAATACTTTAAGAAAGACAATGCTATAAAACTACTGGTTCTTTATGGGCAAGATTTTATCAGATTTTCTTGAAAGTAAATTTAAACCAAACTCACTCCCACAGTCACGTGGTCCAGAAATTGGGAACAGAAGCAGGATAAAGTAAACAGGGGTCAACCTTTTAATGAACCATTTTCCCACTCTCAAAAAAAAAGGGTGAAGGGGAGATACCGTGGTTTTTTTTTTCCTAGGAGCATGAAGAAACTTGCACGGCCTGGTAAGAACTGCCGAAATGCAATAAAACAATCATATATTCCTGCCCTGTTTAAAAATTATGTATAGGTTATTTATCACGAGAAGCTATACTATTTGGCACTTTCTCGAAAATGTACAACTGATCTGTTTGTGTACAAGTACTAAAGTTTGTGCTCATATACCATTTGTAGAACATTAATTGTACTTATGTTTTATTTAACCATGTCCATTTATTTTTAAGCCTATCTTTAACCTATAGTGCAAAAATAATAATTATTATTTTCTTTAGCATTGCACGAATAATAATAATATAATGTATTGACATACATATATTTCAGCATCTTTTGTTGAAGTTGAAACATTGTTCTTCTTTAAGACTGCTGATAGTTTGGTAGTTTAGAGAACTTTATACAATAATAAATAATCTGGTCTTCAAAATTAAATGTCATTTTTGGGAGGTTCTGTGAATCCATTAGACATAGATCAAACATGAGCATCCATGCAAGCAGTTGATTTAGTTCAGATGTGGTTTTTACTTTTTAAAATTTTTTTTACTGATGTTAGGTTTTGGCATCAAGCTATCCACTCATAGCAGGGTTGTACTCACTGTATGCATGCATAGAGGGCACAGAAGTGGAAATAACCATCTCTTAGAGACCAATGAACCTTCATTATGCCCAGACCTTATTGTGGGAATGGCAAATACCTAGGTTCAGATGTGATTTTTTTAAAAGCAAAACAATTGTAAATGCAGATTTTTAGGGTGTAACAGCTAATTATTTCTGATATGTTTGAGGGTCTTGTGAAAACAGAGCTACACAACAAGTTACACATGAAAAGAAGGAAGGATGCGAAATGGTTTTAACAAGGTTGCAGATCTTGTTGAGAAATATCTGAATGTCATAGAACAGCACATGAAAAAAATAATGTTTAAGAAACAGTCTGGAATTAAGAGTGGGGGCACTGATGGAAAGTGCATGCATTATTACTTGCCTTGAGATCTTAAAAAGTGTTTTTCTGATCAACCCCAATGCATGATCTCACTTACTGGGTCTAGGTGAGAAAGTGAGGTTCTTATGGGAACTCCCCAGTTGATGCCTGTGCACTCAAGGAAGGTGATCTCTATGCATGGATCCTTGCACTTTTCACATTGAAGTAATCAAATACCCGTATGCCGATTTCTTCTCTGTGGTGAGATTTGCTAATAATGCACCAAAGAGGACTGAACAACTCTATCTACATGAGTTATTGGGTATATGACAATTTTGCAACAAATGTTTAGTACTTTGTGTCATTGCTACATACACATCAATGCTGATTTATTTAATAATTAGAGGTTGCTCCCTTAGCACAGTGAATGTTCACTTTCCAAAGAGAATGTTCGCTTTGCTTAGTGAGTAAGAGGAAGTTGTGTTAATTTCATACATCCAATCACATGCAAGTGATATTCTTCTTTTTCAATTCCCCTTCAATGTGATTGGGTATTCAAATGGAACGCAGCTTCACACTGGTTACTAAGCTAAGTGAACGTTCACTTTGCTTAGTAAATAGCCCCTAGGGGTTGGACTGACCATTTGGAAACTTGGGCACTGCCCGAGAGCCCAGGGTCAGTAGAGGGCCCCATGAGATGCCCCTGGTACCTTTTTCATAGGCTTTTTTGAGTTTGGGCAAGGACACAGGGGCCCCATGATCCCCTATTGCCCGGGGGCCCCATGAGTTGTCAGTCCGCCCCTGCCCCTACACCTATAGTAAATCAACCCCTGTAAGTTAGAGTTTACACGAAAGGGGAGATTGTTAATTTTAACACAATATTTTAAGATTTGCAGTGTAATTTTTTTCCTAATAATGGACATGTTCTCTATATTACTTGTATTACATACTTATATTTACTGTTATACAAGGGTATGTTGGTTTATTTTATATATATTGTGGTGGATGTTTTCAAACTTGGAGCTTTGATGAAGCAATATGTGTAAAACAGGGTGAGAAGTGCTTGTATAAAGAAATTCCATCTACACACTTAGCAATCTATGTTAAGTAAAGATAATGGTCATCTTCCCCATGAAGCCTCACTGTCTATTACATACAAGCTACTAAAGGACCAGCAATTTACAACCATAGGATTACCTTATCTGTAATATAGGTCAGGTTAAAAGACAGGCTTTTAGTGTAAATTCAAGAATTTAGACTTTATTCTGAAAGTAGGATAAAGAGCATAATTTATAGATGATGTAAAGGTTTTGAAAGGGAATTGGCTTCATTACGTGATCAAATGTGGTTCTAATTACTCAGGCACAATATGAGCAGTGTGTGTGTGTGTGTATAATACATACCTGTAAGTATATGTGTTTTATATTAAAAAATAAATGAATAATAATAAAAAATAAATATATATATATTTTTTATATATATATTATATACGCTCATGCAAGTATGTGCTTATGCTCCCATTTTGTAAATGTAAATGATCTAGTTTGTATTTGCCCATGTGATTTCTAATAATCTGGTTAGGACTCACTCTTACTACTGACAGTGTTTAGAAATGATAACAATGTGGCACAAGTACACATGACACAAGCCCTACACTGAATTAGAGTGAACTAATACTTATAAATGACTTTCAATTGATGTTCTGCCTTTACATTGCATGTTTTAAAGGATCATATTTTTGCATACCTCAATGTTTAGTGCACATGCTTAGTAGGGCATACTGTGAATCCCTGTAAGCAGATCAGAAATGTACTCTACATATACTATGTACTCTGCAATTTTTTTCTGAATTTCCAACCAGAACTATTCACAAGTCCTTATATCATTTTGTGTTCCCTCCTCCTGCTTTCCTACTCCTTATGGGGGTTTCATTTGAAGGCAGCTTTGAAGGTATCACTTCCTCTTGGTAATTAACAAGTAAAGGGGGGCTATAGTGTTAAACAGAGTAAATGAAAAAGTACAAGCAGAAGGCCAAACCAGGCTGATTTACAAAAACTGATGCAAAGAAAACTAGAGGAGCAGATAGCCATAGCAATCAATCAGTTTCTATACTGCATTTTAAGCACTTAACTTGCTGCTACTGAACTATTTGGTTGCATTACAAAAGGAACTATTTTTTTAACTGCTAGACTGAATTCATGCGTATTTGAACAAAATAGAAATGTCACAAAATCTAACCCAGTATTTAAAATGTCCTCAGGTCTAGTCTGCTTGAAAATAATTGCTTTAGCAAATCACCCATTTGCTACATTTTAGTGCATGTTAATCCTGCATACTGGCTGTATTTGGAACCTCTGTATTTATATTTTTTTATGAAAAACTATATTTTTCAGTTTTCAAAACCACAATATTAATATATGCTTATTAGGTAATTAACTCGCTGCAAGTGCAAGTTGAATTAACACATGAGTTGTAAACTCCTGTCTTTAGCTGATGTATACAGGTTATGTGGCTAACTAAATGTATGGAGGCACTAGCGCAATATAATTAACCACAAAACCTGTATTACTTAGATGCAACAGTAATTAAAGAGACTAGATGGCAACTCCGATCAACACCTATATGTAATAAGTGATTATTTTCAGTAGAAGCTTAATGAAAACTGTCTTTTAAGTTATGCAAACTTTATAAGCTGCTTTTGTTAAGTGATTTGTCGGTGCAGCTTTACAGTTCTCAGATCCCTTCAGAAACCAATTATTCTTCTTATTATAAAAAAAAAAGTTTAAGACGCATATGATATGTAAACGGAGCAAGTGACTGCATACAAAATCTGTCAAGTCTCCTCACTTTGAACTTAGCCTTTTACATTTCTATATAAGGACTGAGAAATAAACTGAAAATCTTCTTGATCCCAAAGCCAAAAATATTTAACGGCATCAATCTGCCTCTTACTACTGGTAAATACTACTGGTTGCACATTATTTGTCATAAAATGAGACAGGACGTTTACATACATGAAGAAAATGAATTTACATGAAAAATCTTGTTTAAATATTTAACATATCACATGGAGTCATTTGTTCCTGGATTGTGTTCATATAGAAACCATTATTTGTTTAACCTTGTCAGGATATAAAAAATTACCTCACATACTTTCAAGGTATTGCCGTACTTTTATTCTATTAAACCTTATAGTCCCTGTTGGAAACATCATTAGCTTTGTAGTTTCAGGAAACAATGGCATACATTTTAATAGTCCTTACCATCTACTTTCAAATATACAAGCAACTTATTAGCATTTATTACCAGACAATAAATGTTACAAATGTTATACTTTTGAAGTTTATTTCTTTTTCAATTTTTTTTCTTATCTTCTTAATGTCTGGTTTACTTTTTTCAAAATATTACATTTTTCTAAACAATGTTTTTTTTCAGCTTGAAATTTGGTTTCAAAACATTACATAGTAATCAATAGGGGTTAGAGTATTAAACATTCATTTATTAGCATCCAAAGCATCTCCAGTACTTAAAAAGCAGCACTGGTAATGATATAATTATAATTAAGAAAATATGAGGGAATTAAAAAGTGGCAGTGCAAGGAGATTGTTGAAAAGTATGTTATGACCTGTGATTTTTTTTTTTGGCAGATAAAAAAAAAAATCTTCAAGCAAATAGCTAATATGTCTTCTATGGTTTCTAGGATGCAAGGTGATGACGAGTAAGGGGTATGGTATCTTGGAGAGTGTGAGAAGATGATTTGTTTGTTTTTTTAAAGGCCATGAAGAATGACAAGAGCAGACTGCTAGTACCACAAGATAACGTCTTCAACACACTGTTAGTGAAGTGATTCATTTTCACACTTAGGGAATGACTTGGTTTTAAAGATAATAACAGTCTCCTCTAACTAACTACTTAACAAAATAAAAACCTGCATTGACTGTAGTTCATTATTTATTTTTATTACTTTACTTTGTCATTATTTATTTTATTAATTTACATGTCTTCCTGTTACATGTACAAAAATAACCATACTGGCATTTTATGCATGTGTTTTCATGCTTGGAATAAACATTAAAATATATTCCAAAATTTTGTGTCTCATATTTATTTGCCAAATTAATATTTGACTAAAATAGGAAAAAGATTCCTTTAAACTGATATAAATGTTTGCTTTAAATAAAAATTTTACATAAAATCATTTTGTATGTAGGTACTGATTAAGCAAGCAAATCTTTGGCTTGCCTTTCTATCCTATGATGGGAAATATGATTTGTTTGTGGTTAAGTGAATGACATTAGCTGTTACATAATATATTTTACAGATTTTTTATTATCAAGGTGTCTGATACTGAACATGGTTTGAGGTACAGAAAAAAACCTAAGGACAGCCTAAAACCCCTTGTCAGCATCTGGTCGCAAAACAGCAGTTAGTATAATATTAGATTTGCAGGATTTATCAGTGGTCTGGAAGTCCAGCATGGCTGGATAGCACTGGGCAAATCTAATTCCTTAATACAAAGACCTCAACAGCCTATTAGAAGCATTTGACTTACATTTAGAAATGTTAACTTAATTTCTTTCATTTTCAGTTACTGACCTGTTATCCACATCAGAAAAAAAAAACTTGGCAACAGATCAGAGATTCATTAATTCAGCATTATGTATTTGTGTATAAATTAATGAGTAAATTATGTCAATCATAAATAAAACAGATGTGAATAGGCATGCAGTGATTTTAATGTACTTTTGAACTTTTCAGTGAGACTTAGATAAGGAAACTAACTTCAAATTTTTGGAGGATGAAATGAGCAGCTATAGTTTTGAGCAACATTTGTGTGCAATTAATATTATTAAATTTTGTATAGCTTTGGTAATTATTTCATCATATCAGTACATAGAGATTAACATTTGTAGATTTTTTTTACTAGGTGTTTGAAGCTAACTTAAAAATAATTAGACAAATTTTTGAAAGTGTGTGGGGCGCATTTATTTCCTTTTGTGGAAACATTAAGATTTTCATGAGTCTTAAAAAAAATCCAGTGCAGTCTAGTTAAACTATTTTGCCACAAAGCAGAAGACAGTGGATATTAAAATTGCTGCAAATTAGTATGCGATTCACAGAAATTTACAAATATTCTTTCATACTGAATGAAATAAGATCAGTAATATTCATGCTTTCATATCAGGGAGATGTCAATGCATTCTAAAAATATCTCACTTTTTTAACAATTAACAACAAATGTGATTATTGAAATGATGTACTTCTAAGAACTAAATATAGTAGGGTGTTATTTTAGTCAGTGCAAAAACTGATGTGATTACTGTGTTGTGGAAAACAAGTTGGTGTCCTAATTACAGTATTAACATCTTAAATACATCTTAAATAGGCAATATCTCAGATCATTCATCCAACAAAGGTACAATTTACAAAATGTATGCTTTTAGTTATCATCATTCATTTTGAATATTGATTACATGTAAAACTTGATTTACCATCCCAAATGTTTTGTCCCAATTGCAATGGGATAACATATGAATATTATAATATTATTGTTAAGCTGTTGTAGCAGAATCTCCAAATAGCTTTGATTACATGCAATAAAATACAAGCATATGCGATTCTCTGTTGTGCTTATTAGATTGCCATCAAATTGGGTCACAAGGCTCAGTAGCAGTTCATTACTGCTACTGAAAACAGCAAATTATTTTATAGCGTGTAAGCAAATCCAAGTAATGGTACTCACAGAAGATATCTAGGATGCAATATATAATAGTAGAAGTTAAATTACTGTTAATCCAGCATCTGAAATAAATAATATTAAGCAGGTTTCCACTATTTTGCTTTTTTTGTCAATGCTTAGAACAAAAACTTATGAACATATGGTTCAGCAAGCAACATTTGCTGGATAGATAGATAGATAGATAGATAGATAGATAGATAGATAGATAGATAGGCAGATAGATAAATGTAAAAAAAATAATAAAGAATTAAGTGGAGAGTACATTATATTGATAATAAAACTGACTATTTGTTATATGTACATATTGTGAGTTAAGGAAACAGTTATTAGGATTAAATTCTAAGTTTAGTAAATCTATGCATACCTGAAGAGATTTACATATAGAACAGGTGCTTTCAAAGCCATTATATATTCACAGTGTATTGGGTACATTTACAACAGTGAATTGTGGCTTACTTTCAGAAGGGATCCAGCCATTTGAAAAACAGTGGCTGATAAATGTAGAAAAAAGTGGGTACCCTGCATCATGGTCTGGGGAAGTTATCCAGAATGCAGTGATGAACTCTTTATCAACAGAAAGAAAGAACTTTCGAGAATATGTTCATTCAGCATCAGATTCTATTAACTGTAGTTTGCTCAATGATTTACAGCCAGTCAAGAATCCTCTTTCTTTCATCTCACTTTACCACAAAAAAAATGAAATCTAAGTATTCTGTTGTAAACAAGTATGAAAAAAATGTTTTATGTTTTTTTAGGAATTTTGAAAATTCGTTTTATCTATTGTTTTTGTGGTTAAAGCTTGTATTTTGTTGTTGCAATAAAGCAATTATTTTTTTGTATATTTTTCATCTAATTATGTTTTTTTCTTGTGGGCCATCATTAGATTATTTAAAATATTTATAAAAAATTAGGCTTTTGGTCTCAAATTGAGCACAACTGTATTGCCATGTCAAGGAAAATCTTTCAGCAAAGTAGTCTAGTAAAGGTACACATAAGTGTTAAAGGACTGTTATCTATCCTCAGGGTTTGCCAGAATCTGGAAAGAGTTGGAAAGTCTATAGGCCCTTTGCAACCTTAGATGGCATTCCTGCATAATTGTGCAAAAATCAAACATAAATACATATATTAAATATATAAATTTACATATATAAATATTTAAATTTAAATTTAATTGAACACATAACTTAAATATTAGGACCCATCTAATAATATATTGTTCATATATGTTTAAAGTTAGGCTTTTATCTTAGATGAGCTGACTTAAGTAAAGTTGTACATCAGCCTTTTAAATGTGTGAACTTTTAAAAACTTGTTAAAACATTTGTAAAAATCCCATTATTTGAATGTTCAAAACAAATGCAAGCTGAAATAAAAATGTATATCTTTCAGTGAATATTTCCTGTTTTGTTTATACTTGTTCTTACCAGCAGTACTGACTAATAGCATGACCAGAGCAACAATTATAGATGCTGTATTTTCCTTGTGGCTGAGCACTAACATAGCCACAGTGGTTGTAGTGGTTGTCACAATGTACAAACAATATTCTGACATTGCTGGGGGCTCTTCATTGCTGCCAAGTGGTCTGCAAATAAACACATTAGAAAATGGGGGCACAAAGAAAACAATCAAAAGACAAATTGTGACTGCTGGGCAAGACCTACACCCATATTCAGTAAACGTTTTTAAGTTATTAAAGCAGTTGTAGCAGACCACTAATGCTTCATGAGTGGAGGTACAGATTCACAGAGTTAACACTGTATACTAGTAACTAGTAAAAGTGACTTTGGTTTGCAATTTTCTATTGATCACATTTAAAAAAAATAATTAATTAATCACTGGAGTCCCCAACTTGCAAAAATCATGTTACCTAATAAGATAGCTACTCACATATAATTCACATAGATGTATTTACAATAATACCATAAAAATAAACCCCAAAGTGGATAAACCTTTCAAGGTTCATCAAAGCTGTATTTCCCACCAGCCACATTGGGCATTTGGCTAGAGGAGTCAAGTCTGAGGAATCGTCTAATCTGAGGACCCTTTAGCTTTCTTATTGATTTTGGAAGTAAAAGCTACCATGCTTTAAGTGAAGCTTTAGGTTTATATCACCCCTAACAATGAGCCTCTCCTTTTTGCTTCCTTTTTGTCTAATTAATACTTTGCTGTACAGTATTTGCTGTATCTGTTTGATAAATGGAAAAAAACTGTTGTTTTTTCTAAAACAAATCTTATGAGCTGATAACATCCTGTGCTCTCTGCCAGTGTACAAGGAGGGGTTATGAAGGTTATGGAGGGGGGAAAGCGACTGAATGAGATTGTATTCTTTGCAACCCATCACAAATGAGTATGCAGGACTGACAATACATGCTTAGCAATTCAGAGCTGTGTTGTCATATCAAAAAGGAGGGTAGGAACACACCATATTTCTGGCACAGTAACAGTTACTTTTCCTGTACTTGTAGTGTGTTTAAAGGGGTAAACATGGGGAAAGGTGTGTGTATTTCAGAGATGTACTATATGTTTTTATTTTATTTTGCCTTGACATATGCTTTAAGACTCAACACAACAAGCTGCCAATTTCCTTCTTTATCTCTCAAGCCATATAATAGAATACCCCCAATAGTAATTAATGGAAGATAGCTCAGAACGTACAGTTCAGCAAACCTGTAAACAGCAGCACTTTTTTGAGTAAAACTGAAGCAGTTTAGTGAAACCCCCTTTTCAGATGTACATTATAGTAATTGCTTACTTATTTTCCTGGCTAAAAAAGTCAATGTTCAGCAGTAGCACTTGTTTAAATCAGAGATTCCTGGAGCTTCTAAAGTAGCAGTCCTCCACCAGGAGTCTGCTGATGAATACTCAATGCATGGAAGATGATGCTGGTCAGGCAATCAGAAGCCCTCAGTGGACCTTTGAAAGGGGATGAAAGGGGATCTTTGTTGGCTCTCAGGGGACCTGTATTAGCAGTTGGCAACAAGAGTTGAAATGGGGAAGTAGGAGCTGGCACATAGGTAAGTTTCCAAAACTGTTTTTATTGAATACAGCCAATACCTACTATATCTGTAGCCAAGACATTGGCTATATTCAATAAAACAGTTTGAGATACTATTCTGTTTTTGTCAGTTACTGTCTGACAGAAGAGAATAATCAGCCTATACTGTTAGAGGAAAAATATGTAATGTGTCTTTAGTGAACACACATTTTATGTTACTACTTTAGTGAGTTCCTTAAAGTAATTATTTTATATGCTTTTACATTTATACATGCCTGTTGTTTATTATTTTTGTTATTGTACACTTTGCCAAAGTGTTATGTTTTCTTCGTTGTCCTCATGCACATGGATGGTGAGAGACTGAAATAATGCCCACTGGAACATTTTTTAATGCATTTTCTAACATCTGACAGCCCCGATGCACCATACAGCCATTCATACAAGTTAAAGCTTCTGTGCATCATTATCTACTTGTGCATGCATGTACAATGTCTTCTCCAACCACAGAAGTTTCACATTCAGGAAATATGTCGTATGCGCATGCACTGGTAAGAGCAGATGCATAGAAGCCTAGAATTTTACACTGGGCATATTTCCAGTCTCTCACCATCGACGTGCCTGAGGCCTATATATGAATACAGTGAAGTTGTGTTTACTTTTAGTACTCAATCATTTGTAAGGGAGTTTGTTTTTTTTTTTGCTTGAATATGATTAGATCAGTCATGTGAACACCGCTTCCCCCATTTGCTAAGTTAACAGTCCTCACTTCTTAAAATAAACCCAAATAACTTGCATTTGAGAAGGAAGCAGTAAATAACAATCATTGCATAGAACTGCAAAACAGGAAGCAGAGCCTGCATATATAACATGAAAAACTGTCTGCTGTATATAGACAAGTCAATTAATGGAAGAATGGAGATGACTGCTTGCCCAATTCAAAAGGTATGAGCTCTAACAGTAATCAATAGAGTCAGTAAGGAAGTGAAGTAAGGAAGTGACTGTGCTTACTGCAATAAGGTTCAGGACAATTAAAACACAATAAGTTCCTAAGAACCCTAATTGTGTTTGAAATGAAGAAATTACTTCTTTAGCAAATCAGCACTTGAATTTATGCAATCTCTGTCAGACAGCACGCATGTGTTCATTCGGTCTTACCTCTACAAATACTATAAAAAACAGTGAAACAGCAGACACTCATTCAGCTGTCAGATACCAGATCCTCTACTGGCAACTGAGCTTCTACCATTGAACAAATGCATCACAGGGCGCGGGGTTTAGCTGATAGAAGTAGATTGATCTTAATCTCCACTTTGAAATATGTCAATGCCTCACCGTGCATCCTGTTCCTAGGACCAAGGTCCTACCCACACAAAGGAAGTGATCTGAATACAAACATAGGCACTTGCAGACATGTTATCACTTACCCTTCATTAGGAGTATTAATTTATCTACTCTGGTGCACCAAACAGGTTCCCTTTAAAACAGATCAAAGTGCAGAAACCTAATAGTGACCAGTCAAATGACAAAAAAAAGACAAACTCTTACTAAATAGACCATAAGGTGTATTTTGTCTGCCCCATAATATTTAACTATAAATTCACGTGCGGAAGTTTGTGCGGTGTTGTTCTTCATGCAGTCCATTTTATTCACAGAAAATTCCAAGCCAAGCACTGTATATCTCACAAAGTATACAATAAGGCATATCAATCAATACATTCTTTTTACAAGCAAGCACATTTCTTCTAGCCCTTTATCAAGCATTGCCAAGTGGTTTCTTATTACTTCGAAGCACTGTGCACCTAGGGTGCATTAATGCTCTTTATAAAACCACTCAGACTCACTTCATTACATGGTGACACTATTTTTCACTTGCATCATGGTCTATAGAAGAGGTACCCAACAAGAACAGGTTGAGAAAAGGTTGAATATGAAACAAGGGAGCATACTGAGCAACTCAACATATTCATGGCTTGCTCAAGAACAGCTGACAAATGTGATAACAGTGTTATAGCACATTGGAGAAAAAGAACTATTCTTTGAAGAAAGTTTTCACTGAACATGCAGTAATGACAAGATCATACTATTCACAGTATGAGTTATTGATTTGCCACTTTTCTGTACTGCTCTGGATATGGCATTTAACTCACTTGGTAAATTATTGCCTAGTAAGTTTTACCTTCACTCCCTGGGTGTTACATATAGATGTCTACGTACTTGCTAAACAGTTCTATATCCACTGGAATTTGCAAGTCTGCAAACAAATATAGCTTTATTTGTAAACTGAATATCTAAAGAAAATCCTTTTTTTGTCTAGAGTAGGAAATGATTAAAGCAACTGACATGTTTTTTGTGTGCAGGTCCATTGAAATTCCTTTTACTTGCTGTCTTGAGACACAACAGAAAGTGAGAGTAGAATTCTCTAAAATTAGGAGAAATGCTCTTTTAGACAGTTTTACTATGAAGTGTTTGCATTGGAATATTTCCTGTTTTTTACTAAGTGACAACTCAAAAATTTATATTTTTTCTCTTGCATTCAGCACTGGTGACAATGGTCACTAGGGCAAAATAAGAATAAAGATTTCCCCTGTTAATTTATTACAGAAAAAGAAAAATAACCATAAGAAGTATGAATATAAAATCCAAATTTTATTATTCAATGAATGAAAAAATTTGGATAAAATAGAAAGCTCTGGTCTCTACACATACCTACTTTTTGCACTTTCCACAATGTATGCATCAAGCAGTTATTATACATCATACAAACTTACAATGCACCACAGATTTCCCATACACACAAACTATTTGCACTTTCCACAGTGCATGCATCAAGCAGTTATTACACATACAAAACTACAAAGCACCACAGTTACCAACGTGTTTCAACTATCAAAACGTCTTCATCGGGAGAAAGTGGTAAAGTGCTTAGATGAATAGACAAAAAGGAATATATGCAAATATATAGCAGGACATAGATCACTTACATTCATTTGCAAAGTAGGAAATATAAACTATTGCCTATTTTAAAAGAATCTGCCTTGGAGAACCCTCACTCCTGTAGTGAATGGCCAGAGCCCACAGAGAGCAAGGATGGAACACCGAGGTAGGCTAGAATACCAACATCCACAGCCAGATCTACACAACAAGAAGGGGAGAGATAATTTGTGTATACGTACTCATATGTTTTTTATGATGGAAAAGAGTAATTGATTTAGGTTAGTGAGGACATATTACGTATATCAGTCCATGTTAGAAAGAAACTTTAACAAGGAAGAGATATATAGGCAGGAAATGTTAGATCTAAATCTAAAATACAATAAAGGTATGTCAAAAAAGAAAATTTGAGAATGTATGTCAAAGTCCTAAGAAGTTACCTGCAAATGTGGCTTACATGGAGTGAGTCCTCAGTCAGGCAACAAGGTGCCTCAAGAAGAGCAGTCATTTTGGGAGTGTTTAAATAAGTCATTAGAAACCAATGGCAACTGTGGATGGGCCATCCAGTGCGGCCCAACCACCCATCAAAATGGCTACCCCAGCATCCTCATGTCGACTAATGGTGGTGTGCATGTGCAATGTCACCGAAGTGATGTCGCATGCATGTGCAGTAGGGTCAGTGAACAGTGATGGTAACATCATGTCACTGGCGATGGGCGTGATGACATAAGTGTGCAGCAAGCAACACCAAGATGTCCCAAGCATACGCAATAGGTTGCCATAATAATGAGGGCACAGACGTTCGCTCATCTCAGCACATCGGACAAAAGACCATATACCAATGCCAGAAGTGCAAAGAAAGGGCATACATAGGGCCGCACTCAGAACACCAGCCTGCAAGCTCCCCTACGTCCACAGTGGAGGGAGAATAAAGGCCATCTGAAGGGAGAGGGGTAAAAACCAAGGAAGATGTATATAGACCGAAGTAACAAGGGAAAGAAATATTGTACGAAATTAGTTAACTAAACAAAACATCAATTTACTTACAATAGCACGCTGTATAATTCACAGCAAAGGATTATTAGAAGTTAAATCACATCAGTACTTATAGTAAAAAAACAATAATATGCAGTATATAATATTACAACAAATTCTAAACAATGAAGTGGGAGGTAGAATAAAGAATGAGAATAGCAGAGAGGGACATGATGGGTAAAATGGACTGAAAAGCTGGATATCAATATCATGCAGTCTATTTTATCTGATACAAATCCTTTCAGAAAAGTTATCAATGTAATAGTGTCATTAAGCCCTGAGGGGCAAGTAGTGTTTAACTAATATCCATTTCTGTTTTAATTGCAAAAGAGATTTATTCCAATTCCTTTGGGATATATGAACTGTAAACTTATTCTTAGGAGGTTTATGATCATGTAGAAGAGCTGCATGTCTACCCACTATGAGATCTGGATTGCACACTTTAATACTGTACATGTGTCTATACACACAAGGGCAAATCGAATACGATCTTGCTAGCGGAGACACAAACAGCAATAAAAATATGACCTGTTTGAACTACCCCTTACTGTTAGATTTAAATAAACTTTATAACTAACCGAAATTGAGGTGTTTTCAATGTAAAACCACAATAGAGCTTTGTTAAAACATCTCACTTCCATCACAGATCCAAAAAGTATTGGGTTTAGACTTCATTTTAGGAGGTTCTTGTAAATTAAGTACAACATAAATGACTTTTTGATACATTTTGGCCCACCTTATTATATGGCGCCATATTTAAAACCATAAAAGTAACTGAAACAAGTACTTACAGGACATTAATTTAATCTTGAAGTGATCCTGTCAGCAGTGTCAGCAACTTTAAGCAGTAGAGTCCTGCATAAGGAACATTATGCATCCCTATTGTTCCCATGGGTAGCAGGTGAAATTTTTGCATTCTGCATTAAGCAAGCCTGCAATTGTGGCCTACATTTCTCTGTGCCTCCAATGACCAAAAACCTTCCTACTTACAAATATTCATGAACTGGGGAATGCTACATGACAAACACCAGCATTTAATGCAGTAGAAAGTTGAAAGCTATTAAAAATAAATTACATTAGTAACATTGAATGTTTTGTACACAACTGTCAGTACAGTCAGTTTAGGAAAAGAGAACAGAATGACAATAATAATACCCAATATATGTAAATGTACTTTAAAAATATGCAGTTTAAATAATGGCATGCCTAAAATAGGAATGCTTAGAAAATTATACAACCACCAAAGGATTTGTACCACAAGTCTGATCAAATGGATCTTGCTGCTTGTGAACAAAATGAAGGATTGCTAACAAATGGTAAGTTCATTATGCCTGTCCTGCCTGCAATATTAAATTTGGCCACTAGATGGAGCCCAGAAAAAATTCACTGTTTTGCAGAAACCAGAATCTGTCTAGTAATAAAAGCTCCCATTATTCTTTACTCTAAGCATCCTGGGAGCTCAAACTCCATATTAAGAACTGTGGGAAAGGAACCAGCCATAACACTCTGCAGCACATATTGACTGAACTTACATACCCTACAAGCAACATTGCTGGTGAGCAAGGACCTATTGCCATTTAGAGCCTAATCATTTCATTGTGTTCGTATGTTTCATACATTGATTATAAGCACTTATTATCTGTTTTTTCAATAGTTTCACCCACCCTATTTTGTTAATAAAGCTTCAAGATTACATTCAGTCTGGCTTATTGCAGAATCGGAGGGTTTAGCTACACGTTGAGCTACACATAGGAAAACGTGTAGCAAGGACAGAACAGTTATTTTTAGCAGGAGGGAGCTCATGTACATGTGACCACTGGCAGGGACCCACACTGCGACCACACAAAACAGGAGATGTAAAGATGTTCCTGAATTTTTTAACTTACCTTAACCAAGCATTTTTCACATTTTTACAGAATATGGGTATGCATAAAAACATTTTATGTGCTGTATCAAACACTTTAAAACAATTCCATTTATCCCAATTGGTTTTAGTTATTATTTTGTTATTTTTATTCTATCATGTTCTATAATATTCTTGTTCATGAATTATTATATTTCAACATGTGTTCAAGTAACGCAGTCAAAATGTATGTTTGTTTTCTTTCCCTTCAACTTTTTGTTTTGTAATAATTTATTTTGCTCAAAATTGGTTTGTTAATACTTAGTTGTCAGAATAATGCAACTGCAACAATTTACTATTAGTGATTTCCTTACTGAAACATCACGCTAAAATTATAAACCACTGCTGGTCAGTGTTCAGTGAGCCAAAAAGATGGAGGAAAACAGCTATCCAAGCAACCATGCAGGAACATTATTATTATCTGAACTGAAGCAATCGTACATAGGGAGATTTTCATCTGTGCGGAAGTGAATTCTTACCTAATGAATATTTTCCTGTAATGGAAATATATTGTTAAATTATAAAGAAACTGAAAAAAATTATATCTATCTATCTATCTATCTATCTATCTATCTATCTATCTATCTGCTTGTAGGTTAATTGGATCCTGTCTAAATTGGCCCTAGTATGTATGAATGTAGGCTAGGGACTTTAGATTGTACACCCCTTGAGGGCTAGGGACTGATGTGAATGTACAATATATATGTAAAGTCCTGCGTAAATTGATGGCACTATATAAGTACCTGTAATAAATAAATAAATAAATAATATCTATCTATCTATCTATCTATCTATCTATGTCAGAATATCTTTCTTTGAAATCCCTCTTCCACCTTCAAAGATAATAGAGGAATGGGAGTTCTTAATGCTTAGGTTTTAGCCACCACAGCTAACAACTTAGAAAAATCTCTTTTAAATTACATAATATTTAAAAAAAAGCTCACAAAAGAAAAAAAATAGTTATATTTCAGTACGAGGCTGTCTGTAACTGTCCAGTCCTTTCAATATATGCTCCAGATCAAGGTCAGTTTAATACTTGCTAAGGTAAGTTTTGGGGTCTAAATGAGAGTGATAAGTGGAAATTGTAAGGCCTTGGAAGTAGAACTTATTGTACTGTGGAAGCAGATTCTCTTTATTGTCTATACAGAAAAGGTTATACAATGTAATACTACCAAATCTTTTGACTGTGGAACCATCAAGGCACAGATTTGCTTGAAAACAGACAGTTGTTTCAGCACATCATATTTGGCATGAAACACCTATCCTTAGTTTTCCAGCCTAAGAGCAGTATTGAGGTTATGATATCATTAAGGGCAGGGGAGAACATGCTGCTTTTTTCTGTTTTGTATCTGGTGACAATTACACCAGTTAAAAGTCTGCCACAAAAAAAGGAAACTTCAAACACTTTAGTTAAGTTATTCCACAAGTATTTGCTGTATGTGTCTAATTAATTTTGGGGACTACATATTGCAGATGATTATATTAATTTCCTTCTCTTACTTCTCAGTGTCAGCTGTCTAAATATGTGATTAAGTTCTAATAAAAATACTTGAGTTTTGCAAAAACAAGCCTACGTTGCATGTTATTTCAATGGATGGATGAATGGATTGATCGATTTACAGATATATGGATGGATAGATGAATGCTGCACCTTCTGTAATATCTTAATCAGTGTCTGCTAAATCTCTTTCTCTCTGCCCACCACTGGATGCTGCACTTGCTTCCCTTTACCCATCTTTACTGTGTCCAACACCTCTTCTCCAGATGAACTCCTTCAGCTTTGCTCCTGTTAACACAACAGCCTCAAGTCACCACAACAAATCATTGCGTGATTGCTCCACTATACTCCTATTACCCACCAACCCAACTACTTCCAGTTTCCCGATAAATTACATTACTTAACTAGTATATTTGATTACATCACCACTTTTAACCAGCACTTTAGAATTCAAAAAATGTCCTTTAGTGCCTTCAAAACGGTGACAAGATGGTATCTTGTACCATCCTGCTTAGCATCTTCTCACCCATCAGCTCCTAATATCTGCTTCCAAGGCTGTAATGCAATGGGCGACGTTCTACAATATGGTGGACATGCCCTATGCTTTCCCGATTTTGGTCAAAGGTTCTCAAACTACTCCAATCATTATTTACTTGCCCCTTTCCAAGAGACCCTTGGTACACTCTCTAAACATCAATTTAAACTAACGACCCATGTACAATTGGCGGCCAATCAAACCATAGCGAAAGCCTGGAAACAGCAGTTCATATCCTTTACAGAAGTTCAGCGCCACCTTGACTTCTTCATAATAAACGAAAAACTGTTCAGCATCCTCTCAGACAGTCATGAGAGATTCCTTAAAACCTGGACCCCATGGATCCAATATGCCCACCCAGAGATTTCAATGAACAGCTTACTTTAGCCTCACTCAACCTCATAAACTGATCTCAAGCATTTTAGATGTACCCCCCAATTCTCTCTCCACTTTCTTCTTTTTTCTCCCCATCTTGATTTCTGTTCTGTGACTCTTCCACGGGGATGCCCTATGTACCATGAGGTGCTTTACACATCTCTTGTTGTGTTAACATATCAGTATATCTTAAATGATATACCCTTTTTACCGATGGCGGCTGTTGAATTACAGACAAGTAGCCTCTTTGTATACTATTTAATTGACCCACACAAAATGTATGTTTATTTCTACTCATTTGACAAGTTATCTTGAACGTTAATTATTCTAGTTGTACTCCAATTGTATAAGACCGCTGTTAAGTACTGTTCAATGTTATGACCCTGCTTTTGTATTAGAATGCAGTTGAGTTTGTATCTTGAATTTAAAAATGTCAAAAAAACAATAAAAACCATTGAAAGGAAATGTCGTTTAGTAATAATCTTCATTTCCAGGTGTGCCTTGTCCTAGAGTATGAATTTTCCGCCTTTAGAAGTTTAGACAAGTGTGCCACCAATGACAGAGTGCATCTTAGATACCACTGGGCAGATTTATCTTTTTCCTGATGTTGTCTGCGTAGTTCCAATGATGACATCATTTACCAAAGCCAAAGCCAGTGGTATGGAACTTAAATCTCCCCTCTGTCAGAAAGTAACCCACTGACACAAATTATTATTTTAGCTTCCGTTGATTACCAATTGCCAAAGGAGCATCTCATTAATGAGGATTAGGCACCTTGTGATCAGACCTGTATCCTTCCCATATACCACTGAGGGACCACCAGAGGATCCCAGCACCAGGCTGTTTCCACCCGGGATCCCAGGATGCCTGTGATCTAGATATGTGCAATGATATTGTGCTTCTGGTGAGTAGGAAATCTATTCATATCTTTACAACAGAAGATTGGATCATACTCACAGTGATTGATATTTTATGGTGAACTACATAACTCATATTATGATAATACAGGTGGACTTATATCAGTCACATATTCTGTTATGTTAAAGGTTTTATTTGTCTTATTTTGATTTAGCGCTGCACTCCCTGTTTTATGATTTTAGTAGGAAGGTTTTGTGGTTCCTTTTAGTGCATTGGTCGCTTTTTAGAGTGCGCTCACTTACTTACATATACGGATTAATGACACTAGTGAAAGTAAAGACCTCAACATTGACACCTATATAAAAGGGCATCTTACCGCCAACAGTAATGTAAGGGGCACCAAGCTGCTGACCACCAATTTAAGCAGAGCATCACATTGACTCTCAATGTAAATGATGGCAATACATTTAAGTAATGGGAGCATTATACTAACCACCATTAAAATAGAGGGCACTACACTGATAACCAATGAAATGGGAGACACAACACTGACAATCATTGTAATGGCAGGCACTACACTGACTACCAGTGAAATGGGAACACTTCACTAACCATCAATGCAAGAGGACAATACAGGGAACACTAATGTAAGCATGGCTCTGCAATGATCACATATATTATTAGGAAACAGCACTGACCACCAATGTAAAGGGGCGCCTCTCCACAGACACAAAAAGTAAGGCACAAGCACAACAGTGACCACTAATTTAAAGAGGGGCAGTACACATGTCCCTAATGTAATGGGGAGGGCTTTATACCAACCACCAATTTAACAGGGAGCACTACATTGACCATTAAGGAAATGGGAGTGCTACTCTGATCCCCATTAAATGGGATCACTGCACTGACCAGCAATGTAATAGAGGACACTACACTGATCACCATCATATAAGGTGTACTTTTCCACTGCCCACCAATGTAAGAGGGCAATACAAGGGCCAATAATGTAAGTGGGTCACTGCAATGACCACTGTGTAATTTGGACACTTCGCTGACCATCAATGTAAAGGGACAAATGACCACAGACACTAATTGTAAGGGGCAAGCAAAACACTGACTATTAATTTAAAGAGAGGCACTACACTGACTTTATACTGGCCACCAATGTAACAGGGAGCACTACACTGAACACTAAGGTAATGGGAGCACTATTCTGTTCACCGATAAATTGGGGGCACTACAATGACTTTTGCGACAGTTAAAGTATAGTACTAGGTCCATTGTATGTTAAATAAAACAATCATCTTGAATATTTGCCTACAATCTATAACTCCAGCATGGAATAATAATCATTGCAATATCACTGTCAGACAATACTAATAAAATTTATATCACTATATAATTTACATTTGCATGAGAATACTACATCTACCCTCTTGTGATTCAAATTGGCTGAAAATCTCCATCTGTCATCTGGTAGCTTCTGTTTTGATGAATTTTGAAAGCAGCTAGACTATCTTTACCCACATTAATATCTCTAGCCACATTGTGCATTCATTGGCTTCCATCAGGGTCTGAAGAAAAGGCAACAATTTTGTTGACTCGATAGATTACCATCCCAATTACAGAGATATGAGTGTATTGTGGGCCATAGTTCTCCATCAGATGCCAGTGTATGTAATGTTTGGAGTGGAAAATATACATCAACTACTGCCTAATCACCATGGCTAGCAAAAAATACAGCAAATACAAATACAAATAAAAGAAATTCAATTCACTGTTTGCGTATAACTGTTGCCTGTAAATATCTGAGATCTTTGAACTGTGTGTCTAAGGGATTAGCAAGCCAGAATTTTACCCAAATCTCTCTAGTTTGCGTGATAACATAACCTCTAACATTTAGGGGCCAGTGCCAAAATGTTTGATCCACTTTTATCTTCCACAGGAGGCCTTCCCCATGCTACCTTGCACACCTTTTTATCCTCTGCTGTGTCTGCCTGCCCTTCCCAACCACCAATCAGAAAGCTAGCTGTGTTCAGATGCAGCATGGGATGGAACACAACAGTGGCCATTTTATCAGTGCACTGGAGATTTTCACTATCATATGTCACAAGTGGGACCTGCTCTCATTTAATGTCATAACACCATTATCCTTTACCACAATCAGTTTCTCATGGTAGAGAAAAGTAAATGTCTTAAAATCTGTAGACTGTCAGTTAATCCAATCTCAAAGAATTCCTTTGCAGCCTTATAGGCCATTCTGCAATCTGTATTGCTGTAGTGCATTGGTACACCATGACTACTATCTTTGCTCATATAGGTAGTTAAACACACAGATAATTTTTTAATTTAATTTAAGAGAGGCTGCAAGAATATTATGATTTTCATTGCAGTACTAAACTTGTGGTGGATTACAATACTTTAAATAATGCAAGAATATTGTTTGAAAAAAAGAAACAAGGAGCAAAACCTGCTGATCTGTTGTTTTTTATATACTTCTTATTATTTATACTTTTTCCTCTTCTTACCTTACCAGAAGTAGTTGGAAGATTACTCTTGAATTTACTAAGAAGCTACAGGAATGTGTGCATGAATAATTTACATGTCACCTAAATTGTTACAAAAGTATTTAATACTAGAAAAATAAATTAAATATTGGCAATAAAACAGTTGAAGACAATCTCTATATTCAACCCCTTAGGTGTAAGAGTTTCTAGCTTATAAATCCACTTTGTCGCATTTTGAGATTTTTTTTTAACCAGTTCCTGACATTTCTATAGCCAAAAGACAGCTACAATGCAGTTGACTAGTTCTGGGAGGGTGTCCATGGACGTCCTCCGAGAACCACTCCCCCCTGTGCACTGCACGTGATCTGTGATTGCTGTGTCCTTCGGACACATCTGATCACATGACTAAGGAACAGGCCCATCAAAGCCTCTTTTACCATGTGACCAGCTGTATCCAATCACAGCTGATCACAGAGTAAATAGGAAATGTCGGTTATCGGCAGTCCTCTCCTCATGCTGACAGTGCGTGAGGAGAGGAAGACTGGTAAGTGACATTTCGCATGGGGACATCTTCATTGATCATCAGGGCACTGATCATCAGTGTCCTGATGATCAGTGTAGCCCCATCAGTGCATCCAATAGTGCCCATCAGTGCCCATGTGTGCTGGCAATCAGTGTCCATCAGTTGAATCAGTGCCCATCAGTGCTGCCCATCAGTGCCGCCTAAAAGTGCCAATCAGTGCTGCCTATAAGTGCCATGTAACAGTGCTCATCAGTACTGCCTAACAGTTCCCACCAGTGCTGCCCATCGGTGCCTCCTATCAGTGCAGCCTCATCAGTGCCACATATCAATGTAGCCTATCAGTGCCCATCAGTGACTCCTCATCAGTGCAGCCTATCAGTGCCGTCTATCAGTTCAGCCTCATAAGTGTCACATATCAGTGCAGCCTATCAGTGCCCATCAGTGACTCCTCAACAGTGCAGCCTATCAGTGCCCATCAGTGAAGGAAAAAAATTACTTATTTACAAAACTTTATAACAGAAACTAAGAAAAACTTTTTTTTTCAAAGTTTTTGGTCTTTTTTTGTTTGTTTAGCAAAAAATAAAAACCCTAGTGGTGATTAAATACCACAAAAAAGCTCTGTTTGTCTAAACAAGAAAGATAAAAATTTAGTTTGGGTACAGTGCATGGCCGCTGAAAGCTGAAAATTGGCCTGGGCAGGAAAGGGGTAAAAGTGCCTGGTGGGCAAGTGGTTAAATCAGTGCTCCTCCAGTGTCTCTACGCTTTAAGGAGAGTGGGATCCTCCAGGAGGACTGTATTTACAGCCTTGGTGGAAAAAGATAAGGGACAACAGCAGAGGAGTACAGAGGTGGATAACAATTCGCATAACCTGGGATGGTAAATTGCAATGTTTGTTTTGCATGAAGCACAAAGAAGAATATATATTGATTAAAATTGCACTGGTGAACTGTTTATACTGTTTATAAAGGAGCACTTAACTACTTGCCCTCTAGAGGATTTACCCCCCGTAATGACCAGGCCTCTTTTTGCTACTCGGCGCTGCACCAATTCAACTGATAATTGCACGGTCATGCAATGCTGTACCTAAACAAAATTTAGGTCTTTTTTTCACACAAATAGAGCTTTCTTTTGGTGGTAGTTGATCACCTGTGCGCTTTTTATTTTTTGCGCTATAAACAAAAAAAGACCAAAAATTTTGAAGAAAAACTATATTTTTTACTTTCGGCTATAAAAAATATATAGTAAACTCAAAGTTAGTTATAAATTTAGACCAAAATGTATTTTCCTACATGTTTTTGGTAATAAAAATCCCAATAAGTGTATATTGATTGCTTTTTGTGAAAGTTATAGCATCTACAAACTATGGTATAGATACTGCAATTTACGCCATTTTTTTGCTATACAGCGCTGCACTAGTTTAACGGACAATTGTGCAGTCATGCAATATGGTACATAAATGAAATTGATGTCCTTTTTTTTACATAAATAGAGCTTTCTTTTGGAGGTATTTGATCACCTGTGTACTTTTTATTTTTGGCGCTATAAACAAAAAACTTTTGAGAACATTTTTTTTTAAACAATATTTTCTCATTTCTGTCATAAAAAATATCCAAAAGAACTAAAAGTTTGTCATAAATTTAAGCAAAAATGTATTCTGCTACATGTTTTTGGTTAAAAAATCCCAATAAATGTATATTTATTGCTTTGTGTGAAAGTTATAGCATCTGCAAACTATGATATAGAAAATGGAATTTACACAGCCTTTACTTTCTGACCGCTCATCACATTTCTTGAGGTGCTAAAATACCAGGACAGTACAAACACCCCCAAATGACCCCTTTTCAGAAAGTAGACACCCTAAGCTATCTGCTGAGAGGCATATTGAGTCCATGGAAGATTTATTTTTTTTCTACAAGTTTCTGGAAAATGACAAAAACTTTTTTTTTTTTTACACAAAGTTGTCATTTAAATTATATATTTCTCGCACAAGCCATGGGCATATGTGGAATTACATCCCAAAATACATTCTGCTACTTCTACTGAGTATGGGGATACTACATGTGTGAGACTTTATGGGAGCCTAGCCACATACAGGAGCCTGAAATCCAATGACCACCTTGAAAGCCTGAAGGTGCTTTGAAGGCCCTGAAATGCCAGGATAGCACCAAACCTCCCCCCCCCCCAAATTACACCTTTTTGGAAAATAGACACTCCAAGGAATTTAAAAAGAGGCATAGTAAGTATTTTGCAGATCTCATTTTTTCTCACAAGGTTTTGAAATATAAAAAAACAAAAGAAAAAATATATTTTTGTTTTTTTTCTTAATTTTCCAAAAACTTGTGGCAACAAACGAGATCTGCAAAATACTCATCATGCTTCTTATCAAATTCCTTGGGGTGTCTACTTTCCAAAAAGTGGTCATTTGGGGGGGTTTGGTGCTATCCTGGCATTTCAGTGCCTCCGAAACTGTGATAGGTAGTCAGGAAGTGTAATGAGGAAATAAAGCCCTTTAAAAGCCTGAAGGTGCTTATTGGATTTTGGGGTCCTGTACTTGGCTAGACTGCCAAAACGTCTCTCACGTGTGGTACCCCCATACTCGTGAGAAGTAGCAGAATGTATTTTGGGTAGTAATTCCACATATACCCATGGCATGTGTGAGCAATAAATCATTTAAATGACAATTTTGTGTAAAAAAAAAAATTTTGTTTGTCATTTTCCAAAAGCTTGTGGTAAAAAAAAGAAATTCTTCTATTGATTCAACATGCCTCTCAGCAAATAGTTTGGGGTGTCTACTTTCCAAAAAGGGGTCGTTTTGGGGGGTGGGGGCATTTTATGCCCAGCATTAGAAGTTTATGCCACACATCATTCACTCTTCTAACCACCTGAAGACCAAGCTTTTTCTGACACTTTTTGTTCACATCTGTATTTTTTGCTATGAAATTAATTTAAACCCCAAACATTATATATTTTTTTTTAAAGCAAACACCCTAGTTAATAAAATGGTGGGTGCTGCAATTTTTATGTCACATAGTACTCACGCAGCGATTTTTCAAACTCAATTTAAAAAAAAAATACACTTTTTTTACTTTTAATGCACAAAAACACAATATATTGGCCAATTATTTGGTAAACTATAAAAGATGATGGTATTCTGAGTAAATATATACCAAGCATGACATGCTTTAAAACTATGCATGCTCCGTGCAATGGCGACAAACTGCATATGTTTTTAATATCCATAGGCAATGTTTTAAAAGCCTTTACAAGCTACCATTTTAGATTTACAGAGGAGGTCTAGAGTTAGAATTACTGCCCTTGATCTGACGTTCCTGGCGATACCTCACATGCATGGTGCAACTGCTGTTTCCATACTGGCACAGGGTCAAGGCTCACGAACGCAGGTGCACATGTGCGTGGGGGAGGTGAGGGTACTTTTTTTTTTAAGTTATTTTGATTTTTTTAATTATTTTTACACTGTCCCTTTATTTTTAAATTTTTTTTTTTATTACTTTTAATGCTATCACAGGAAATGCAAATATCCCCTATAACTTCAATGAGCATTGTCATATATTCTTTTTTTCAGAAATCTGTGTTCTATTAGACTCTAGATATCTCCTCTGCCCTTACATTATCTAATCAAACCAGGATCGGTGTGATCAGATGCTTTCCCAATTTACAAATGGCGCTGTTTATATCCTGCAAAACTGAAGTGATTAAATGCTCGTAGCTTCTGATTTCTTAGGCTATAGAGATGAATGGCACCATTCTGGTCTCCAATCAGCTCTATGATCAGCTGTCAGAAACACCGGCTGCATTCTCAGGTTCCCTCAATGGCACGGGACTGCCCGAGAAGGCCATGGAAGGCAGCGGGGGAGGGGGGGCATTGTCTCTTGCTGCTTGTAAAAGCAATCCTGCAGCTAAATATCCACTAGGATTGCTTTTACATGAAAGCCAATCACCAGCTGAAAAAAATGACACCAGGATGATGCCTGCAGCTTTAGGCATCATCCTGGTATAACCATTCAATGTCCAGTGATGTACCAGTACATCGCTGGTCCCTGTTGGGTATATATGCTATGTTCTATTTTTTTTTTTTGTATGCAGCCTGTGGACTGAATGAAAAAAGAGAAGAAATCTCTGCCAAAAAAAATAATGTGTGATATGCCCACCATTAGAATATTCCTCCCTGCATCCACCCACTTCTAATGTGGGCACAGATTAGGTCACATTTTGCCACATGCGCCAGTTCCAAGATTGTACAAATGTCTAAATAGTGGCACGCTTGAATAAAAATTGTCCACGTATAAGTGGTACCCCATATGGAAAAAGGATGACACCAAGTCCCAAACTATCTTGCCACTACTCCCCATGTAGTCTGGGCATCTGGGGGGCTCCACGTGACTATCTTTTCCCTCGTAAATCTGAAACTTATAAGTATAGCCTGTTGTCCTCTCACAGGTCTCCTACATCTTGACCCCATATCTGGCACACTTGCCGGGGAGAAATTGTTTGAATGCAAGGCGGCCAGAAAAATTAATGAGGGACTCATCAACGCAGATTTTTTGCTGGGGAGTAGACATCTGCAAATTTTTGGTTAAGGTGATTTGCAAGGGGCTGAATTTTGTGGAGCCGGTCAAATTCAGGGTCACCTCGAGGACGACAGAGTGTATTGTTGAAATGCATAAAACACATTATACTCTAATATCTATGCCTGGCCGTGGCAGCAGAGAACACAGGCATATGATGAATCAGGTCTGCGGACCAATACAACCGCAATTAATTTTTTATAGTAATGCCCATGTTGAGGGTTAGGCCCCAAAAAAATATAAATTCGAAGACCATAATGGGTTTCCATGCGAATGGTCTGGCAAGGTTTGAATTTTGGTTGGCGTCGATACATTGTTGTTCATATAAAATGCTTTGATCCACAATCAATGCATACAGATCTTCCATGAAAAACAGCTCCAAAAAAATCAAGGGGAGTAGTTAAATTTGCTATTTCCACCTGAATTCCGGGTTGGGCAGTGAATAGGGGAAGTACAAGTGCTGCAGAATTTGTGGGCTACCAATCGGGATTTGCAAGCACATCCGGAAGGATACTTGGGGCTCTACAGGCCTGTGTGCGAATGCTTGGTGGTTGTGGGACAATACTTTTTCTCGCCACCGCACCAGCTTGTACTGCACTTATGGGACTCACCACGTCGCCAAGTGATACTGCAGTGCTGGGTATTATTATTATTTTACAGGATTTATACAGAGCCAACAGTTTGCTCAGCGCTTTACAATATAACGGGAGACAATACAGCAACGATACAGTTCAATAGAAGAGGGTTAGGAGGGCCCTGCCCCTTGGAGCTTATAATCTAAGAGGTATGTGAAAGACCAAGATGTACTAGACCACTGGTGCTCGCCAGGTCACCAACAGGTAGCGCGGCACTAGTACTGGCACTCATACGCATATGAGAGTCATCAAAATTTACCAGCAAGTGCTAACAGAATCAGGCCTGATTCTGCGAACACTGTGGTTTTGTGTGCAATAGATCAAGTGACAGTGACCTAATGGCACTGCACTTGCTGGGGGAGAGGGGGGAGTAAGAGTAGGGGCTAAACGCAGGTGCTGGCAGGTGCCGGGGCTGATCCTGCTAACGCTGCGTTTTTGGGGACGCTATACTAATGTGAACGCTGGTATAGTGCTGATCTTATCAAACATATTGATCCGTTCAGACACTGTACTAGCAATGGAAGTTTATTGTGCATGAGCGTCTTCCTGGCAATCGAGGGGTTAAATGTGATGACTGGTGTACTGAGGGGCAATCTGACACTATCTGGGAGGGGAGTGAAAACCACAGGAGCGCAAATCACCTATATATATGTGATTTTGTGCACCTGTGCCGCCCTGTAGCAGTATTTCTGCTATAGGCAGTCAGGAAGCGGTTACATAAGCGGTTTGTGTTATGGCACTGCGTCACTTTAACTGACAATTGCGCAGTCATGCAACGCTGCACCAAAATTAAATTTATATCCTTTTTTCCCCACGATTTGGACTTTCTTTTGGTGGTATTTGATCGCCTGTTTATTTTTTTGTGCTATAAAAAAAGACCGACAATTTTGAGAAAAAAACAATAGAGAGATTAAAGATGTGGGTGAGGGAGCGTAGGATGGAGGAGGAGGAGGGAGGTCGTAGGAGTTGTGAGGGGACAGGGTCAAGGGGGCAGGTGGTGAGGCGGGCTTCAGAGAAGACCTTGGTGACCTCCTCAATGGTAGTAAGGTCGAAGGAGTGGAGTGTGGAGGGGGTTTCAGTGTGAGGGATGTTAGGTGGGGTGGAGGTCAGAACAGTGGTGAGGCTGAGGGAGAGGGGTGATGAGGGGGTTGCAGTGTGAGAGGAGATGGGTGGGGAGGAGGTCTGGGCAGCGGCGATGTCCCCGCAGATTGTGTCAATCTTGTTTTTGAAGTGATTGGCAATCTCGAGGGCAGTGGGTGAGGTGCTGGGTGGAGGTGGGGGCGGAGATAGTAGAGAGTTGAAGGTGGAGAAGAGCCGGCGAGGATTGGAGGAGAGGGTCTTGATGAGGGTCAGGAAGTAGGCTTGTTTGGCAGTGTGGAAGGAGGAGGTGTAGGTGTGGAAGGCAGATGTATAGCGGGTGAATGCTAGTTAGGATCTGGTTTTGCACCATAGTCGCTCCAGCGCACGACTGCATCATTTGAGAGTTTTGCTGTGATCAGTCTGCCAGGGCTGGAGTGGTCAGGGTCTGATGTTTCGTGTGGTTAAAGGTGCTAGCAAGTCAAGAGCGGTTGACAGCGAGTTGTTATAAGCTGTCGTGGCCAGGTCGGGGCAGGACAGGGGAAGGATGCTGTTGTAAAGTTGATCAGCTGCAGAGTGGAGGCAGGGATCAGGTTGCAGAGGTTTCGGCCGGTAATAGTATGACATTTGGAGGGATAGGCGTTTGAGGATGAAGAGACAGAGAAGGTAATAAGGTTGTGGTCAGAGAGAGGGAAGGGGGCGTTAGTGATGTTGTGGGGAGCGCAGAGATGGGAGAAGACAAGGTCCAGGATGTTTCCGTCGGAGTGGGTGGTGGATTGTATGCACTGCGCGAGTGTAAAAGAGTAGGTTAAGTGGAGGAGTTGGGATGTGGCCGGGTTGTTGATGTTGACAGGGATGTTGAAATCTCCAAGGATCATCCCATACCCATCATGGTGGGAGGAGAGAAAGAAGGGTAGCCAGGTGGAAAAGTCATCAAGGAAGCGGGATAC
Source organism: Staurois parvus (assembly GCF_062004578.1). Taxonomy (NCBI): domain Eukaryota; kingdom Metazoa; phylum Chordata; class Amphibia; order Anura; family Ranidae; genus Staurois; species Staurois parvus. Next base: position 8,396,995 of record NW_028317968.1, on the reverse strand, counting down.
GGGTCCAGGAGGCCGGTAGATTACAGCAATCCTCAGGGGGGTTGGGGAGAATAATCGGATGCAGTGGGCCTCGAAAGAGGAGAAGGATAGAGAGGGGGGTTTGGGAGGACTCGGAAGGTGCTCTTTGGTGACAGGAGCAGACCAACCCCACCACCTTTACAACCGTTGTGTCTGGGTGAGTGGGACCAGATGAGACCTCCATAGGAGAGTGCCGCAGGGGAGGTAGAGTCAGTGGCTTGGATCCAGGTTTCTGTGATCGCTAGGAGGTTGAGGGAGCGGGAAACAAAGAGGTTGTGGATGGCGGTGAGCTTGTTGTACACCGATTGGGCATTCAGGAGTGCACACGAAAACGGGGGGGGGGTGGTTTTAGGAAGCAGGGGGACAGATACTAGGTTGAGGGGGTTGCGGCAGGACATGGAAGTGGGGGGGTGCCGTGTGGGTGAGCGACACTGATGGGCAGCACTGCTGGGCGGCACTGATGGGTGGCACTGATGGGCACAGGTGGTTGACAATGCATGGCACAGGTGGGTGGCACAACTGGGTGGCACTTCTAGGCACTGATCATCGGGATTAGAGATGAGCGAATTATTCAAAAATTCGGTTCGGCTGATTCGCCGAATTCGCGGAATAAATTCGCTTCGAGCCGAATATATTCGCTGCGAATTTAACTTATAAAAAGGGTGTTTCTAGGCTTCAGAGAGCCTTTATATTAGTGCAGAACACTGTACCTTTAATTTAAATGCCCTTGGAGTCTGCAGGGGAAGAGAAATAATACTGTCAGTCAGTATGACATGCAGATGAGTGCCGTCGATCTTAGAATCACCGCACACTTCACTCATTTGGGCAGTCACGGGGCCAAAACCAGAGTGTGGAGCCACCGTGTGGCGGTGGAGGCAGCAGCAATGGGAGGCCATACAGCACCCTATGACAAAATGGAACCCACCAGCAGTGTGAGGAGACATTGTGGGCCATTTGTGCCAAGGAATGCGAGGGACTCCCTGCCTCCATCTCCACAGCATACTGCCACGGTGCGTCTGGGTCCTCTGTCTCCTCCTCCTCCTCTACCAGATGCTCCTGCTCCTCCACTCCTGTCCGCTGAGTGGAAAAACCACCCATTTCACTCAATAATTCCTGAGCACCAATGTCCTCCTCTACCTCCTCCTCTTCTTCCTGTCCTGCCCCCACAGGGGTCATGTGGCGTTGAGATCTGTGCGCCACGTCTACCGCACCCTGACCAGCCATTGTTAACAGCATTTGTTCCAGGACGTGCAACAGAGGAATGACGTCGTTCATCCCATAGTCCTGCCGACTCACGAATAGCGTGGCCTCCTCAAAGGGCCTGAGCAAGCGGCAGGTGTCACGCATGAGCTGCCAATGGCTGACATCTAAGTTACACAGGGGAGTACCTTTATCCGCTTGTAACATCAGGAAATCGGTGATGGCCTTTCGCTGTTCGTAAAGGCGGTCTAACATGTGTAGGGTTGAATTCCACCTTGTTGCAACGTCGCAGATCAGGCGATGCTGTGGAATTCCGTTCTGCCGCTGCAGCTCAAGGAGGGTGTGCTTTGCGGTGTAGGAATGGCTGAAATGCATGCAAAGTTTACGTGACATTTTAAGGATGTCTTGCAGTGGGATGGTGGATTTTAGGAACCGCTTGACAACCAGATTGAACACGTGAGCCATGCATGGCGCATGGCACAACCTTCCTTGACGCAGAGCAGACACCATGTTCTTTCTGTTGTCGGTCAACATGGTTCCGATTTTCAGTTTGCGCGGAGACAGCCATCTGTCGATTTCTCTGTTCATTACACTCAGAAGTTCCTCCCCTGTGTGACTACGTTCGCCAAGGCATACCAGGTGCAGCACAGCGTGACACCGTTGCGCCCTGCACATGTGATATGCCGGTCGGGTAATGGGACTTGGCACGGGGGTGGCGGCTGAGGACACGGCGGAAGAAGAGGTGGTAGAGGCGGACATCTTTGCTGGACCAAGGACGTGCAAACGTGGAGGCAAAAGCGGCGTGACCTGTCCAAGTTGCTGGTGCGGCTGTGCCGGCACCACATTCACCCAGTGGGCCGTAAATGACATGTACTGTCCCTGACCGTAGTTACAGCTCCACACGTCGGCGCTGCCGTGCACTTTGGCAGAGACCGACATGCTCAAAGACTGGCCCACCATCTCTTCTACATGCGAATGCAGGGCTGGCACTGCCTTTTTGGCGAAGAAATGCCGGCTTGGCACTCTCCACCGCGGCTCGGCACAAGCCATCATTTCTCGGAAAGGTGCTGAGTCCACCACTTGGAAAGGGAGGGACTGCAGCACCAGCAACTTGGACAGGAGGACGTTCAGCTTCTGCACCGTCGGGTGCTTGCTCGCAAACTGTTGTCTCTTGGAAACGGATTCCAAGAAAGACTGCTGACGGAATCCGTGAAGAGGAGTAGCAGGAGAAGGAGCATCTGAACGAGCGGAAGATGCCAACGAGCGACAACTCCCCTCAGCAGAGGTGTTGGAGCCTTGACTGGCTGATAGAGGGCGATTGACGTCGGGTGACGGAGCAAGTAACGGAGCGGGTGATGGAGCGGAGGCTGGGGCAGGCAGAACCGCCGTATCTTTATCATGGTTTTCCCAGGCCACCGAATGGCGACGTTGCATATGCTGACGCAACGCTGTAGTCCCAACATTGGCCCCCTGGCCACGTTTGACTTTCTGGCCACATAGTCGACATACGGCTACGTTTACTTTCTCGGGCGGCTTGACGAAAAATTGCCACACCGCCGAGTAGGAAACTTTGCCCCCGCTACTCCTCACTGGCTGACTGCTACTTCCTCCGTGCACACCGGCACCACTACTGGCCGTGGTGGTAGGCTGCAGTGGAGCTGGTGCTCTACTCCGTGGCCGTTTGGCTCCACTGACACTGCTGCGACCCTGCTGCCTCCTGGGCAACCCACCGACTGTTTTGCTCGCTGGCAAGCTGGCACCCTCTTCTCCTGATGATGCGGAAGCAATAGCCTGATGACGACGAGGCTGCCAAGTGCGATCAGCCTCATCATCATCAATTAGGGTCTCCGCGTCACTACTAGCCCCCTCGGCTGCGTGTGGGTCAGGAGACAGACCTGTCTCTAGACCGGCTACCGAGCCACTCTCCTCGCCAGTACTTCTTCGCCTGGCTGCTGAAGAGGCGGATGTCTCCCCCCGTTCCTGACCGCCCTCTGTTAGCTCTTCCTCACTGTACAGTGGGGCTGAGCCCACAGCATGCGATACTTCGCTTGGTGAGGGAACACCAAAGGACAGGGGCAGGTCGAGGACACGTGATTTCAGTGGGCTTGCTCCCGGGCCATGCCAACTAACGGTTGTGTCTGACGTACCCACCGACCGTTGGCTGTAGGTGTCAGAGGTGACCTGGGAAGAGGAAGACGACCGAGTCAACCAATCGATGACGGCAGGGTTGTCGGTGGAGACACGACCGCTGGATGACACCGGGAGCACTGGCCTCTGGCTGCGACTAGTGCTGCCTCGACCCCTTCCTCTGCTGCCACGTCTGCTCGCTCCTGAAACATTGCCTCCTCTGCCACTCCTCTGCGTGTTGTCTGACATACTCTTTAATTCAATAAGCACCCCAGAAATAAAACCGGATTTAACTCTTTGAACGTACAATAGTGGTTGTGAAGCAGAAAGTCAGTTTATTTAGCACAATCGGTCAATTGCAGCTTGCCGTTGGCTGTAAACTGTACGTTTATGTCACTGGAATACACTAATCACCCAAAAAATATTACCGCCACCCGGCGTGTATATGGATTTAACTCTTTGAACGTACAATAGTGGTTGTGAAGCAGAAAGTCAGTTTATTGTACACTATCGGTCAATTGCAGTTTGCCGTTGGCTGGAAACTGTACGTTTAGGTCACTGGAATGCACTAATCACCCAAAAAATATTACCGCCAGCCGGCGTGTAAATGGATTTAACTCTTTGAACGTACAATAGTGGTTGTGAAGCAGAAAGTCAGTTTATTGTACACAATCGGTCAATTGCAGCTTGCCGTTGGCTGTAAACTGTACGTTTATGTCACTGGAATGCACGAATCACCCAAAAAATATTACCGCCAGCCGGCGTGTAAATGGATTTAACTCTTTGAACGTACAATAGTGGTTGTGAAGCAGAAAGTCAGTTTATTGTACACAATCGGTCAATTGCAGCTTGCCGTTGGCTGGAAACTGTACGTTTCTGTCACTGGAATGCACTAATCACCCAAAAAATATTACCGCCAGCCGGCGTGTAAATGGATTTAACTCTTTGAACGTACAATAGTGGTTGTGAAGCAGAAAGTCAGTTTATTTAGCACAATCGGTCAATTGCAGCTTGCCGTTGGCTGTAAACTGTACGTTTATGTCACTGGAATGCACTAATCACCCAAAAAATATTACCGCCAGCCGGCGTGTAAATGGATTTAACTCTTTGAACGTACAATAGTGGTTGTGAAGCAGAAAGTCAGTTTATTTAGCACAATCGGTCAATTGCAGCTTGCCGTTGGCTGTAAACTGTACGTTTATGTCACTGGAATGCACTAATCACCCAAAAAATATTACCGCCACCCGGCGTGTAAATGGATCTAACTCTTTGAACGTACAATAGTGGTTGTGAAGCAGAAAGTCAGTTTATTTAGCACAATCGGTCAATTGCAGCTTGCCGTTGGCTGAAACTGTACGATTCTGTCACTGGAATGCACTAATCACCCAAAAAATATTACCGCCACCCGGCGTGTAAATGGATCTAACTCTTTGAACGTACAATAGTGGTTGTGAAGCAGAAAGTCAGTTTATTGTACACAATCGGTCAATTGCAGCTTGCCGTTGGCTGGAAACTGTACGTTTCTGTCACTGGAATGCACTAATCACCCAAAAAATATTACCGCCAGCCGGCATGTAAATGGATTTAACTCTTTGAACGTACAATAGTGGTTGTGAAGCAGAAAGTCAGTTTATTTTGCACAATCGGCAAACTGCAGCACCAACTGTGCACGACAGCCACCAAAAAAAAAAAGGGTGTATGTCACTTTAAATTTTCGATTCTTTGATAGCTGTGGCCCTAAGTAACGATTCTGTGTCCCTGAGTAACGATTCTGTGTCCCTGAGTAACGATTCTGTGTCTCTGAGTAACGATTCTGTGTCCCTGAGTAACGATTCTGTGTCCCTGAGTAACGATTCTGTGGCCCTAAAGTCTCTGTGGCCCTAACTCTGTCCCTTAATACACACAGGTCTGTCTCTCTTGAATGACCGGAGGCTAATGGAGAATTCTAAGATGGCCGCGATTTATAGCTCCACCATTACACAGTGCTGGCTGGCTGCTGATTGGCTAATGCGATCACATGTCATGAATGCATTATGGGTCAGCGCGCCTTGTCTGCGCGCCTTCCCAGAGATCCCCGCCCCATCATCTCTGTCCATTTTCTCCGTCGCCACACATGTTGCCGCCATTTTTGGGAAAATTCGATTCGTGCATCCGAATTTTGCTAATCTTCGGATTCGTCGCGAATAGAATTTTTCCAAATCTTCGGAACGAATTCCACTTCGTCATGTTCGATTCGCTCATCTCTAATCGGGATACCCTGATGATCAGTGCCAATCTGTTCTCTGACAATTGCCGGTTATCGGCAGTACTTTCCTCACGTTGTGACAGCGTGAGGAAAGTGCAGCTGATAACCGGCAACTGTATTTACCCGGTAATCTGCTGTGTCATTGGACACAGCTGATCACATGGTAAAAGGCCGCTGTGATTGGCCTTTTACCACATCACGTGATCAGCTATGTCTGTAGGACACAGCGATCGCGGAGATCACCGGGTGCACGCTGCTGGGGGCGTGCGGGAGGGCGCCCTCAGGGCGGACGTCATATGACGCCCTCCCAGAACTGGACAACTGCACTGTAGCCGTCCTTCGGCCATAGCACAGTTGTCAAGTGGTTAAAGGGCACTGTCACTCGCTTTCTTCTTTTTTAAAGGCCATTCCTGCTCAATTTTATTTAAAAGAAAGTTTCATAAATCCAAAACCATAGATTTCCCTTACAGGGGTGTTCAGCATTTTCCTCCTCCAAACACATAGACATTTAGCCTCCTGGCTTATACATCAAATCCTGCCACTCTGGCCTTCCACTTCAGGCTCACGTCGGTCTCCTACAGACTCTTTTCTACACAGTTCTGTGCACACAGCTAGCAGCCCTTTGCTGCTCTGGCTCCCACCTCTGCTAGGTGGAACTCTCCTGACTCCTGGGCAATGACCTCCTGTCTGCCAGGATGGAGCCCAGAACCATGGTTAGGTCTCTACAAAAAGGCCTGAACACACCTGTGTAATCAGTGTGCTGACTGTTCACAAACCCTGGACCTAGGACTGGAGATTTCAATCAACCCAAATCTCTTAGAAATCTCCAGGATCCAGGTCCCAACATGGACTTTAGAAAACAATGAGGAAACTGAAAAGCCAGTTACCTCTGCATTAGGCCAACCCTCTGGAGCCCCTCAACCTGCCTGGATGAGAATCCTGTGTTATAATTCTCATTTAGACCCTGGCAGAGTACCGCACTGCCACTAGTGTTTCATATATATATAGAGAGAGAGAGAGAGAGAGAGAGAGAGAGCGAGCGATTTTGATGATTCAGGGATTTTAGCACATTTTCAGCAGCAGGCCTTAATGTACACAGATTTCTGTTTTATTATTATATTCATTTATATCTTTAGTATTGTTATATCATGTATGTAACATAGCAGAGCAGTCTAGGGAGGAGGTGGCCAGGGATGTCAAATATCAGCAGAAAGATGCAATTAGGGGACAGGTAAGCAAGTCCTGCACAGTCCTGATCTGACAGCATTCTTGTGTTAACTCTCTCCTCCTCTCCAGGTTGCACTTACCACTTCAAGCACTAAGTTGACAAGTGATGCTGCTGTCATGATTATTGTCAGCCTGCAGTAATCAGAATTCACCACACAGTGCCCCCCCCCCCCCCTCAACTTTGAGACCACTGCTCCTCGGCCAGCCACCCCTACTGCCCCCCCCCCCTTGTTCTAGCCCTGGATGGTACACTAACCAATCCTTTTATCATTACTATATCATTATTCCTTTCTCTACACCCTTTTGTGCACATTTAATGTGCATATGCTATACGTACCAGAGTTTATTAGTATATGCGCTAATAGTATTTCCCTGATTGAAAAATGTATGTGATATACATTCTGCAATTACTACCAATGACTTAACAATGTGTCCCTTTTTTATTTTTTACCCTAAATGCTATACTTCCCAGAAATTTACTCTGCTATCCTAATATTTGTCCTAATATTTGATAGATGATCCCTACGGTTGCACAAACATCTGGTTGTCCTGCCAGAAAGATCTGGTGCCAGGCTAAGGGCATTTAGCCTGGGTTCACACTGATGCGGTCTGGAATTCACAGCGTTTTCTGTGCGAATTCTGCACCGCATCAGAATCGCACCCCGTTCATGCGAACCACTGTGGGTGTGTATGTTAAGTTAATAATACCCCGAAATCGGTCCGCAAAACAGGGTGCGATGTGCAAAATCGGATCGCATAGGTGTGAATACCTATGCGGTCCAATTCTAGTGCGGACCCAAAAAAGGGTCCTGCACCTTTTTTGGTGCGGATACAGTGCTATTTGAGCCATACATAATGCATAGCTCAAATCGCACCACACACAATTCGCATGTGATTTGCACAGGAATGCGGTGCGGTTGCTGTGCGAATCACATGCAATGTACCGCACCGCATGAATGTGAACCTACTCTAACAGTGATAAAGATGAAGAACTGTAATAATCTGCAAACATTGAAACACAGAGCATGATTTGCCCTGGAGCAAACATTGCAATTTTGCAACTGAGGTCCTACTGCAGAAGCATTGTGTGGCATCTTTATATAGTGCTGTGTACTGGAAAAAACTGCAAACCTGGAGACATATTGCAAGATTTACCATGCATAAAACATTAGACATTTGGCAGTTGAAGCCCAGCTGCATAATCATTAGAGGGGGATTTACTAAAACTGGAGCAGACAGAATCTGGTGCAGCTGTACATAGTAACCATTTAACTTCTAATTTCAGCTTATTCAATTAAGCTTTGATAACAAAACCTAGGAGCTGATTGATTGCCATGCACAGCAGCTCCATTCTCAGTACATTCTCCTCATTGTGTGACAACCGGGGCAGACTGACAACTCATGGGGCTCCCGGGCAATAGGGGATCATGGGGCCCCTGTGTCCTTGCCCAAACTCAAAAAAGCCTATGAAAAAGGTACCAGGGGCAGCTCATGGGGCCCCTTACTGACCCCAGGCCCTCGGGCAGTGCCCGAGTTTCCAAATGGTTAGTCCGCTGCTGGTGACAACTTTACAGTACACATTAACTGGTCCACACTCTCCGGGATCAGGTGGATTCAGCTCTCTTTAACAAAAACTCCTGATGCACTGAAGGCCCTCTCAGACAGCACAGTGGCTGCAGGGCAAGCCAGAAGCTCCAGCACATAGGCCGACCATACATGGGTCGATTTTCGAAACGATTTTTCATTAAAAAATATGACCTAAGAATAATGGGCTGATTTTCGCTCTGTTAGTGGGGCAATGGCACCGGCTGATTTTCGTGGTTCCCCCCCATTTCGTTTATTGGGCATGCTGGAAAATTTGTGAAAAACAACCAATTTTCAAAATCATTGGTGGCACCATTGGATTACAGAACAAATGATGTTTTTGACTTTCAATCGAAAAATTATTCGGAATTCGACCCATGAATGGCCTGCTATACTGTGCAAGCTCTGGCCAGTAGTTCAGATTGTCCCCCCAGTATTCCATGAAAAAGGGATCTTTTACATAGGTGGTTGAGGGGCCCCCCTGCCACCCACCTGACTTCTAACATTATTGCCTAACAGGGCTAAACACATGCCACAGCCACTGTATTTTTAGCTCCTCTGCAAAATTTGATAGGCGGCACCTGTGTTCTTTAAAGTTCTTTAAAGCATTAATGAGGCAGCCACCACCACCACAGCTCCTCTTTTCAGGAATATGAGGATCTGAGGCACATTGGCATGAGAGGGGATCCTACAGCTATCAGGGAATGTGGTCAGGAGGTTCTTCCACAGTACCTTTTCCACATGGCACATTTTTTCTCCATATGGGTGGGTCACACTAGATCCTCTATTTTCCCCTTGTATCAGGGATACACAAGGGTGGTCACCCAATAATGGTCCCTCTCCTTCCTGGTTCAAATCCTGGAGACCTTACATTTCATTAAGAAAGAGTTCATTCACTATAAATTACATGCAGCAGATGACACCGAGTCCTCTGTGTCACTAAAAACAACAAGGTCCTCAATGAACCCACACCACCCACATACAATTCTCTGTGTTTGTCAGGGGTGAAAAATCTCTCTGAAAGCTTACCCCATTTCCTTCGTCTACTACTCCTATGCCTCTTGCTGCATCTGCCTCACAGGAATGAAGACCAGGCAAAGGATCCTGAATCCCTGGCTGAAAGCTGAATGGGATGGGCAGAATTAAATTAATAGTTGTTAGGATGCCAGCTGAAAGGGGTTCCTTAACAACCAAGAGCACTGATAAGGAAACTGCCATATTTAGCAGTGGTAGTAATTAGGAATGCCCTGATACCGATACCAGAGGAAGCCATGGGGACTTCAAATCCCCACACCTGTGTAGCAGCTTTCAATTCTCTCCTTGCAGCGGTGACAGCACAGACTGGACAGCTTCTAATCAAAAGCCATTTAGCCCATATTGTCATCCCTGCACGAGAGGATAGAAAGCCGCGGTGATTTCAAATCCCCAGCTTTTCCTTCTGTGACAGCAGGGGATCAGTGCAAGGAGGTTTCCCGCACCACTCCTGTGTGAACTCAGGCTATGACAAGCCTAGGTTCACACAGGAGCAGTGCGGAAACCTAATGCAATTTGGACACGAATTTCATTTCTGTTTAAATCGCATGCTATTCTTTGCGGTCCATACATTTTGTATTGACGCAAATCACACCGCAAGGTATCAGTACTCGGAATTGGCGAATACTTGAACAAAGGTATCAGTACTTGTACTCATCAATCAAAAAAGGGTATTGGTGCATCCCTAGTAGTAATACTGTTGCTAAATGTTTCACTTGCTACTGCAGCTGTAGGTTCAGTTTTAACTAACACCCATTTAGTTTGACTATCTGTCCAAACAAGCAAAATTATGTCCAAACATGGCAGCTTATCACTGGTTGTCATACATGACCTTGCCAGGAATAAAATGGCATGGGTTCCACCACCTCTCAGCATGGCCCTGCAGAGCTGCTAAAATCTTTAGCCCATGTGGCTCAAGTTCCTAAGACATACCAGCTGCAAAACAACATGGCAGTGTTTTGTCTGGTTGTTGCGTAGGTTCTGGAGTGCTTGAGTTGTGACTGGTGGTTCTGAAAGAAAGATGAGGACATTAAGGATGATGTGTTAAGGAGTGACTGTGCTGTAATCTACACCAAGGTGCAAGAAGTGGGGTGCACCACCATCTCCAGCAATGTGCCCCAACCTGAATCCTTCCCAGCTGCCAAAAGTTCACCCAGTGTGGTGTGAAGCATGTGCTTTCTGGATCACATATCATGGTCATGTGGACCCTGCTGCTGACAGAGTGGACTAGTCAACTGATATTGAGGTGCTGCTCCCACTGAGCTTTGTGGTGCAGGTTTATTTCTCTCTTCATGCATGTGGTACCATGACAGGTACACTGCAGGCAGGGGCTACAGATCATAACAGTGCTGTTGAAGCAGACGTGTGAAATAAGGCCCAGACTGGAGAATTCTGTGGACTGACCCTGGAGATAGCAGCGGCTTGTATCCATAGGCAGTGCCATCCAGTACAGTAGGATGGCTGCTCCCTCTAGTCCTCAGCAAACTACCCTTGCCCCTGGAAGAAATATTCCTTTACAATTCATCTGCCTCTTCATCACTTTCCTGTTCTCCAACAAATGGCATTCTGTTTTGCTTTGATGTCTAGTAAAGTTACTTTTTGTTATAAGCAAGGAAGCTTAGACCTCTGTGGTATAATAATGTGCTTTTACTAAACAAAAATTCTGTACATACAAACAATTACATAAACAGTACAAGGCTGGCAGATACTGTATATAGGATACGCAAAATGCTATCTACTTCCTAGCAAATAAGCAAGTCTGTATACAATGAAAAAATGCTAAAAGGTTACTTAACTCAGGTTAGAGCAGTTTCACCATCTCCGTAGGCAGCAAGGACCCAGGCTTACTCTACAGCAGTTGCAAGAGATTGGGCAAAAAATATCTTATTCTTCTGTCACAGATATTCCTTGGTATTAAGTCATCTTATGCCCTGTACACAAGATGAGAATATTGGATGAATGATCATCTGTTTTTTTCATGCTAGTCTCATATTGAAAGTGAAGAGGTTACTAAATTTCCGAAAATTTGAAAGTGATGTAATGTATTTGTATTGTGTTTTTGGACAAAATCTGTACTAATTAAATGAAAATCAGACAATCTGGTATCGTATGAGAAAAATGTTTGTGCTTGTCCTTTCAAATAATTTCAGACGAAAGCTGTGTACCAACAATCAGACTATCGTACCATCGAAAATGGGATTTTTCGTATGATTTTCTGTTCATGTGTACTAGGCTTTAGAGTCCCCCTTCAATTCCTGTTGTTGACCTTTTATTTAGAAAGCATTACCATCCCATATGGGTGTGGCTCCTTTCGCAATACTGTGTTTCAATAGGAGAAACATTCTCCAATTCAATCTCTAGATGGCAGTGTTTCATCATACATGCCAAAAGGTCATATGTGTGGGAAGGTCAAGCTATTGTTAGCTATTGTTAACCATTGATTAACTTGATGTGTTGATTTCAGTTACATAATTAAATGTACAACAATAGAAGAGCCCAGCATATAATGGTATTTAAGTTCTCATTTTTGTAGAAGACAGCTTGTGTAATTGCTACCAAGGCATTTGTTTGAGAAGTTCACTCAAACATTAAGAAGTAACTTGATTTCTATTTTTAAAACAAACAAACAAATCCTGCCCTGTAAAAAAAATGTCTGAGAAAAAAAATTAAAAAAACAGACATATATTTATATCAAATGCAACCCACAGCTACGTACAGTCAGTCACTTTGTCATCCCCACTCTCCTCATCTTTGGAGCTCACTTGGCAGAAAGCTGTATCTGCAAGAACATCACTCTCTTTCTGCTCCCTGCCTGATGCCCCCTTCCTCTATGGTCCTGGCACTCTCTTACTGATCCTCATCATTTGAAAGGAGGAATTCTTGCTCATGACCAAGATCTTCCTCCTGCACAAAGTTACTGATGGTATATTGAAATAATTAAATTGAGTCCTCCATTCCAGTTTTCAGGGCTAAGACAGGGTTAGCAGAAGAGGAGGAGGAAGAAGAAGAGGGTGGATTTGCAGCAGCTGCAAAAACTGGCTTTTCTGTGCCTGAGAGTAAGAAGTAAAGGAAGGCTTTGTTAGCCACTCAACTACCTCTTTCTTGTGCTTTGACTGTGTAGCATGGCAACTTTCAAAAAGAAAAGGCAGATGTACCCTGCATTTGATGGTGCTGCCCATCCATCACTTTGTCCTTCGAGACCTGCTTGCCTCTTAATACCTTCATGTGCAGAACCTCTGCATTTCTATTCAGGCCTTCCTGAAATTTTTAATACAAGGGATTGCCTAACATTTTTGCCCTGAATGTGTAGTGATTAGTGGCAAATACTTTACCATACATGTATGTGGCAATGTGCTGCAAAGAGCAACTTTCCTGTGTCAGTAACAGGTACATGCTGAAAACTCTGAAATAAAAAAGGCCTTAGTAACATTGAATGAAAGCAAAATATACTTCCCCCAAAAAATAATCCCTTGCAGGTAGTAGTTTGCTATGGCATGCCTTTTCAGCATACTGCGAATAAGTTGGATTCACCTCAAATCCATTCTCAACCTGAATGCAAACCTCATCTGTAGCTATGGGTAATTTGTCTATTAAGGCAGGCTTCTTAAAACCTTTTTAGTTGGTAAATTCTACCAATATTGCACACATAACACTGTCTGTGCACATTACATATGTACATATATATGTTTTTAACTTTCTACATCTCTTTTTTTAGTTCAAATTTTATTAGTGGTGAGTAGTAAAATAAACAAAAAATAAGCAATGATTTACAGCTCTTTTTAAACTGATATAGTCATTAGTAATAACATACACAGGACCTGAGTGCAAAGAGCATCAGAAAAGCATCCCTCTTAACCCTGAGATCTATGTCTTCAAGATTGACATTCATTAAAGCTAAAAAAGCAAAAACATTGCATAGAGACAACATTCACGAGATTTAACGCAAAAACCAAAGTGTGATGAAACACAGGTGCCAATAAAGCTTCGGTTTTACAGGGTTGGGGGGGATGTGCACAGAAATCTTTTTTTCTTTTACAAGTGTTATATGAAAGAAACCCTTTTAAAAACACCTCTGGAATGCATTTAATTACATTTATTTTATAATGGTCGTATGTTGTTCTTTCCATTTAATTTCACAATCTCAAATTTTTATTATATGTATATATATTCATATACACATTAAAGTAAAACATGTTTGTATTAAATAAAGTCATTCTTTGAAGCTAATTTGCTGATAACTGCTCATCATTTTGAATGTTAGGACATGATTCATGGATATGATTTAATGTCTGTGGACATATTTTAAAAGCTTTGAAGTACTTAACATTTGTTTTACCCATGAATACTTTCATAGTTTGTAATGTATAATCCTCTAATATATCACCTAATTATTACAAAAAATAATAATCAGTAATATAAGTAGAGAGGTAAAAGGCCAACAAAAAAAAACTGTTTCACTGGCAATTCATTTAGATGACAGCCATAATCTACTGGTAATTAATCCCACAAAGTTTTGTTTTCTTTTCAAAAACTTTTTTAATAAAAGAAATACAACTCCCTCTACAAAAAGGATATAGACCTTACCAAAACAGGCATAGAGATTGGTATTCCAATAGCTGAAGGGCCAGAAACAGGCCTACACTACACAGATGTTAGCCCATATTCCTTTTGGCATTGACTGAGTGTTTAAAGAAAAGTTTGAAAAAATGGGACCATAGATCAACACCAACACAGTGGTGACAGATATAGGGCTCCTCCATACCAATGTAACCTTAGGAGGAGTTAAAAATTACTGACCAAATGACAGATTCCCGCCTGTGGTCAATTTAAAAGTTACATCCGGAATCCCAGGTGACATCATTGACCAAATCTGGCCAATTACATCACTCGAGATTCCTGGCAGTATTATCACACTACGAGTGTTTTGTGTGCAGTCCACCTGAATTCCATCACAAACTGACTTCATGGGTGTTAGTATTAAGTTTAGATTTTTTGTTGATTTTCAACCTGTTCGGTTACGAAATTAAACATGGACACATTCAAATAACACTGATCACAAACAAAACTTTAAAAAGCTTAAAAACACACCAACACCAGATTTAAAATAACTTAGATATAAAGCACCACCCCCAGCCTGCAAAAAAGGAAAAATGCAATAGTATTAATTTCTGATGGAGTATATCTGTAAATCTTTGGTAGGTGCAAATCAGCCCTATCTGGGTTGACTCTCAGACTTGCCAGACCAGTTTACATATCTCTAAATCTAAGTTTATATAACATGTGTTGTATATTAGGATTATACTGTACATGAGTGTATGAAACATTTTCTTCAGCATCATGCCAAAAAAGATGCTTCTCCAGACTCTAATAAAATCATTATTTACTTGATTCTTCTAGTTTAATGGTAACTGTTAAGAAAGTAAAATATATTCAAGTTAAATTTAAAATGAAAAAAAAAAAATGTTAGGAGCATATTTACAAAGTAGTAAATGTGAAATTCAACAAACATTCACTCCAAGTGAATCAATCACAATAAGTTTGAATGAGTCTCTTGGCCTCAGAGACTCCGCTCTCTCCTGGTTCTCCTCCTATCTATCGCAGTGCTCCTTCAGTGTTACCTATAACGCTGCCACCTCCCCTTCACTCCCTCTCTCTGTTGGGGTCCCTCAAGGTTCTGTCCTCAGACCCCTCCTCTTCTCCATCTACACCTCCTCCCTTGGCCAACTCATACACTCTCACGGCTTCAACTACCACCTCTATGCTGACGACACACAAATCTATCTCTCTGCCCCTCACCCCCTCAGTCTCCAATCGCATCACCAGCCTACTAAGTGACATATCGGACTGGATGTCACTCCACTTCCTCAAACTCAATCTTTCCAAAACTGAGCTCCTAGTATTCCCCCCAGCCCGTGCCCCCCCCCCCCGACTTCTCCATCAAGATCAACAACACTACCATTAGTCACACCCCTCACGCCAGGGTACTAGGTGTCATCCTAGACTCCAATCTGTCCTTTAAGCCCCAAATCCAATCAGTGTCCAAATCTTGTAGACTTCACCTCCGCAATGTCTCCACGATACGACCGTTCCTAACCTCGGAAACCACTAAGCAACTCATTCACTCCCTAATTATATCACGCCTTGACTACTGTAACTCACTCCTCACTGGCCTACCTCATCGCAGGCTATCCCCACTCTAGTCTATCATGAATGCTGCTGCCAGACTCATTCACCTTACTAACCGCTCTGCATCAGCCACCACACTCTGCCAATCCCTCCACTGGCTTCCAATTGCCCAATGCATAAAATTCAAACCACTAACACTGACGTATAAAGCCATTCATAACACTGCCCCAAATTACATCACTGACCTTGTCTCTAAATACCACCCAAACCGTACTCTCCGCTCCTCGCAAGACCTCCTACTCTCTAGCTCCCTTGTCTCCTCTTCCCATGTTCGTCTCCAGGATTTCTCAAGGGCTTCACCCATCCTCTGGAACTCCCTACCCCAATCTATCAGGCTATCGCCTACTCTGCTCACTCTGAAAACCTATCTCTTCAGGGAAGCCTACCCCGACCCCAGCTAATACTGGAATCCTCTACTCTTCCTACCACTCCATCACCCACAGCTAATTACCTTTTGTACCACTATCCCCTCCCTCCTAGATTGTAAGCTCCAAGGAGCAGGGCCCTCTAATCCCTCTTGTATTGAACTGTATTGTTACTGTACTGTCTCCCTCCATAATGTAAAGCGCTGAGCAAACTGTCGGCGCTATATAAGTCCTGTATAATAATAATAATAATAATAATGTGTGCACCGGGCAGATTTACCTGGAGGAAATGCTTGGTATATGTTACATTCACTGCCTTATGAATATGCCCTAGAGCAGGGGTATCCAAACTATGGCCCTCCAGCTGTTGAAGTACTACAAGACCCATCATGCCTCTGGGTGTTTTTCCTGTGGATGTCAGAGTCTTGCAAAGGCTCATGGGACTTGCAGCTCCTCAACACCTGGAGGGCCATAGTTTGGACACCCCTGCCCTAGAGGTATGTGTCCGACATCTACTGATGCATGCCCTTGTTTCCAACTCCACCCACCACAGCCTACCATTTTTCCCACTCCACTGCAGCCTATCAAACCCACAGTAAAGCTCCAAGGGAAGTGCTCTGAAACTCCTTCTCATCTCTGTGCTACAGGTCTGACGGGCAGTGAGAATAGACTAGACCCAGCATTAAAGTGTGTCTGCCCTACTCCAACATTTCCTCTCTACCCCCTCTCCCTCTGACTTCACCCTTTTCTCTACTCCCTCTTTCTCATACCCTATCTGCCCCCTCCCTCTCCCCTATCACTTCATCCTTCTCTCATATCTCTATCCCTCGCCTCTTCCCTAACTCCCCTGGCCTTTCATTCTACCTCACTCCTTATTTCTTTCCTCTCCCCTCTCTCAACCCCTCTCTTTCTCCTTCCCTCTCCTCCCTAACCCCCCCCCCCCCAACCCCTCTTTCCCTCTCCGCCCTCACTCTCTGCTATCCCCTTTCCCTCCATTTGCCTCCCACCCCTGCTTCCTCTTCCCCTTTCTCCCTCTCTCCCCTCCTCTCCCTCTTCCCTCTCTCGTATCCATTGTCTCAATAGCTACTGTTAAATAAGTTGTTTTTCTTTAAGATAGGCTCAGACAAAATTATAATTTTTTTGTGCAGAAAAGCAATTGTAATGGAATAGGTTTTTTTGTTATGATCCTTTGTACTGAGGTCTATATTTGCCTGTGAGTCTGTCACATGTAGCAGAGTAATTAGAAGTATTTTGTGAGTATAAGGACTGTAACATTCTTTTTTTACTTACTGAGAAACTACATAAAAACACAGCTTGTTATGGACTCAACCAGAGTATTGGGTTTGTCTATATGTATTCATATTAGAAAAAACAATACTTTGAAAAAGGGCGGTGGTCAGTGGCACACAATCGTTTCTTTATTCAACATAGGCATTTCTAAAAACAAAAAATCTTACCACACTCCACAGGTCCCAAGTAACAACCCCCAAAGGGGGGTGGTTACCCTGCATTAAACTGAACTACACTTTTTTTGTTAAGTCTGAATTTATTGCCATTTTTGTTCAAGCAGAGAAGAAAACAAAAAGGGACATACAATATAGTTATCAGAGCGTAGATGGGTAGTAAGAGAATAGATCGAGGTAACATTTCACTGTGACATAAGTACATCACATACCATGTTTAAGCTAGTATAATAAAAGTAGTTACAGAAAAGGGCACAGAGCGCCTATATTGGGAACGAGTAGGGCTTCATAAGTAAACTGTATTAACAGAAGGCTTGGTAACTTACAACTTTCCACATATACAACAATATTGATACCAGGGGCAGACTGACAACTCATGGGGCCCCCGGGCAATAGGAAATCATGGGGCCCCTGTGTCTTTGCCAACACTCAAATCACACCCAAAAAAGCCTATGAAAGGTATCAGAGGCATCTCATGGGGCCCCCTACTGACCCCAGGCTCTCAGGCAGAGCCCGAGTGCTCGAATGGTCAGTCCGCCTCTGATTGATACACATTTCAGGCTGAACTACATTTTTACCTAAACACACCGTTGTTGTTTTATTATTAACTTAGGAGGTTGAGTCTGAAAAATCAAATGGAATTTTCATTGATTAGGTATTGGTCCAATAAATGTGTTCTGTTTATAGACTATGCAGTTTTTGCTAGCAAGACAACAGATCCAGGTATAAATAAGAGTTAGAAGCATACTACCATGCCTCAAAATCTTTACAGTAATAGTGAACAGGGTAAGGATCCTTCAGAACAAGCAAGTGAATAAAATTTAGCAGAGATACGTCATTCCATCACTTCTGTTAACCGCTTCCCTGCCATCCTGTAGTAGAACTACTGCTACAGGGCTGCAGGGCTGTGCAAAATCATGTATATATATATATATATATATATATATATATGTGATTTGCATTTCCAGGTTGGGGGCGTGCATGCACCGCCCTGCATGCGCCGCCATTGGCAGCTAGGGATGTCAATCACCAGGTCCCGGCTGGAGGTTCCCCACTGGCACCCAGCGATCATGGTGTAAAGCTGACATTGTAGAGACCTATGTGTAAACAACACAGGTCTCTCTCCTGCCAACAAGGACGTGCTGCTTTGTATTTCACAGCACACATAGTTGAAAACCCACAGCACACAGTTATCCCTTTGATCGCCCAAAAGTTAACCCCTTCCTGCCCAGTGTCATTAGTACAGTATCAGTGCTTTTTATTAGCACTGATCACTGTATTAGTGTCACTGGGGATGTCAGTGGCAGTTAATCAGTTCCCACCCAGTATCAGAATGCCCGCCGCAGTCTTGCAGTCCCACTATAAGTCACTGATCACCACCATTACCAAAAAAAGAAAAAAAAATTCTGGTACATTTTTTTTTTATTTTTTTTTTTTATTGGATATGTTTTATTGCAAAAAGTCAAAAATATTGAGGTTTTTTTTCAAAATAAAGAAAAGAAGAATAGTAATCTTGGAAGAGCCAAATTTCCTATCTAAACACTAAGAACATGCCTAGTTTAATGCAATGATCATAGAATCATTTAAATAAGGTTTTTGCGTCTCACAAAGTAATTCAGTCTAACAGCGCATAATAATGTCAATAGATGTTTCCCATACTGAGCTTTTTTGTTCTTCTTTGAAGTTCTGGAACAAAGTGTATTTGGCATAAGGAAAGAAAAAAAAATACCAAAAGGCACTCACCATGTTCCAGTGCACTTGAACTTTATTGCAGGAAGAACATATACTGTATATAAATGGTCAGATTTTTCCATTACTCATTTTAACTTTTTGTACAGCACTGAATTCCACCACCACCTCCATATATTACCCATCACTTTTGCTTTATATCTCAGATAATTATACAGGAATAAAACAAAACTGTATGAGAGATAAAACAAAGCAACATGTGATGAAAAATCCCACTGCTTAAATCAGGGCTCCAATATTTGTGAATAAACATCTATTAATAAATATTCTTAGCTACAATAATAATAATGTAGCAGGTTTTACACTGGTAACAAGTGAAAAGGCTATATACACTATCTTGCTAAAAGTATTGGGACACGCCTCCAAATATTTGGATTTAGGTGTTCCAATCATCTCCATGGCCACAGGTGTATAAAATCAAGTACCTAGGCATGCAGACTGCTTCTACAAACATTTGTGAAAGAATGGGTCGCTCTCAGGAGCTCAGTGAATTCAAGCATGGTACCATGATAGGTTGCAATAAATCCATCCGTGAAATTTCCTTGCTACTAAATATTGTACGGTCAACTGTTAGTAGTATTATAACTAAGTGGAAGCAACTGGGAACAACAGCAACTAAGCCACAAAGTGGTAGGCCACGTAAAATGACAGAGCAGGGTCAGCGCATGCTGAAGTGCACAGTGCGCAGAAGTCGACAACTGTTTGCAGAGTCAATAGCTAAAGACCTCCAAACCTCATATGGCCTTCAGATTCAGACAACAGCAGTGCGTAGAGAGCTTCATGGAATGGGTTTCCATGGCTGAGATGCTGCACCCAAGCCTTACATCACCAAGTGCAATGCAAAGCACCAGATTCAGTGGTGTAAAGCATGCTGCCACTGATGAATCATGCTTCTTTGTCTGGAAATCCGATGGACTTGTCTGGGTTTTACGGTTGCCAGAACGGTACTTGCCTGACTGCATTGTGCCAAATGTAAAGTTTGGTGGATAGGGGGATTATGGTGTGGGGTTGTTTTTGAGGGGTTGGACTTGGCTCCTTAGTTCCAGTGAAGGGAACACTTAAGGCGTCAGCATACCAAGGCATTTTGGACAATTTCATGCTCCTAACTTTGTGGGAACAATTTGGGGATGGCTCCTTTCTGTTCCAACGTGACTGAACACCAATGCACAAAGCAAGGTCCATAAAGACATGAATGCATGAGTTTGGGGTTGAGGAACTTGACTGGCTTGACCTCAACCTGATAGAACATTTTTGGAATGAATTAGAATGGAGACTGCGAGCCAGGCTTTCTCGTCCACCATGAGTGCCTGATCTCACAAATATGCTTCTGAAAGAATGGTCAAAAATTCCCATAGACACACTCCTAAACCTTGTGGACAGCCTTCCCAGAAGTGTTGAAGCTGTTTAGCTGCAAAGGGTGGAACAACTCAATATTGAACCCTTTGGACTAAGACTGGGATGCCATTAAAGTTCATGGGCGTGTAAAGGCAGGCGTCCCAATACTTTAGGCAATATAGCTTAGGTTCAGGCTATCCTGCCAGCTCAAACCTAGGCATAAAAAAATCATAATATGTAATTTATCAGGATCTGCAGTCAGTAAGGATATGTACGGTTTAATACTTATAGAAGATAACTGTTTTTGTCCACTGGTCATGCTCTTGAATGTTCATGGGCAATAAAATGGAATAGAACATGCACTGAGCAAAATTAGCAACCAACAAAGATACCTTTTGGATTTAGCTATGTAATTTTCTTTATCTCTTGTGGGTTTTTATGTAATATGGAATCTTTCCAAAAAGTGGTAAATCCTTTTATGTTCTTTTGTAATTTTTTTGTAGTACTTTTGGCCCTCTATCTGACTTCCAATCTATGTATGCTACATCTCTCTCAAAGTTCTGGAGTTAATTTACTTTGTTCTTTTTAAAGCTTTGGCGGATTCCAGGCATATTCATCCTACTGGATTTGCTGACATTCACTGCCCATTCACCAGCAACACTCACTATCTTTATAACATACACTTGGAGCACTTTTGTATGAATGTTTAATGAATGTCTATAGAATGTGCAGTGGAAATACGGCAAATGTTTATAAAGCACTAGATGTTAACCAATTCAGCTGTCGTACCAGAACAAATTTTACATTTCCCCTATGGGCCTGTTTATTTGGCAATAACATTGTGATTAGCTAACATAACAAAGTAATACATATATTGTTATTCGCTGAGCAAACTGTTGGCGCTATATAAATCCTGTATAATAATAATAATATTCAGAGGAAATGCTGGGCTCTCTTTGGGCAAAATTGTTTTGCAAAAATTATTTTATTTTCTATGAAATCTAAAAACAAAAATACTTATTTAAACATTGTATCTTTTTCTGTTTAATTTTTCTTGTATGTGGCACTGTTTAATTTTTCTTGTAAAGTAACAAAAATGCATGAACCAAAAATAAATTAATTGTAAAAACAAATAAATAATTATATAAAGCTGAACTATAATATCTTTAGGGAGATGAGTAGGAAGGAATTTATTAGGGCTGATTAGGGCTAAAGCAGAACTAAACCCTTCTGTCCTTTATAGACAAGGAAGCTGCCATCTTTGTCTCTGTTTGATCTGCAGTTGCTATGGTACTACACATGTGATCACTTATGAAGCCAGCCATTTGATGGCTTGACAGTTTGGTTGAGAGCACAAGCAAATGTGACTGTTTATCATTTATAGCATGCCTTTAACATAACAATTTTTGGGAAACAAAAAAATCAGTGGGTTTAGTTCCACTTTAAATAAGAGGTTAATAAGAATAAACTTTATTTTCAAAACTTTACTTTTAAGGTTTTTATAAATTATACCATATGCAGATCACATTTCACACCTGTGATCCACATATGAATGAATTAGTAAATACAATGAAACAATATAATGATAATGATATAATATGCAGGCATCATTTTACACAGCTGCATTTTGACAAACCAATTGCCAGTAATTGGTGATTAGAGTGGTGGGGAAGCAGCAACAGAGGGAGAAGGGCTGTATATAGCAAAGTCTGTCTTTCTGTCCCTGGAAATGGTCTTTCACTTTTTTTTATCTAAATATTGTGAATTTCTATACATTATTCTCTGTGAGCCCTAAGGATGAGCCAAGCGTACTCACATTTGGTTAGATGCAGGCTTGATGAACACCACCAAAGCTCATATCTTAGTCCAGAACCCCACTGAAGTAAATGGGAAATTAATCTTAGAAATCAGTAATGGTCATTTTCTGGGGTAATAGGAAAGGGATTGTCAAACAAAGGGCATGGTGAGCTGGACTGTGACCTTGGGGACATGTACCAAAGAACAAATTCTAATTCACAGACAAAACAACATGGACTTTAACTAAATCTCTGGAGGTAGTTCACAGACACCATAGTCCAAAGTCAGTATAAAGCATCAATTGAGGAATGGGGTTCATCAACAAGACATTAAAGAACAATGCAGAGTAAATACAAAAAATAAGAATGAAATCAACAGGTCTTTTTTTTTTATATTTACTCTGTATTGTTCTCTGAGGTCTTGTTGATGAATCCTATTTTTCAATTGGTGTTTTTATAGTGACTTTGATCTAACTTTTATAATTTGTTTTTAAATAACAAAATTTTATAATATGGTGTCTGTGAACTACCTTCAGAGATATACACTATATTGCCAAAAGTATTGGGATGCCTGCCTTTACAAGCACATGAACTTTATTGGTTTCCCAGTCTTAGGTGTCCATTTATGAACCAGCGGTAATAGATCGCTGCTCAGTTCTCCAGCATTCTCGGAGAACACAGTTCTCCTGTGAATGCCGTTTATGAAGCAGTTCTCCGAACGAAGGGAGAACGGTCTCCAAACGCTGGAGAACGGTCTACAAACTCTGGAAAACGGCTGATTTTACTATAATCTCGTGAGATTACAGTAAAAGATCAGTTTACTAAGCAGAGGTAAATTATCTCTGCTTAGTTTGCGGTCCCTCTGATTCTCCAGCTCTGGGCTGGAGAATCTGGAGGGAGAACACAGATCTCCAGCGAAGAGCTGACATGATCTCCTGAGTGTCATAAACTGTGAATGACCAGAGAATAGCTGAGATCCGTTGGATCGCAGCTATTCTCTGTGTCATAAAAGGACACCTTAGTCCGTAGGGTTTAATATTGAGTTGGCCCATCCTTTGCAGCCATAACAGTTTCAACTCTTCTGGGAAGGCTGTCCACAAGGTTTAGGTGTTTAGGTGTGTGTCTATGGGAAGGTTTGATCAAGCCCAACCCTGAAAAACAACCCCACACCATAATCCTTCCTCCACCAAACTTTACACTTGGCACAATGCAGTCAGGTAAGTACCATTCTCCTGGCAACTGCCAAACCCAGACACATCCATCGGATTTCCAGACAGAGAAGCATGTTTTGTCACTCCAGAGAACACATCTCCACTGCTCTAGAGTCCAGTGACGGCACGCTTTGCATTGCACTTGGTGATGTAAGGCTTGGATGCACCTGCTCGGCCATGGAAACCCATTCCATGAAGCTCTCTACGCACTGTTGTGCTAATCTGAAGGCCACATAAAGTTTGGAGGTCTTTAGCTATTGACTCTGCAGACAGTTGTCAACTTCTGCGCACTGTGCGCTTCAGCATGCACTGACCCCGCTCTGTCATTTTACGTAGCCTACCACTTCATGGCTGAGTTGCTGCTGTTCCCACTAGCTGCTACTTTCTTATAATACCACTAACAGTTGACCGTGCAATATATAGTAGCAAGGAAATTTAATGGATGGATTATTGCATAGGTGGCAACCTATCATGGTACCACGTCTGAATTCACTGAGCTCCTGAGAGGGACCCATTCTTTCACAAATGTTTGTAGAAGCAGTCTGCATGCTTTGGTGCTTGATTTTATACTCCTGTGGTCATGGAGGTGATTGGAACACCTGAATCCAATGATTTGGAGCGATGTCCCAATACTCTTAGCAATATAGTGTAGTTAGAGTCTTTGTTGTTTTGTTTGTGAGTTTGGTATATTTATGAGGTAGGGATGATATCTCCATTGGTTCGTATAGTTAAGTCTATACCAGCTTCCCACCTCTACTATTGTAGAGATATTTTTTGCCAAAGAAAAAGTTTTTTTTTTCATTTATCTTTTAGCAGGGAGACAGCCCTTTCAGGTAGTTTAAAAACCAAGCTTGAAAATACAAAAATCCTTCAAATGACATGCTTACGTTAGTATTAAAGTTAAACATGGTTTCACAGAACAGTTCTCAGGAACAGCATCATTGACAATGTATTGAGGTATCAAATAAATTGTATGTGTCATATATTAGTTTACTTAACATAATTTAATGGCTTACATACAGCATCAGCAACCCAATTTGTTTGATTTCAGAAGGCTTTATTAGGCTGTTTTTTTAAAGACAAAATTTTTTTGTGTAGCAGTGATAGGCTGGATTGAGCATTGATTGTGTGGATGTATCGGGGACAACATAGCTAAACTCTATAGCGAAGTATGTGATCTGAAAGCTGACACTATCAACTTCAAACAAATTGCTTAGCTTGTGATTTTCTTTCCAGCGCCACACTATATTGTTTACTAGGTTTAATAAAACCATAGTGCATCAAAACACCTTAAAACCACATTCCAGAGATGAGGCAGTTGTTAAGGTGAACAAAAAAAATTACAGTACATGTTTTAGAGATAACAGGGAACCATATCACACAGTAGCTGAAGGATATGTAAACAGCAAATTAAAAAGGAGAGATTTTTTTCAATAAACAACAGAGTATGATATTTCAAAGACAACAGCTATGCATATAGTAATATGCAAGCATTTGTATTTAGCCACTATGTTGGAGGAAGAGATGAGGCATATGCTAGTCTGATTTTTTTTTTTGCAAGACCAAAATATTTCATGGATAGGGGAAAATAAAAATTTTTAGAGAACTAATTTTCAGAGGCTGAGAGCTGCTCTCCAAGACTTAGACTGGGAAGGAATATTGGTATTGATGAACACAACACAGAAATGGGAGTTCTTCAAAAAGACTGTATGTGAACACACTGCAAAATATATTCCCAAGGGCAACAAGTTTAAAAGCCTAAAAATCAAACCTATGTGGCTGATGGCCAAACTAAAAAAGCTATAAATAATAAGAAAAGAGCTTTTATTAAATATGAAAATAAAGGAACGCTATCATCGTTTAAAAATTACAAAGAATATAACAGAATGTGCAAAAAGGAAATAAAGGCTGCAAAAATTTAAAAGGAACGACAGATTGCAAAAGATAGCAGGACAAACCCCCAAAAAATTCTTCAAATATATTAATAGCAAAAAGGTCCGGTCCGAGCATGTAGGCCCTTTACAAAATAATCTAGAGTGGGTGACTGGGGACAAAGGGAAGGCAAATTTATTAAATACCTTCTTTAGCTCTGTGTATACAAAGGAGCATGGGGGAGCTCTTGTCCATAA
The DNA here is from genome assembly GCF_062004578.1 of Staurois parvus. NCBI lineage: Eukaryota > Metazoa > Chordata > Amphibia > Anura > Ranidae > Staurois > Staurois parvus. The sequence goes on along the minus strand of NW_028317968.1, from coordinate 8,371,328 downwards.
TAGGCATGGTATTGACACAGCTCCAGATCCACAGTGGCTCACAATTGATATGATCCAGATATATTTAAAAAGAATAAAGGTAAATAAAGCACCTGGACCGGATGGCATACACCCATGGTTCCTTAAAGAATTGAGCTCTGTCATTTCAAAGCCATTGTTTCTAATTTTTAAGGACTCTTTAATGACTGGCATAGTACCACTGGATTGGCGTAAGGCCAATGTGGTGCCTATATTTAAAAAGAGGTCACAATTTTTAAGTAATTATAGACGTGTTAGTTTAACATCTATAGTTGGGAAGATACTGTAGAGTTTAATAAAAGACCACATAGATAAGTTCTTGCTGGAAAAAAATATTTTAAGCAACAGACAGCATGGATTCATGAAAGACAGAAATTGTCAAACAAATCTGAATTATTTTTATGAGGGGGTGAGCAAAACCTTAGACAGAGGGGTGGCAGTGGACGTGGTATACTTGGATTTTGAAACGCATTTGACACAGTTCCCCACACACGACTAATGTGTAAGGTAAAGTCTACAGGCTTGGAAAAACCCATATTTAAATGGATATAAAACTGGCTAAAAGATTGTATTCAGAGAGTAGTGGTTAATGATTCATACTCTGAATGGTCTAGGGTTGTTAGTGGTGTACCCCAAGGTTCAGTGTTGGGACCCTTACTTTTTAATATATTTATGAACGATATAGGGTCTGGAATTAAAAATACCATTTCAGTCCTTGCAGATGACACCAAGCTGTGCAGTGCTTACAGGATGTCTCCAACTTACAGGCTGACCTCAATGCACTGTTTAATTGGGCAACTATGTGGCAGATGAGGTTTAATGTTGATAAATGTAAATTTATGCACTTGAGGGCCAAGAATATGCATGCATCATACATACTAGGGGGGTACAACTGGGGGAATCAATGGTGGAGAAGGATCTGGGAGTTCTGGTAGATCATGAGCTTAATAATTGCATGCAATGCCAAGCTGAGGTTTCTAAAGTGAACAAAATACTTTCTTGTGTTTAAAGAGGTATAGAATTCAGAGAAAGAAAGATCATTTTAACCCTGTACAAATCATTAGTAATACCTCATCTGGAATATGCAGTTCAATTTTGGGCTCCAATTCACAAAAAGAACATTGGGGAACTGGAGAAAGTACAGAGAAGGGCAACCAAACTGATAAGAGGCATGAAGGAGCTCAGCTATGAGGAAAGATTAGAGGAACTGAATTTATTCTCTCTTGAGAAGAAGAGATTAAGGGGGGATATGATCAACATGTACAAATACATCAGTGGTTCATATAGTGAACTCAGTGTAGACCTATTCACCTTGAGGTCACCACAGAGAACAAGGAGGCACTCTTTACGTCTGGAGGAAAAGAAATTTAATCTCCAAACATGGAAAGGTTTCTTCACAGTAAGAGCTGTGAAAATGTGGAATAGAGTCCCTCAAGTGGATTGCTTTAAAAAAGGCCTGGATTCTTTCTTGGATACAGAGAATATAACTGGTTACTAACATTTATAGGTAAAGTTGATCCAGGGAATAACTGATTGCCTCTCGGGGGATCAGGAAGGAATATTTTCCTCTGCAGGAGCAAATTGGATCTTGCTTTGCTGGTTTTTTTGCCTTCCTCTTGATCAACTGTGGGTATAAGATTATAAGGTTTTTTTTTAATGGTTGAACTGCATGGACTTTTGTCTTTTTTCAGCCAGACTAACTATGTAACTATACATGCTGCACAGCATGTAAGTGTTTTTACTAAGCCACAATGAAAGATGGAGAAACATAGCTGGTGTTATATGTAACTAACTCAGAGTGAAAATTTCCAGAGCCACAGGCAAGAAAAACATACCTTATTTGTTGAGCAGTATGTACTCCTTTTTTGTAAGCTAAAATGCTACTAAGAGACTTAACTTCATGTCCAAAGTACGATTGTCTATTTTCTAGGATTGAGGACCAACAAATTGTACAGATTTGCAGCACATATTAAAGCTTTTCTAGGGCAGGTCACAATTTCTGAGAGAGAGAAGCAAATTGCAACCACAGGTAAAAAAATTGGGGTGTATTTTTTAGGAGATGAAAAACGGGGGTTATTTCTTCCCACACAGAAGAGAGAAACAACTTAAATAACAGTTCAGCTTTTATACTCCTTTGGAAAGATCAATAGTGTTGAGGCAGTAATTAGGCAGATTGCATCTAGAAAAAAAGAATATATTCTATTTTTTTGTGAAATTTATAGACACAAAGAGATGGCTTGGGAGCAAGTCTGCATGAGTACCCCCATAGGAAGCAACTTTCTATGGTGGGCACTCGGCGGGGGGATGGGTCAGTAGGATTGGGGCTGTCCTGTGCAAAACCATTTGTAAGGGAATTTCAGCAAGGCAACTAGCGCAAAGGGGTATGCATGGGCATACTTTTTTAAAATATATTCTTCAGATTTTTTGAACATATAAAAATGTAATTTTAACATATATTTTACATATATTTGTGAATGCATTCCAAAAATGTAGATTTGTATTTCTAAAGACATACAGCATATTTGAAATGTATTTTTAAAAATATTTTTCATATATTTTGTAATAAAAAAGCATTTCAACATGCAGTATATATATATGAAATATATTTTGAAATATATTGAATATGGCCAAAATTGTAGCATTTCAAATATATGGCAATATATTTGGGAAGAATATTTTTAAAATATATTTAAAATATATTTTTCTTCCATATGGGTCTGCATCCAGTTTATCATGTGTGGCCATACCATCTGTGTGGCCACATGTATAAAAAACATCTGACCTCTTACTATGCAGCTTGTTGGGAACAGCATCAGACTGTAAATCATCAGCAAAATGGCAGCACTCATCCTCCTTCCAACTCCTTTTTTTCCCCCTCTACCCTCACTATACATGACTCCAGCGATAGTGAAGATGGTATATCAAGGGGTGTCAGAGGTCTACTCTATGGCTCCACTAGCAAGGAAGAGAATTTGGAAGGGGCCACACATTTTAGGGGCAAGTGTAGGCTGTAACTGTGCACTTATTCTGCCAACTTCACCCCACCAGCTGTAGCACTGAGCAGACACCCATATGCCCAGTATCTAAATGCCAGCCAAATTTCTGGCTTTACAACTCCTGACTTTCCAGTTGGTGGATTCTGCCTCCTTTCATGAATTTGTGATCTGTGATGTACCACAGTGGCAGGTTCCTGACCATCATTTCTTCACCAATAACCATCCTTGCCCTTCATCATCACAAGGAAGGCACATGGAAAGCAATGTTTCCATGTAGCTGGACCATTTGGCAAGGTCCACAAGACCAAAGACACGTGGTTCAGCAAGTATGGCCAGGGATGCAATATTTCCCACTGGATGACTCTGCTGGCAGTGAGGAAGGATGCAGAACATAGCACACAGCTGAAACTTGTTCAGTTGCCCTGCGTAATTACAGCTGGTGGTGATAGTAAGAGAGATGTTTCCTCCTCCTACTCCCTTTCCTCAATTCCATATTCCAATTAGTCATCTTCCAATTCACCTGCTCCTCTTAAGGCTATGTAACAGCTCAGGCAAAAAGATGCCATGCAGCAACTAATATGCTGAGGGAACAGGAGTCACACTGGGGCAGAGATTCTGTGAGCTCTACAGGAGCAGGTCCAGGGTTGGTTAACCACAAGGTAACTTGACCAGGAATAGCCATGTGCAACAACAACACCAACCTGCTGTGTGCCTTCCAGCAGGGAAAGTTGAAACATGTGCCTTGTCTGGCACTTGTCCTTATTCTGGTTGTGCAGTGATTCCTGGATAGGTGAGCTGAGTTATGAGATTTTCTGATTTAGGCCAGAAGGGTTTGTAGTTTGTAGCCATTTCAGGTGGTCCTACCCAGAAAGTGTATTTGACTGGGTGAAACCAGTGAGAATTCCATGTGTCTGCAAACCACCTGATCTGTGACATGCCCACCAGGTAGAACTTGACTTTGGCCATGCTGTAGCAGCTGCATATGCAGCAGAAGGACATCAATGAATACCTGTGTGAGTATGGAAAAAGGTCAGGCTCGGGGGAGATTGACTTCTTTTCCCCACACTAGTGACTGCTGCTGTAGGACATATATTGTATTGTCACCTGGCGAAAAGAATGCTGAGCAGTAACAGTGCATGCATCAGCAAAACAGTATCAGTCGTGTTCCTGCAGGAGCACACGTTGAGTGGCTTCATGGACAGGACATTTGACAAAGAGCAGAACCTGTGTCACTCATTTCCAGAGTCTGGCAGGATAATGCCCAAAGGTGTTTTTGAGCGTCTTGCCAATGAAAGAAAGGGTGTGGTTACTGCCTAAACAATGCTCTTAAAAAAATGTTCAGTCCTCAGTGGTATATGTGGTGCCTGACCCCTGCCCTTTTCACCAACTCAAGACAAAGAACTGGCCAATCTCACACCATACTGTCACTTACGTAACAATGCTACTCTCAGCTGCACCCTGTATAAAGATTTCCAGCTCGAAGGACCACAATCTAGGTGCCAGCAGCCTGAGAGTGATTGTCATTGGGTTAAGGTAATTAAGCACAGCCACCTTTTTGCTGAGAAGGAGGAAACTCACAATCTTATCAATAACAACTATGATTTTAGAATAATCGACTGTAACATGCACTGTCACCATAGACAGATATATTCAGAGATTTATACTACAGTAGCACTCTTCAAGAGGCAGGGATTCTTTTAGTTTGCAATAAAAGCCTTAGAGACAGTTTTAACACTTTTTAAAATATAGTTTAATAATGAAAAAGTAAAAAGGGGTGCAAAAAATTAATTACAGAAAAAAAGGGTGTTACAAAGAAACAAAGAGACAATAAAGCAACAGAGAAATAAAAAGGAGCTGAAAATGAGTAACACTTGCAAATCCTTGGTTTTAGCAGAGTTCAGTCAAGGGTGAGCAAAGTGTTCTCAGCTCTCATAACTTGACAGAAGTTTTTTGATTGATGGTACAGGAGAGCTATCAAATCTGCTTGCAATCTATTTTTATCTGACATCAAGGCTTTCATAGAGGCCATCTGACCAAATACACAGCTGGGAAGTGCCCTGGAATGTCACTCGTTTATGACCAAGTCCCAGATACGATTTTTTTATAAGATTTAATAACTCTGAATATCTATAGGGTACAGTCAGCTACCTGGCATATTACTGTCCAGCATGAAATTAGCTTCAAAATGGATATAGATATGACAGGTCTCAGATATTTATTTCTCATAGGAGGGATGTGAAGATCTAATCCACTCTGGTACCTCCTAGCATGGGGTGTTTGGGTTTAAAATGCTACAAATTAACTGAGGGAGGGAAACTTGTCCTTACTATGGCTGTGCTGTTCATATTTCATGAGTAATGCTGAAGTTTTAGAGTCTTGGCTGCTAACCATTTTAGCAGAAATGTTTATTGGCTATTCCATTTAACTGAGCTATTTATGACTGCGTATCCGTTAGTTCTCTGGATTGCTCAAGCTTGGGAGGGTGATAGTTTTATTAGGGTTTCCAGACTGAGATTGTGGATTGGGTAAGGAGAGGTCTGTGTATCCGATCAATGGATTGATAACAAGGTCTTGGCATCAGTTAAAGTGGAAGCAAACCCCCTTTTGTATCGTTTACCTATAGCTAAGTTTACAATAAAGCTTACCTGTAGGTAAAATGAATATCTCCTAAACGGTGCATGCTTATTTGTTCTTTTTGTCTGCTGGCGCATGTGCTCTGAAGGAACGGCATACCTTCACAGCACTGTGCCATGTCCCGAGACATTAAGTGACGTCAATGTGGCTTGGCCAGTCAGGTGGCCAGGACTCGCAAACCTGGAAGGAAGACCAGGTGAAGATGGAAGCCTCTGCAGCGGGGACACCGCACAGCTGGAGGACTACGTTTTAAGGTAAGTCCTGCCTAATGTGCTAGTATACGATGCATACTAGCACAGTATGACATTACCTTTCAGGGTTTTGTTAATTTTCAAGCTGCGGTTTACTACCACTTTAACAGTTTGCGTATTGTATAAACTGAAGGAAGGAGGGAGGAAGGTTGCTGTGCTATGCCTTCTTTTGACAAAATAGCATAGCAGATTTGTGACGTGAACAGCACACACAGCTATTCATGTGTCCAGTATGCACAACCATTACAACCAGGGTTTATCTGCTGCCAACACCCATTGGCAGTGGCTGTATCACACGTTGGTCAATTATGTGAGGCAAGATTAGCTTTAGAGACCCTTTGAATTAATGACCCCCTCGACTACTCGGTCATGATGATGGACCACTGGTCAGAGTTTTCCCACTATGCAACTGAGTTGCTGCGCTGTCCAGCAGCCAGCATACACTCAGAACTTGCATTCAGTGCTGTGGGGAGCTTTGTAGAAGACAAAGTATGCATCTATCCATGGGCAGACTAAAAATCAAATCCATGGACTCCATTAAGCAACTAACATTTATGAAAATGAACCAGTCTTGGATCAGCAACAGCTACCAAGCCACTACTGCAGATGCTGCTGATTAAAAATTTGCAACTGCATAACAAGCACAAATGGGTATGGAATCCATAATATGACAGGATTGTCCACTAAGGCAATTCTTTGTGGACAATACTGTCATATTGTGGATTCCATACCTCCTGTTGCTCCTTATACAGCTGCGGGTTTTGGTTCATGTGGTTCATATGATGATGTGAGCTGCTGGATCTGCTATCCACACCACTAGCTGCAACTACTCACCTTTGCACCTGGATTCCTTTTACACTTTTTTGATTAAAAATTTTGGGCATCCCGCGACACCCATATTTTCTTAATTGATGCATCACAAAAAAATGTGCTCTGCAGGAATGCATCTGTGAGGTTTTGGTGCTTGGGCACTACCAACACCCAAATCTGATTTTTCCACAGCTGTGTGACAGTTACAAATGCAGTGAATGTTTGTTAATGCAGGTTCCATCCTGTACTTTTCTGGAGTTTGTATATGGGAATATGGTGTTTGGTGCACCACCAACACTTTTTCAAAGCTGTGCTACATTTGCAAATGAGGTGAATGTTTCTTAAAGTGGAATGTTAGCCAGAAAATTAAGTCCTGCTAAATTACTTCATGCTGGCTGCAGCCATAGTTATGTAAAATATTACAAATCAGTGCCTATATTGTTTAAAATCCAGTAGTACAGTGTCTGACACTGCTTTGCACATGCTCAGTTGCTCTCTAGATGCTGAATTGCCCAAGAAGCATTGACACTTCAGGTGTAATATGTCTTGACCAGAAAAGGAGGAACCTTACCCTTAGGGCCATAGATCTGAGCAATGAATTGAGGAAATAGTGGATCCTTAAGCAGCTTGGCCTTTGCAAAGACTCTCAGGCAGAGCACACAGCGAGCCAGACTGCCATTTAGCTGTAGATTTCAGATAAATTATACACAGCTCAAGCTATATCCAAGGAGTTAAGAACCTTTTTAGGGTGGTTGGTATTTGGACACAAAGTTGGTAACACAATATTCAGGTTCAGATGGAGAGAAGAAACCAGAAAAAAGTTTTGAGAGCTCAACACAACCTTATCCCATTGAAGGACCAGGAATGATTCCTTGCAGGAGATCACAGGCAGCTCTGAGACCCTTCAAGCTGAAGTAATTGTAACCAGAAAGGTAACCTTACGTAGATAGGTAAGGTAAGAAGAGTCAAAGGAATATCTAAGATGGGTTCAAAAGGAGGCTTTTGCAAAAAAAGACACGTTGCACAAAAGCCTTCACCAAGGAATGAGATGCAATAGACCTCTGGAGCAAAAAGGCCAAGGACTTACAACAAACAAAGATCTGCATGGCATTGCAAAATAACAATCACGAATCAAGGAAAGAACAAAAAGAAATAGGCTCATCGATGAAGTGCATATACTGTACATATAATGTAAGTGCATAACAGTGAATTAGCCAGCATTATCAGACAATTGAGTGAACACACCGGAAACGTAAAGATCCCACGGTTCCCAAACTGCTTCAATATAGGGGACAGAATTAGCATGCATAGCAGTGAGGTACTCCATTCTTCTAATCTCAACGATAATCTTCACCAGTTCTGAACACGTAGGAGGCTTAGTAGATAGCCAATGCATAGGAATGATTCTCCTGGCCACTGTTAAAACATGAGAGGATAGTTTGGAGAGGCCTGTAAAAGGCAGGCCCAGTAAAAAGTGGATGTAATCAAAGGGGATATGGACCTGTAAAAGTAGCTGCAAAAGGCTAAGGACCTCTCTCCAAAAAGGTGCAATGTGTTGGCAAACCCAGAAAATGTGGAAAAGAGTTTCCTCACCACATCGCCAGCAGACAGGAGAAACACTCGGATTGCGAGCATGGAGAACCTCAGGAGTCTGGTACCAAAATGTAGAAATGTTATAAGTATTTTCCTTATATACTACACATATAGAAGACCTAGAGGCAGCCTCACAAATCCTGCTCCATTTATCTAAGGCAATACCACATTGAAGGATTCGGGGCCACTTGTGCATATAAAGATATGTATCAGGCAGGGGCGGACTGACCATTCAAGAACTCGGGCATTGCCCGAGGGCCCGGGGTCAGTAGGGGGCCCCATGGGATGCCCCTGGTACCTTTCATAGGCTTTTTTGGGTGTGGTTTAAGTGTGGGCGAGGACACAGGGGCTCCATGATCCCCTATTGCCTGGGGGCCCCATGAGTTGTCAGTCTGCCCCTAGTATCAGGAGAAAGGGGACAGACATCTAGAAGCAACCTATAGATAGAGGAAATTAGGCCCCGGTGGTATGGACCCTGAATGCAGATGCGTTTGAAAAAGTAGGCTTCTCTAGGGTCAGAGGGGGAATCTTGGAGAAGAAGTGTTGTATTTGTAGGTAAACATAATATTGATGAGGAGGCATATGAGTAGCTTTTTAAATCTCAAAAAAGGGTCTAAGCTTTCGGAGCACTGGGTGGACCAAGTGTCACAGTTTAAATAGGTTGGCTCTGGCCCAGAGACTTATACGAGTCAGGGCCAAACTATCCGGGAGACTAGGATTAAGTATGACATTGGTCAGAGGGAACAAGGAGAAGACAGGGCAAATCTATCCCTAAACTGCCTCCATATAGACAAAATAAAATGCAGGAGATGCTTGTGAGAGGCGATTTCAATGTTGGTCATAGACTAGAGTAGAGAACAAGGATGCAATGGACTCAATTACAGCCATTCAATCTCAGCCCATTTATTAGGGGGGCGCTGAGAGGACCACGACACAAGAGTACAGAGGTGACCAGCCAAATAATACGACACAAGGTCTGGAGCCCCCACACCTCCCCTAGATCAAGGTGAGAGAAGTACTGTACGGGCAGTTTGGTGACATTTATTATGCCAGATAAAGTGGAAGAAGGATTTTTGAAGGGAACTTAGCTTGGACATGGGAATAGATACAGGAAGCCTCTCAAACAAATACAAAAGCCTGGGCAGTATGGTCATTTTTAGTTCATTAATCCTTCCGAGGAAGGAGATGGCAAGGTTGTCCCAGGATTTTAAGGATTGAGAAATAGTGTGAAAAAGGGGGGGGGGGGAATTAGCTTTGTAAAGGGAGTGGTAAGAGGAGGTATGGTTGGTACCTAAATACCTCAAGGAGTGGAGGCACCAGCGGAAGGGATAATTCGACTGAAGAGAAGATAAAATGGCAGAAGGTATGTAGAGTGGCAATGCTTCAGCTTTAGACTCGTTAACCTTATAACCTGACAGGGTGTCAAAGAGCTCTAGAGTATGGTGTAAAACAGGCAGAGTAGAGTGGGGCTCCGTCAGAGTCAGCAATATATCATCAGTGAATAAAGACAGCTTAAATTGTGGATGCATATCCCATAGATATCCGGGTTGGATATGATAGCTATAGCCAGGAGTTCCAAACAGATAAACACCAAGGGGGAAAGAGGGCATCCCTGGTGTGTACCACTGGACATCTGAAAGTAAGGGGATAAGAACGGGTCTAATTGACCTGAGAAGAGGGAGTAGAGTAAAGGGCTTTCAAAGCAGCCACAAGCGGACCACTTAACTCTAAGACTAGGAACACGTACAGCCAACTTAATCGGTCGAACGCTTTTTGGGGTCCAAGCTCAACAAGAGAGTAGGATTCGAGGACTTATTGATAAGGTCGATCAAGTCAATGGTCCTCTTGGTGTTATCTGCAGACTGTCTAGCCGGGACAAAGCCCACCTGGTCTCTATGTATAAGCTTGGAGATACAGCAAATCTATTGGCTAGTATTTTCATGAAAATCTTGTAGTCAGAGTTTAATAAGGCTATGGGGTAATAATTATCTGGAAGAGAATGGTCCCTATCGGGCTTGGGGATCACAGAAATATATGCAAGTGTAAAATCATTGTGCGGGTGAGACCCCTTCAGAAGATCCCAATGGATCTTCGATGGAAATTTCTGCGTTCAAAGCTGTAACATTGGACGGTGACAAACACGGTAAATGTAAGGAGTCAAAAAAGGCGTCAAAAGCAGCCATCTGAAGGGGAGGATGAATATCAGGGGCTAGGCAATTATACAGCTTCTCATAGTATTCCCCAAATATTGTAGCCATAACATGCAGGTCATATGTTGGTTTGCCATCAGGCTGGAGTAAATGGCCAGGTAAGGAGGGGGATGTTTGAGATTTAAGTCTATTCAAGAGCTTACGGTGTGGTTTATTAGAGCACTCATAACATTTTTGCCTAGCCCAGGCGAGAGACTGAACAGTTTTATGCAGATCAAAAGCTTTTGGTCACATATATGGGAAACTTTTTGGAGCCAAGGTCTAGACGGTTTATCTAGCAGTCGACGTTCGGCTGAGGATAGTTGGCGTAAAAGGGATTGTCTGGTACAAACAGAGGCTTTCTTTAAACGGGCACTCATGGAAATACAGAGGCCTCTAATGATGGCCTTATGGGCTCCCAGAGGGTTGAGAATGAAGATACTGAGCCAACACTGAAGTGATAGTAAGCATCCAGACCCCGAGAGTGCTCCTCTCGAAGTTGATCCGAGCGCAGAAAATTCTCATTAAAGTGCCAGTGGCAGACCTTAGGGGAGGAGTTCGGGAGAAGGAGATCAAGTGACAGTGAGGCATGGTCCGACTAAGTCATTGGGTTGATCTCCAAAGAAACCAAAAAGGGGATCAATGGGGTGGTGACAAAAAAATTATCCAGTCGAGAGAACATTCGATGTGGAGCAGAAAAAAAACGTGAATTGCCCATTGAGAGGATGTTTGACCCTCCAGGCGTCAAAGAGATGATGCTCCAAAATCAGTTTGCGAAAAGCCGTTGAGGAGAAGCACAGCCTTTTCAATGGAGTAGGGGCAAAGAGCACCTTCCTATCCTTATGGGGAGACATAACTAAATTGTCGGGAAGTCTTTGCAGGCTGAGGATCGGTGGTGCATACGCCTCCAAAATCTGATATTTGATTCCACTTAAAGTAGAATTCCAGGGTAATGCTAACTAAGCTTAAAACTGTTTCCACTCCCTCTTCTAATACATATACTAACTATCCTGTAAAAAAAAGATGCATATACTTACCTATTCTCAGGCTGTTCTGATCCAGTGTTGTGATGAGCTCTTCTCTCTCAGCTAACAGCAGCTTCAGGGTAGATGAGGGAATGCTGACAACAGATGGCCCATAGCAAGCCTATGGATGACTTCACCACATTCCAGGCATTTTAAGATTGCTCTCTCCTCTCCCCTGTAGCTGGCACTGGGGAGATCAAGTGACTGGACCGAAGCACCCTGAGAATACACATCTTTCTTCTAGAAGGTAGTTAGCATAGGTTTTAGAAGGGGGTGGGAGCAGTTTTAAACCTAGTTAGTATTACCACAGAATTTTACTTTAAGGCCAGAGATATATCTACACCAGACTGGAGAAAAGCCAGAATGCCCTCCATGACATACCATCGAGGATGACACTTCTGAGCCCCACACCAGGTGAAAGGCGCCTTCCAAGTGTGATGGTACACCTTACTAGAGGTAGGAATTCAGCTATTCACTGGTGGAAAATCATGGGCACCACACCCCTTTAAAACTATCCAAAATCAAACTTGCATTGAAAATAGGATTTTTAAGATGCCAAAGTGTACATTACACAGTTTTGTTTGTATAAAAAGACATAACAAAATAACAAATTTATTCAATCCATAAAACCACATCGATAAGGATGCATATAAAATCAAAGGGCATTACAATTTTCCCTGGTAACTTATCATGCTGTACATTGCTCTATCAGTTGTTATTTTTTTACAGGGCAAGAACACCTTTTTGAAGAATTATAATCTTTCCCAGCATTTGTATCTATTGGTCATGCAATCATAATACCAGGAGAATAGCTATATTGATGTGTTTAGCGATGTGCTTCTTCAGAAAGCAGGGAAATATAGTTATCTATAATATACTGTAGATGAGACATATTAGTTTTCAGAATTCCTCAAAAACTATTCAAAACACTAGAACATGTGACAGATTATTACTCTCATATTCTAAATTATTATTATTATACAGGATTTATATAAGGCCAACAGTTTGCTCAGCACTTTACAATATATATTCTAAAGCCAAGCAATACATTTATAAACTGGCATGGACACTGAAAAGCCTTGTGAGTGGGTCACAGGAAAAGGACGTTGTTAACAATCCTAGTAGTGGATTATAATAATCATCGTACGCAATGCATCTAAACCTAAATTCCCCATATGAATATACCATATCCTATGATATATAAAATTAGTGATATATAAAATTACAATAACTGTAGATGGCATCTGTACTGTGATTTTCTACCTTAATCTAGCATACTGTTTGATTGATGCATCTTCACTAGGGACAATGGATCACTGTAAGCCGTGTACCGGGGTGGGCTCCCCAGGATACAGTGAAGTCACGAACGAGGAAAGCAACCCCAACACCAATTTTTGCCACAACAGAATTTTACTTAGATGTGGCAAATAAACACAACCACAAATGCTGGAAACATACAAAAAATTTACATACACCCAGCCCAAAGGCTGAGACCCTTGTGCTGCACAGCACGGTGCCTTCTGATGGATGAAGGTAAACATTGAAGTAATTTACCTACTGGCGGGCACAATTAAGCTGCCACACCTTACCTGTTATTACCCTAAAAGAGCAAGAATCAGTGTATGGGTGTATGGTATAGGCTAGCCTGTGGTGCAGCACAACAGCTTCCAGTCTTCCACAGCTCTACAGTAATCCCCCTCCCGTAACTGGTCCTGTAGCACGTGCCTGAGTATTCCTTCTGAGCAAAACGCCAGTCTGGCTTGAGTTTGTGGGATTTTATCAGCTCTCCAATGTGAAATGTCACCTTAAGTTGTGGAGTCCTTCCAATAATCAGTAACAACACTTGTGGCCTGACACAAACAGAGACCCTAACTAACTAACTATAGGCCTGGCCTCAGTCTCTGGGCGCCAACACTGAAATGAGGTGCGTGCACGATCTTACTGACCCGGATCTGCTTGCATCCGCTGGTGACTCTGAACAGAACAAATGTCTCTCCAACAAGCATGCGATATCGCAGTATATGCTGCTTAGTTCCTCTGCTCTCATCAGCATTCCTGGCAGCAATCTTCCTTTCTTTGAACAGGATCAGGGTCTTGGACACAATCAGCTTCACTTAGCTGCAGCTCTGGTTACTGAGGGATGCTTTCACACCTGGATGTCATCAGATTCTCAGCTCACAGGGCCCCTTAGTCACCATGCTCCAAAACATGGCTTCTCTCTCTCCTTCCTGTTCTCTCTCCACTCTGTGTGAAAACCTCACCTCTTCATGAATATACAAATATCTATGCAGTCTGAGGCTGTGTTAGAAAAACAGTGACATCTTGTGGCTAAACCGCAGAATGTCAGCCAAAACATTTAATTTACTCCACACAATAATTTACTTCCACACAAACAGTGTTTAAACAATGAGAGCTGTTTCCCCATCTCACATCACTAGGACATCCACCGCAAATGACTGAGGATCCCTGGGCTGGGATACAAATTGGTCCAGCTTGTTGTTGAACCTGGATACCAGAAGAACTACCGCTGTGGCCAAAAGTTTAGAGAATGACACAAATATTAATTTTCACAAAGTCTGTTGCTTCAGTGTATTTAGATCTTTTTGTCAAATGTTACTATGGTATACTGCAATATAATTACAAGCATTTCATAAGTGTCAAAGGCTTTTATTGACAATTACTGTACGTTTATGCAGAGTCAATGTTTGCAGTGTTGACCCTTCCTTTTCAAGACCTCTGCAATTCACCCTGGCATGCTGTCAATCAACTTCTGGGCCACATCCTAACTGATGGCAGCACATTAAGGTCCTGGAGTGGCCTAGCCAGTCTCCAGATCTTAATCCGATTGAAAATCTGTGGAGGGAGCTAAAGGTTTGAGTTGCCAAACGTCAGCCAGCAAACCTTAATGACTTGGAGAGGATCTACCAAGAGGAGTGAGCCAAATGCCTCCTGAGATGTGTGCAAACCTGGTGGCCAACTACAGGAAACGTCTGACCTCTGTAATTGCCAACAAGGGATTGGCCAAGTACTAAGTCATGTTTTGTGAAGGGGATCAAATACTTATTTCCCTCATGAACATGCAAATCAGTGCATAATTTTTTAGACATGCATTTCTTTAGAATTTTTTTGTTGCTATTCTGTCTCTCATTCAATTTTTAGATTGATCATTTCTTTGTGAGTGGGCAAACATCAGCAGGGGATCAAATACTTATTTCCTTCACTGTAAGTGTATAAGTGAAAAAGTGAAAAAATCCCCACCTGTTTACAACTGTGATGAATAAATCATAAAAAATGTTAAAAAAAAATACACAATAAAATTTAGTGGATGTGCAATAATACACCTCCCTCACCTATTAATATATGTGTTTGGTGAACCAATTAATATACCAAATTAACATTAAATAAACCCAGGACCCTGCCTTCACTATATCAGTACACAGAATATGGAATTGCAATTATTTTAGCAAATATAAACTGCTAAATACCTTTTCTCATCAGCAGTTAGTGCAGTCTTGTGACTTCCATCAGCATCCAGCAGAGCACTGGTTAAAGCTTGTAGAAAGAGTTTTCATTCTGCTCTAGGAGGGTGCAGAACCCCTGATATCTGTCCAGCAGTGCTGATTGGCCCTGTGCTGATCACTGGAACTGGGCTGACTGCCGAGAGGTACTTCTGCAGAGGTAAGCATGTGGAAGACAGTGGAACTTTGAAAGGAGGTGCAAAGATGAGGGCAATGGTGGGGGATATATGCAAAAGTGAGGGCTGTGGGGGGTGCAAAAGTAAAATGTGAATGGGGGATGCAAATGTAAGAAACTGTGGTAGAGGTCTGTAGAACTTAGCTCCTGATGAGGTGGGGGGGTTGCAAAGATAAGCTGTGGAATAGGGGTACAGAGGTGAATTGTGGAACATGGTTAGCAATGGCCAGGTTTGCAGAAGTTATTTGTGGATGGGAGTGCAGAGGTGAGTTGAGGATGGGAGGTGTAATGGTGAACTGTGAATGGGGATGCAGAAGTGAGCTCTAGATGGTAGTTTGCTGAGATGTGCTTTGGACAGTGGTTCAGAGATGAGCTTTGGACAAAGGTGCAGAGGTGAGATTTAGACAGGGGTTCAGAGGTGAGCATTGGACAGGGGTGCAGAGATGAGCTTTGGATGGGGGTTAAGAGTTGAAGTTGGTGGGGGTATAGGTTAGCTGTGGATGTCAGTTGCAGAAGTGAACTGTGGACAAGGGGTGTAAAGGTGAATGATGAGTGTTCTTTTTTTTAGGGGGGGATATGTACATGTACAATATATTACATACTTCTGACCCCTGCATTCTATATTTTGAGCTGCACATTACATACTTCTGACAACTGTTTGGGAAATAGAGATTGATAGGGTGTCTTCTGTCATATAAATCCTACCTTTCAGCATTTTTTAGGTTTAATTCCACTTTAATGAAGTTCTTCTTTAAGGTTGGCACAGAAAATGTTTTAGAGCTCTGTATAGTCTTTGCACCATTGCCCTGGTCACGTGTCCCATGTATTTGGGGACTTTACACTGCTGCAGGGTGCCCTGTAGTTTACTCTGTAGGTGAGAGGTGGGCACCCATTTAGCTTGTTCACCCACCAGGTTGGTTACCTTCAGGACAGATACTTGCTGTGCATCTGGCTCCTCGGAGAGGCTGTAATTAAAACTGTACACATCTGGGGATGATGTCTCCATAGATTTAGTTTCACAGGTTCATGCTGAGTGTGTCTGCATCATTCTAGCTGGCAGGAGATGCAGGATTAATATATGGATCTCTAGCTTTGAAGCACCTCTTCTCTACTCCTGACCCTGCTTGCATTCAAGCATAAACGTTTAGCAGCAATTAAAGCAGCAAATCTGCACTTCAAGCCTCATGCACACTGGTTGACAAAGACTTTACTTTTAAGAGTGTTTGCTCTTTTTTTTGCTTGTAAACGCCCCTCTATGTTAGCCCATATGCATACATAGGCGTTTACAGGTATTAAGAGGCAGCAGCGTTGAAAGGCAAAAAAAACTAACAAACATCATTTCAGTGTTCTGGAGAGAAGTGTTTGGGCAGAAAAATGTCCAACATGCTTAAACATGTGTAAATAGCCTAAATGCACCTAAATGCTAGGTACAGTTAGCGCTTGAGCATTCACTCATTTCAGTGGCTAGAATAAATTAAAATTCTGGCCACTGAAATTAATAAACACCAAAACAATTGAGGTGCATTTTTATACGATGCTCTTCTCCCTGATAGGAGAAAGATTTTCAGCAGAGCTGGGCAAATGTCCTGAGTGCGTAAGGTCTTAAAGGTAAAAAGTGGTCGGCTACTCAGGAGCTCCCAAAGAATGCTGTTTACTCAGCCATGCTCTGAACATGCCCCACTTCAATCCTTCAATCTGAAAATTTCAATATGTATTTCAACAAGCCACCACATTTCATACTGTATGTATAAAAACAGATACATTTATACAATTACCCTAAATTACATACGTAACTGCATTGAAATGTGGTTCTGGGAGCACAGAATAGCATGCTTCATAGCAGGTGGTCCAGTTTTGTGCTGGTTTCTTAAACCCACTGTTTAAACCCACACTGAGAATGAATTTCTAGTAAATGCAGTTGCTGCATTTCCATCTACAGTTGTGTTCAAAATAATAGCAGTCAGACATCACTAACCTGATCAATCACTGTTTTTGGTAGAAATGATATTTCTACATGGCAAATAATTTACTAGCAGGTGTAGTAGAGTAATAGAAATCCAACAGACCCAACAGTCATGACATGCATGCTGCTGATTCTGTGTAATTAAATCACTAATTGAAAGGGGTATGTTCAAAATAATAGCAGTGTGGAGTTCTATTAGTGAGGTCATTCATTCTTTGAAAAACAGGTGGCAATTATTGCCCTTATTTAAGGAAGGAAGGCAGCAAATGTTGTACATGCTGGTTACAGTGCATTTCTCTCTGAAATTCTGAGGAAAATGGGTCGTTATAGACATTGTTCAGAAGAACAGCATACCTTGATTAAAAAGTTGATTGGAGAGGGGAAAACATATAAAAAAGTGCAGAAAATGATAGGCTACTCAGCTAAAATTATGCTTTAAAATGGCAACCAAAGCCTGAAAGACGTGGAAGAAAGCGAAAAACTACCATTCGAATGGATAGAAGAATAGCCAAAATGGCAAGGACTCAGCCAACAATCAGCTCCAGGAAGATCAAAGAAGATCTAAAGTTATCTGTGAGTACTGTTACAATTAGAAGACGCCTATGTGAAGCCAAGCTATCTGCAAGAAGCCCCCACAAAGTCCCACTGTTGAAAAAAAGACATGTGCTCTTCAGGTTACAATTTGCCAAAGAGCACATTGACTGGCCTAAAGAGAAATGGCGCAACATTTTGTGGACTGATGAAAGTAAGATTGTTCTTTTTGAGTCTAGTGGCCGGAGACAGTTTGTCAGACGACCCCCAGACACTGAATTCAAGCCACAGTACACTGTGAAGACAGTGAAGCATGGTTGCGCAGGCATCATGATATGGGGATGTTTCTCATACTACGGTGTTGGGCCTATTTATCGCATATCAGGATCATGGATCAGTTTGAATACATCAGAATACTTGAAGAGGTCATTCTGCCTTATGCTGAAGAGGAAATGCCCTTGAAATGGGTGTTCCAAAAAGACAACGACACCAAACACACCAGTAAGCGTGCAACATCTGGGTTCCAAGCCAACAAGATTGACGTTATGGAGTGGCCAGCTCAATCGCCGGATCTTAATCCAATAGAAAACTTGTGGGGTGACATCAAAAATGCAGTTTCTGAGGCAAAACCAAGAAATAGAGAAGAACTGTGGAATGTAGTCCAATCATCCTGGGCTGGAATACCTGTTCACAGGTGCCAGAAGTTGGTTGACTCCATGCAACACAGATGTACAGCAGTTCTCAGAAACAGTGCTTATACAACTAAATATTCATTAAGTGATTCAAAGGAAAGCAAAATCTTCAAACATTTTTCAGTTTACGTATATAGTGAATGTTTGAGTTTGTAAAGAAGAATACAAATACTGCTATTTTTTTGAACAGTCTAATATTCACTTTTCTTTTTTTGAGGAACAACACAAATTTTATATATTTTTCTTCATGTTTTGATTTGGAATAGAATGTGTAGTGTTTCCAATGCATTTGTGT
Organism: Staurois parvus; assembly: GCF_062004578.1. NCBI lineage: Eukaryota > Metazoa > Chordata > Amphibia > Anura > Ranidae > Staurois > Staurois parvus. The sequence continues at coordinate 8,352,638 of NW_028317968.1, read as the reverse complement.
GTATGGAAATAAAAGCTATTAGAAGGATTTTGAGCTTTATTCACTTTTTTCAACACACTGCTATTATTTTGAACACAACTGTATGTGTATATCCAGAACATATAGTTTTACTATACAAAATTATATAAATATATAAAAAAGGGCAAGTCTACAAAAATGTATTTAATTTTCTTGTCTTTTGTATATTTTTCAAAATCTTCCATTTAAGGTTTCTTCTCTAGGTACTTTCAATGTAATAAAAACTAAATAAGGTGAATTTAACTTGCTTTTGCCTCCTGAGTTGCAGAATATTTGACATAATAGTAGAAATACGTTGTTATCTTTTCTGTATTCCTGATGGTTAATAGGTTATGAGATGAGTGTTCAGTCTAAACCTAAGCTTAGACTGAACATTTGCTGTTTGGCTGTTCAGCAAATCCCAAACTTTTGGGACATTTGGTGGAAATTCCTACAGGGACATTCCATAATGCATTGCCAAAGCCATCATTGGCCAAAGTCTTGCACCTGACTTCTGGTCCTGCTGACCCAGCCATTGGTCAATGCCTGAAAGATTAGCTGAATGCTTTGAATTTCTCTGTTGATGCCCTGGAGTATTTCATTTGGCAACACTTGAGGCAGGGAGTTATGGCCACATGAGGTCGATCCTGTGGCTCAAAAGCTGAAATTCTCTGTAAGAAGCAACTTGCGAGGCTACCCATTGAGGGTAAGCATTTGTTTGGCCAATCCTTGTATGCTTTCACCCAGAAGGTATTGGTGGGTAAGAGTACACTATTATGCTAAAGAAAAAGACAAAACTGACACATCAGATGTTAGTGTCAGACTGACCTAATAATATTTCCAGGGCACTTACTTGTGACAGCTCTGTCTAGCTCTGTTCTCTCTGCCCTGTTACTTATGACTCTAACATTTTAGCCCTGGTCAGCGTACACTAATGATGCTGGGCGTGGACTAAAGGGTATTTAGGCACTAGCCTTTGTCTTGTTACCAACTGGGTTAGAACTATAATTGTGAAATCTCCATTGCCTGATTGTTGATGACCCAAACTGCCTGTCTACTCTCTGCTTTCCCTCTGCCAAGACCACTGCTTGTACCTGACTACTCCCTGCTAGCCACCTGCCTCAACCCCTGCTTGAAACTGACTGCACTCTAGTATCTTGCATCACACTCTGTCTCTTCATTGTAACCCTTCCATTTCTGCCACCCCTGGTGCAACATTATCAGGGCCTGAGACATGGTTCCACTAGGGTTCCCACCCATAATCCCTTGCAGGGTGAAAAATTACTGGTAGCTAGTCTCCATGCCCTAGGTGAGCTCACTTTTCTGGCCAGGAGTTGTTATATATGTGTTGTTGTCATATATGGTCACTATATGTATTGTATATTGTGCTGTTACTTGATACCACTTACAAAGAAAAATAAAATAAAGAATTAATAAAAAATGTAAAGGTTCAGTGAAATACTGCTTAGATGTCTTCTTATAAATTGAAGCAAACACTCACCTTATTAGGTACACCTTGCTTGTACAAGGTTGGACCCCCTTTTGCCTTCAGAACTGCCTTAATTCTTCATGGCATAGATTCAACAAGGTGTTGGATACATTCCACAGAGATTTTGGTCCATATTGACATGAGTTAGTGTTGCCTTTCTATCATCTCAAACCAGTCTGCTCTTTCTCCTCTGACCTCTGACATCAACAAGGCATTTTCTTCCACACAACTGCCACTCACTGGATATTTTCTTTTTTTTTCCAGACCATTCTCTGTAAACCCTAGAGATGGTGGTGTGTGAAAATCCCAGAGATCAGCAGTTTTTGAAATATTCAGACCAGCCTGTCTGCCAGCAGCAACCATACCTTGTTCAAAGTCATTTAAATCCCCTTTCTTCCCCATTCTGATGCTCAGTTTGAACTTCAGCAAGTCTTCTTCACTGTGTCTAGATGACTAAATGCATTGAGTTGCTGCCATGCGATTTTCAAATTTGTGTTACCAAGCAATTAAACAGATGTACCTAATAAAGTGGCCATTGAGCGCATGTTACTAACGATAATCAAATCTGCCCAGGTTAGCAATTTTCAAGGCTAATAGGCCAGTTATTCACTTGCATGCTTGGGAGATGCCTTTAAGCTGTATGTAGTGTTACAGAGCAGTTTGATATTCAAGGAAAACCTCAGCAACACTGTATCCTGGCATAATATATTTTAGATATGAAAATACAGCAGCACCATCCCTAACTTATTCATTTTAAACTTGAATTAATGTTGTTTTGGATGTGACACTTGATTTTTTATCCAGAGGTAATAGACCTGAATTAATGTAATTCAAGGAGATGATCCGCAACGCCATATATTACTCAATAAAATCCTTCTTTATTAGGAAACATAGCCTTAATATAGGTGTGTTGATGTGTTTCAGCCTTAGTCATAACATTAAAAGTCAATGGTTCTTACTAAGACAGATTAAGGCTGAAATACATCAACATCTCTGTATTAAAGCTGTGTTTCCTATGGAATAATCATTAAAGAAGGATTTTATTGAGCAGTATACAGAGTTGTGGATCATCTACTTGGATTACATTGTGACAGCTGTGCGACTGTGGATCGTGCTCTCTCTTGCTCAAGAGGTTTCATTTCCGATTGGGGGGATTGCAGCACCTTACGTTTGTAATTATAATAGGCTTGAATTAACCACTGGAAGTAGCAGCTGAAACAGATCTAAAACTTTACCTACATAAATAAGGGCAAAAACCCTCAACTTTGAACAAATTGGCTAGTGGCACAAAAGTTACATAGTATAGTTTGTGAGCTTCTTTTTCACAGTATCACACTACATTTTTTAAAGGCAGGTTTTACCTTGAAACAGAAACTGTTGTTTCAGAGACAATACCCATGGGGCATATTTTATCTTAATGTAATGCCCTCCAGTGTAGATAGTTTTTTGTGTGTATAGTTAGAGGCTTGCTAGAAGCCTGGGTCTGAGTAAGCAAGGTTACTTTAGGTTAGAGCTGGAGGGCTGTAAAGGTCAGTCCTCTTATACCTCCTCTGCTCTATAGACTTGGAGTTTCTAGAAGCCAGTGGGAGGGGATGAGGAGGGGCTGATCTGCACATTCTGGCCAATCCCAGGCAGGAGGCCTGGTAGTGTGGCTGAATCAGCCTATAGATATGAGAGAGCATTGCCAACAGAGGAGTCGGGTGGAAGATGGAGTGAGGAAGTGCTGCTGGTGTGCAGCCTGGGAGGGGACCCCAGAACTGAGCAGACTACCTATAGGCTGGGAGCTGGAACGAGGGACCTCCATTATTCTACATTCTACAGGAAAGGACAGCCTGTCAGCAGGTGAAGAAGCCAGCCCAGCATAAGGCCTGAAAGCAGCTTTGCCTTTTAAAGCTTCAGGAACAGGACAGTGTGAGTACCTCTACACCCCTGGGTCCACAAGGGAGAGGACAGTCTGGTGCCATACCCAACTAGTTCTCCCTGGGATATCACTCCCATATGTCTCGGAATCCCTTGCCCCGGGATATTCTTCATGACAGGCTGGTGGATAAGGAGATTTTCATTTGGGGTCTGAAGTAGGTTCATTTAAGAGGACTAAGTGCTTCTAGAAAAGACTGTGTGCTGATTGAATTTTTCTGCTTTTTGTACATAAGAAGTTTGTCCTCCTAATTGTTTCAGATCATTAGGAATCCCTTATACCCCTAGACCCATCCAAGTTGTTAATCCCTAATAAAACAACAAAAAAAACAAGCTCATGGACTTATTACTGACTTTGGATGCAAGAGTGGAAAATGCATGTTGCTTGGCTGTACAGAGCTTAAGGGGACCCAAAACTCAACGGCTCCTGTGGTGGCAGCACTACATTAAAAAAAAAATGACTGTAGTATTTAAAAGACATTAGTTAAAAATATTGTACAGTAGCTGGACAGTATGTAAACAACTTGGTAAGACCACAATATAAGATGGAGAGCTTAAGCAGGTTTAAACTTGAAATAAAAAAAAGTGTAACTTATTTGAGAGACAATAGCCACAAATATTATTCAGTGGATGGACAGTATATAAGCAGTTTGGCAAAGCTGCAATATAAGAGAGAGAGATGAGGCAGGTTTAATCTTAAAGTGAACATTAGAGGTTACCATCTCAGAAACAACAGACACAAATATGTTTAGTTGATGGATATTATGTAAGCGTTTGGTGAGGCCCCAATGTTAGAAGGAAAGGCGAGGTAGGTGTTATTATGAAATAAACATTACAGTGTATTATTTCAGAAGACAATAGCTACACATATTGTACAGTGGCTGGACAGTATTTAGGCAGGATAGATAGGTCGCAATGTAAGAGGAAGAGATGAGGCAATCTTTATCCTAAAAAAATCAGAGTGCATAAATCCAGAGACAATAGCCATGAATATTGCACCAAATATTGTCACCAAACAGTATGTAAGCAGCTATTTTAAGCTGAAACACAAGAGGATGAGACAAGGCAGATTTTATTTTTAAATGATTACATTGTATTATTTCTTTACAAAGTTTTTTATGGTCAGTATTCAGTCAAACAGACAAAGCCAACAATATGACAGTTACATTCAATGTGAAAGTGACACAAAGGTGGATATCACAGAAACCGATGTACTCAACCATACAATATGGGAGTTATGAATACATATTTGGTAAAAGCATAACATGCTCAAGGTATGTGGCAAAACAATGCATATACATAAATTATCAAGTATTGGTTGGTAAAATTTAAGCCTGTTTTGTGGTCAAAAGTTGCATATGTTGTAACAAGGCCAGGAAGATGCCCAGCCACCAGGCAGTCTCATTAACTAATCAGAAAGCAAGGAGCGGAGTGGAGAGAGAAAGAAGAGTAAGAGCTAGAAAAAGCTAGAAAAAAAGAAATAAATGTATTATCACTGCTCAAGGTTGAGAGACTCCCAATATCCAAGCACAGCTCCTACTGTAGGTGCTAGCCCAGCTCGTGTGCTGCCTAGATAAGAACAGGGCAGGGGAGGACTGACCATTTGGAAACTCGGGCACTGCCGAGGGCCGGGGGTCAGTAGGGGGCCCCATGAGATGCCCCTGGTACCTTTTTCAAAGGCTTTTTTGAGTTTGGGCAAGGACACAGGGGCCCCATGATCCCCTATTGCCCGGGGGCCCCATGAGTTGTCAGTCCACCCCTGGAACAGGGTAATAAATAAGCGCTGTCTTTAGCGTGAAACGCACTTATTTGCCAGTCCCCCACTGTATTTCTACTGTCTGTATTGGTTTTATCTTGGTTCAATAAAGTGGATTGTTTGGAGTGCAGCCGATCAGACTTCCTTTGTTCTCATCTAGAAAAAAGAAAGTGTAGGTAGAAAGGAAGGAGTCCCAGAGGTCCCCAATGCCAAGTTGTTAGATCAACAAAAGAATATTGTGAAATCGGAATGGCTGAGCATGAGTTATCCAGGGTTTCCAGACACAAAGAAATTTTTCATGGGTGTCTAATAGTATGGCTGTTAATTTTTCATTCACCATAATTTTGTTCATGTGGTTTTTAACAGTTTCAAAGCTGAGAATCAGGATTTTCCAGGCTTTAGCCATGGTCAATTTGGTAGCACTGAAAAGGTGCATCACAAATTGTCATTCAGGGCAAAGCAATTCTGCAATCAATTTACAGAGAAGGGGTTTATAGGAATTCCTCTTAAGATCTGTGTGTAGCAGGGTGTGGAGTAGTGCATAGACCAGGGGTGGGCAAACTTTTTGACTTGAGGGCCGCAATGGGTTCATATATTGGACCCGGGGGCCGGACCAAGAGTAGATGAATGATGTGTATGTGTCATCCATAGTAAGTATAGTAATATTCCCCCATAGTAAGCATAGTAATTCATCCCCCATATAGTAATTCATCCCCCATAGTAATTAATCCCCCATATACAGTTGCAAGAAAAAGTATGTGAACCCCTTGGGATTACGTGGAGTTTTGCATGAATTGGGCATAAAGTGTGCTCTGAACGTCATCTATGTCACAACAATAGAAGAACACACTCTGCTGAACATAATACTACAAAAACATTAGATATTGCCATAGTTTAATTGCACATAACATTTAAACATTCACAGTGCAGGGAGGAAAAAGTATGTGAGGCCCTAGCCTAATGACTTCTCCCAGACCCAATTGGAGCCAGGAGTGAGCCAACCTTGACTCCAATCAGTGTGATGATATTGGATGTGTTGCTGACAGCTGTCCTGCCCTTAAAAACACACACCTGTTTTGGGTTTACTGGTTTCAAGAAGCACTGTCTGATGTGAACCATGCCTCGCAGAAAAGAGCTCTCAGAAGACCTACCATCAAGAATTGTTGACTTGCATGAAGCTGGAAAGGGTTACAAAAGTATCTCCAAAAGCCTTGATGTTCATGTGTCCATGGTAAGACAGACTGTCTACAAATGGAGAAAGTTTAGCACTGTTGCTACTCTCCCTAGGCGTGGTCGTCCTGTAAAAATGACTGCAAGAGCACAGCGCAGAATGCTGCATGAGGTAAAGAAGAATCCCAGAGTGTCAGCTAACGACCTACAGAAATCTCTGGCACATGCTAACATTTTTGTTGACACATCTACAATAAGGAAAACATTAAACAAGAATGGAGTACATGGGAGGACACCACGGAGGAAGCCATTGCTGTCCAAAAAGAATATTGCAGCACGTTTGAAGTTTGCAAAAGAGCAACTGGATGTTCCACAGCACTACTGGCAAAATATACTGTGGACAGATGAAACCAAGATTGAGTTGTTTGGGAAGAACACACAACACTATGTGTGGAGAAAAAAAGGCACAGCACACCAACATCAAAACCTCATCCCCACTGTAAAACATGGCGGAGGGAGCATCATGGTTTGGGGCTGCTTTGCTGCCTCAGGGCCTGGACGGATTGTTGTCATTGATGGGAAAATGAATTCCAGAGTTTATCAAGACATTTTGCAGGAAAACGTACGACCATCTGTCCGCCAACTGAAGCTCCGCAGAGGATGAGTGATGCAACAGGACAATGACCCAAAGCATACAAGTAATTCAACAAAACAATGGCTGCAACAGCACAGAATACACCTTCTGGAGTGGCCCAGTCAGAGTCCTGACCTCAACCCGATTGAAATGCTGTGGCATGACCTTAAGAGAGCGATTCACACCAGACATCCCAAGAATATTGCTACACTGAAACAGTTTTGTGAAGAGGAGTGGTCCAAAATTACTCCAGATCGTTGTGCAGGTCTGATCTGCAACTACAGGAAACGTTTGGTTGAGGTTATTGCTGCCAAAGGAGGGTCAACCGGTTATTAAGTCGAAAGGTTCACATACATTTTCCTCCCTGCACTGTGAATGTTTACATGTTATGTGCAATTAAACCATGGCAACATCTAATGTTTGTGTAGTATTATGTTCAGCAGAGTGTGTTCTTCTATTGTTGTGACTTAGATGACATTCAGAGCACATTTTATGCCCAATTCATGCAAAACTCCACGTAATCCCAAGGGGTTCACATACTTTTTCTTGCAACTGTAGTAATTCATCCCCCATATAGTAATTCATCCCCCATAGTAATTCATCCCCCATATAGTAATTCATCCCCCATAGTAATTCATCCCCCATATAGTAATTCATCCCCCATAGTAATTCATCCCCTATATAGTAATTCATCCCCCATAGTAATTCATCCCCCATATAGTAATTCATCCCCCATAGTAATTCATCCCCCATAGTAATTCATCCCCATATAGTAATTCATCCCCCATAGTAATTCATCCCCCATAATAATTAATCCCCCATATAGTAATTCATCCCCCATAGTAATTCATCCCCCATAGTAATTCATCCCCCATATAGTAATTCATCCCCTAAAGTAATTCATCCCCCCTATAGTAATTCATTCCCCATAGTAATTCATCCCCATAGTAATTCATCCCCCATATAGTAATTCATCCCCCATAGTAATTCATCCCCCATAGTAATTCATCCCCCATAGTTATTCATCCCCCATATAGTAATTCATCCCCCATAGTAATTCATCCCCCATATAGTAATTCATCCCCCATATAGTAATTCATCCCCCATAGTAATTCATCCCCCATATAGTAATTCATCCCCCATAGTAATTCATCCCAAATATAGTAATTCATCCCCCATATAGTAATTCATCCCCCATAGTAATTCATCCCCCATATAGTAATTAATCCCCCACTATAGTAATTCACCCCCCCTATAGTAATTCATCCCCCATATTAAGTCCCCAAGTCCCCCCTGTGTCAATTCACTTACCTTTGCTCCGCGCGTTCCTCTCGCCGTGTTCCCGCGCCCTTCCGGTGTAGCATGAAAATCTGTCTCCTATGAGGATCTGTCCCCCTCGATGTATCTGCGCATGTGCCAGTTTCAGGCATTAGCAGCCGATCGGCGATCTCCGGCACATGCGCAGATACGTCGAGGGGGACAGATTCTCATAGAAGACAGATTTTCACGCTACACCGGTCTTCAGGGCGGACTGTGAGAGGTGCCTAGCGGGAGCCTAGCTCCGCGGGCCGGATTAAAAGGTCCGCCGGGCCGTATACGGCCCGCGGGCCGTAGTTTGCCCATTGCTGGCATAGACCCTGACCCAAATTCTACACACCTTCGGGCAGGACCACCAAATGTGGGCCATTGTACCTAAGTGTGAGCATCCCCAAAAGCAGTTCGGTGAGTAGGCAGGGGTAAAGCGTGCCAGCCTAGCTGGCATGTCATACTATCTGTATAAGAGCTTATAAGAGCTTTCCAATATGAGCACATTTTTAGAACTTTTGGATATTGCTAATGTCATGATCTGCTAGCCCTCTGGGTTGAGCTGCCTCCCTAAGTCACATTCCCACCACTGGTGAAATGGTTACATTGTATTATTTCATAGACATTATGCACAAATACTGTGCAGTATTTGGACAGTATGTGCGCAGCTTGGTTAGGCTGCAATATAATGAGGAGAAATGAGGCAATTTTATCTTGAAATAGAAATTAGAGTGTATTATTTGAGAGACAATAGCCACAAATATTGTACAGTGGCTAGACAGCATGCAAGCAGTTGGTTTAGAATGCAATATAAGATGGAGAGATTAGATTTCATCTTGATATGAACATTAGAGTGTAATATTTAAAAGATGATAACTGCAAATATTGTAAAATGGCTGGGTATTGCTTGAGCAGTTCAGTAAGATAGCTATGTAAGAGAAAAACATGAGGCAGGATTTATCTTGAAAGAAACTAAAGAGTGAATGATTTAAGTGACAGTAGCTGCAACTATTGTTTAGTGACTGAATCATATGTAAGAAGCTGGGTTAGGCCACAACATGGAAGGAAGATATGAGTCAAGACTTCTCTTGAATCACAAATTAAAGTGTACTTTTGGGAGATAAAAGCCACAAATATTGTGCAGTTACTAGACAGAATGTAAGCAACTTGGTTGGACCACAATATAAGAAGGAGAAATTAGGAAGGTTGTACAGGTTGTGTATTGAATAAAACATTAGAGTGTATTATCTGAGGAACAATAGGCATAAATATGGTTTAGCGGCTGGACAGTATAAAAGCAGCTTAACTAGATTGCAGAAAGAGGAGGCCTGCTCTATCCTAAAATAGAAATTAAAAGACAATAGCCGCAAATATTGTACAGTGGCTGGATAGTATGCAAACAGCTTAATTAGGCTACATTTTAAGAAGGGAAAACAAGACAGGTTTTATTTTTAATTATTCATTAGAGTGTACAATCTGAGAGACAACCTACACAAATATATAAATATAATGTGAAAATGATATAAATGTAATGTGAAAACAAAAAACACCCTTTCACCTACACTGATTCCAAATTGGAAAGAACTTTCAACCCCTGAAAGCTTAAACTCAAATAAATAGATCCAAACAAGAGGAAGTGACGTCATACGCAAGGAGCAGGAACCGGAAGTATCACAGCGGCCATCTTTGTTGGGGAATCGCTAGATACTCGAGTGTGGACTGCCTGGGAACTGTGGGAACTGCCTGGTAATCCCCACTTAGTGGGGTTAGTCCTATTTGTCTATACTGCTTATGTTTTCAACTCCAAATGCAAGTGGATTTATTAAAACTCTAAACATATATGGAGATACGTCGTGCTTCATAGATCTATGTATGTGGATGGCATGTTAATATCACCTTAACAAAAAGTGAAGGAGGAGAGGAGGACAAAGTTTCTTGGGAGGATTTCCATACAATATATAAAAAAAAGGCGTGAGTTCCATCTACTGTTGGTAAGGGTATATTGGCCTTACTCACTAGAAGTGTCACGTGTGGGTAGGAATCTCACTAAGTGGATCACTTCATGATTTTATGAGCACGAGTGTTTTATTACCTTTCGTCTTTGGAAGGTTTCCTCACAAGTGTTTAATATATATTTTTTCACTTAAAGTTTGCACAATTTTAAGATACACATTTGTGTGTGCATGTATGTGTATATATAAGTTATTATATATATATATATATATATATAATTTTTTTTTTTTTTTGTTTTTTTTCGTTTTTGTTTTTGTTTTTTTTTGTTTTTTGTTTTTTTCTGGTGATATTATGGTAATGCACTATTGTGAGTTTCTTTATTTTTGAGGTTTTTCACAACAATCAACACTGCAAGAAATACATCTTCTTTTATTTTCTTCTTTTTTATCGAGACACTGGACTTTTTACTATTTGGTTTAAATCACGGAGACACTGGACTTTATGATTTAGTATAAATTATATGGGGGAAAATTTTGTTGTTGCACATATAGCTGGATTATTTGTTGAAAGAGGGTAGATTCTTGTTTGGATCTATTTATTTGAACCTACACAAATATTGTTCAGTTGCTGCACAGTATGTAAGCAGTTTGGTAAGGCCTTAATGATAGTTGATGAAATGAGGCACATCTTTCCAGAAATAGAAGTTAGAGTGATTTATTTGGGAGACAATCTGCACAGATATTCTACTATGGTTAAACAGTATGTAAGCAGCTTTGTTCGGCTGCAGTGAAAGAGAAATAAAATTTGCAGGTTTTATCTTGAAATTTACATTAGAGTGTACAATTGGAGCCACAATAGCCAGTTGTTCAGCTGCTGGATTGTACATAAGCAGTTTGATAAATCCAAAAGAGGAAGAGATGAGACTTGTTTTATCCAGAAATAAGCATAATAGTGTGTTATTACACAAGACAATAGCCACAGATGTGGTACAGTGGCAAGACATGAGCCATTTGATTAGGCCTCAGTGTAAGAGGGAGTGACAAGACAGGTCTAATCTTAATACCAAATAAATATTAAGCTTATTTATTCAGAGACATTAGGCATTCATATTGTACACTGGCTTGAGATATGCATGTAAGGAATTTGGTTAATCATCACTGTAAGAGGGAGATACAAGGCAGGTGTTATCTCCAAATAAACTTTAAAGTGTATTTTTTTAGAGGCAATAGCCTAACTATAGTACAGTGGCTGGACAGTCTTTAAGCAGCTTGGTTGTGCCGCAGTGTAAGAAGGAGAGGCAAAACAAGTTGTATCCTAAAATAAAAATTTGAATTTATTGTCTAAGAGACAATAGCCAGAAATACTGTTCAACTGCTAAAATTTATGTAAGTAGTTTGGTGAAGACAACATATTAGTAGGAAAGATGAGACAGGTTTTATGCTGAAATAAACATTACAGTGTATTTTTTAAAATGACAATAGTCAAAAATATTGTGCAGGCTTGAGACTATGTAAGTAGGTTACATTGACCATAATGTAAGAGGTAGAGATGAGGCAAGCTTTATACTAAAGTAAAAATGAGTGTATGATTTCAGAGACAATAACCAATGATATATAGAACTTACAAAGTATTATTTGAGAGAAAATAGTCACAAATATTCTTCAGTGGTTGGACAGTATGTAAGCAGTTTAGTAAGGTCACAATGGAAGGGAGTAATTACATTTTGAAATATCTTGAAATAAACATTAGATGATATTATTTGAAAGACAATAGCCACAAATACTGTGCAATTGCTTGACAATATGTGAGTAGCTTGGTAAGGCTGCTATGCAAGAGGAAAAGATGAGGCATGATTTATCTTGAAAGAGACATTAGAGCTTACACCTATCAGCCATAACATTATAACCATTGACAGGTTAAGTGAATGATATTGATTATCTGGTTACAATGGCATCTGAAAGTTGGTGGGATATATTAGGCAGCAAGTAATCATTGTCCTTGAAGTGGATGTGTTGAAAGAAGAAAAAAGGGCATTGCAGTCTGCTGTGTATGGGGCTTTGTAGCTGCAGACTGGTCAAGGTGCCCATGTTGACTCATGTCCATAGCCAAAAGTGCCTACAACTTACCTGGGGTAGAGATGGCACCAGTGTGGGTAGAAGGCAAGCCAGTAGAGGCAGTGTGCTGCTCTGGGCAATGTCCTGCTAGGAAACCTTTGGTCCTGTCACTCATGTGGATGTTATTTGACACATACCACCTACATAAACATTTTTCCTGACCATGTATGGCCCCTCGTGGAAATGGTATTCCGTAATGGCAATGGTCCTTTTCAACATGATAATGCAACCTGCCGCACTGCAAAGATTATTCAAAAATAGTTTGAGGAACACAACAATGAGCTTGCGGTGTTAGCTTGGCCTCCAAATTCTCCAGTTAATTTGAGTATCTGTGGGCTGTGCTGGCAAAACAAGTGCCATCCATTGAGGACCCACCTTCATGCTTACAGGACTTAAAGGATCTGCTACTGATGACTTGGTGCCAGATACCAAAGGATGCCAGAGGTCTAGTGCCTCAATGGATCAATGCTGTCTTGGTGGCAAAGGGGGACCTACTCAATGTTGAGTGGGTTGTCATAAAATAATGGCTGATTGATGTATTATTGAGACAATAACCATAAATATTGCTCTGTAGCTGGACAGTATGAAAGCAGCCTGTTTAGGCTGCAATATAAGAAGGAGAGTTGATACAGGATTTACCTTGAAATACAAATTAGACTGTATAATTTGAGAGCTGACCCTAAGGACGCATATCAACTGGTGGCCCTGGTGTAGTACTATCGATCAACTGTGGACTTTATATAGGATGAGGTTCCCAAAAATCAAGCCTCCAGAAACCAAGGCCACTCCTACTGCCAAGAAGGGGAAGAAGGTCTCAAAGAGCAGAGTGGACCCAGGTGCTCAGCCTATAAAGTTGTTTATATGTAAGCCACATGTATCCCTAAAGAAGTTGTACACTGTCCATGGAGCTCACAGACTGTGAACTAGCCACATGTATGTCCATGTTTACTAAACTGGTATGCAAAGCACACCAGAGTGGGGAGAACAATACACAGGTGTGCCTTTAAGGTGGATGGTCCTGAGGTGATGGTCTTACTGAACTTTAGTAGTTTGGTGTGCATGCTAGACTGGGTAACTCCTAGAAACTACAACCCCACTTGAAGGAAGTTGTCTGTATATATGGGGATACCAAGAACTATCTCACTGCTGTACTGACTAATGCAGAACATGCAGGATGTGAAAATGTGTTGTGACTCCCATTTCAAGTTCTCTGATACCCCTACCCATTATTTTAAACTGATGCCCTTGAGGAAAATTTAAAAAACACTTTGAAGGGGATCCTGAAATAGGTAGTGCCTTCTCATTGCAAAGATTGGGACTTCTGCCTATTGCTTTGTCTCATATATGCCATATGGGAGGTACCTTAAGCCTCTACAGGCTTCTCTCCTTTTGAGTTGGTATGCAAACGATATCCAAGAGGTCTCTAACATTGCCAAAAAAAACCATTAAAAACAGGTTGGCTCCTGTTTCTAAGTGCAGTAGAACACATATTAAAATGCAGGATAGAATGAAGAAAGATATACTTATTATTAGAGCTCACTTACAATGAGCCTTGGTGGCTCAGTCTTCGTGTATAACTGGTCTATCAAAGTCCAAACTTTTAGCCCTGGTTATAGAATGTTGTGAATATATCATTTACCTTGATGAAGAGACCCTCCGTGGTTCCAAAATATTGCATTTCTTTTGTCTGATACCTAAATAATACTAAAAAAGATAGTATTACTTCTGAAGACTGCGGTGTGCTGGCAATATATTTCTTCTGGTGATAGGAAGCTTGCACTGATCCCGACAGTTGAAAGTAAATTTCTGGTGGAGTGGCAGGAGCTCCATAACATTATAGAGCAGGTTGGCAAGGTCAGTTATAAGGTACACCAGCCATGTAAAAAAAATCCTTATAAAACCTAGGTCTATTTCTGCCCAAACACCCCCTCACACACACCTATGTCAAAGACAGGGCAAACAACAACAATTTTTACTACAAATCAAGGATGTTTTGCCAGACCTACTGGCCTAACAACTGTCATAAAACATTATATTGTGACCAAGCCAGGCACAGTGACTTGTCCAGTCCTATTGTCCTAATCTCAAAGCCAGATAGTAGCCACTGATTCTGTAAGTACAAATTAAATGAAGTCAGCCTAATTCATGCCTATCCCATGTCTTGGGTATAGGTTATTTGAAAGACTGGACCTGATATATAACAACATTTGACCTCACCAAATGTTATAAGCAAGTATTGCTTAAAGACCAGGCTGATAAGAAAACTGCCTTTTCTACAAAGTTGCCATTTGGCTTGCATGGGGCCCCAGCTTCCTTCCAGGATGATGAACCATATTCATAAGACCTCACAAGATCTTTACCTGTTTTTTACAAAACATGCACTGGGGCTGATTTTACTGGGAATCTTCATGAGCAGGATGGGATGGATTCTCAATCTAGTAGACCATGTTTACTATTTCTCCTGATGGGCCTGATTAGGTTCAGCTGGATCAAGCTGTGGTAGTCTGTGTGTATGCGTGTCAACTCATACAGCTCTAAAGCTTTATGTTGCTGCACTAAAACTGCCAGTGCTGTAGGAACATGTTTCTGCACTGCTGCCATTCCCCAAAAGGAATGTTACCTGGAACAAGGGACTTGTTCAGGACATTGACTAAATTAAAGAGGAATAACAGGTGCTAAAAGTAAATACCAAAACGTAGCTCTAGGTAGTTTGCTTCATGAGGTTGGCTGCCCAACAAATGCTGCTAAAGCAATACTTGCCTTTCTCATCTTTTTTCTATTCCTGCCTTCTAACATCTATTGTAACCAGTCATATAAGTTCTTGACCAGAAGCAAAAGTGGCAGCTTGTCTGATAACTGAACATTCACTTTGCTATAAATTTTGTAATACAGGCCCTCCTATACACATTGGCAGAGTCTAATTCTTTTTTTTGCGAGCACATGGGGTACAACCAAGAATCTTCACTGCAATTTCTCTCTACCAGAATTGTTCTCATAATTCATACCCAGAGCAAGAATTGCTTGTCATTCACCTTGATGTTCTGTGCAATTTAGTGCATACAAATGCCGGTCTGGAGCCACATCACACTGCATCACAAAAAATAGCAAAGATCTGGTTAACTCACTAACCAATTATTGCAAGTGAACTCTTTTGAAGGAAAAACCACCTCAATTGTCTTGGCAAACAGTAGAAGCAGAAGTAGAAATAGGCATTGCTAAAGGATTTCGATCACCCCATTTTTTGTCCAGTTGACCAACTGTTGTTCCATTGGGCTACAAAAATGAGAGTTGAGTTCTCCCAACTAATTGAGACAAAAGAAAAGATCTTCATGAAAAAGGGTTATACTTGTGCTAATCTTGACCAGGATCACAGTCAGAGCAGTTGTTACATGAGGCTAAAGCAGGGGTGGGCAAACTTTTTGACTTGAGGGCCGCAATGGGTTCATATATTGGACCCGGGGGCCGGACCAAGAGTAGATGAATGATGTGTATGTGTCATCCATAGTAAGTATAGTAATATTCCCCCATAGTAAGCATAGTAATTCATCCCCCATATAGTAATTCATCCCCCATAGTAATTAATCCCCCATATAGTAATTCATCCCCCATATAGTAATTCATCCCCCATAGTAATTCATCCCCCATAGTAATTCATCCCCCATATAGTAATTCATCCCCCATAGTAATTCATCCCCTATATAGTAATTCATCCCCCATAGTAATTCATCCCCCATATAGTAATTCATCCCCCATATAGTAATTCATCCCCCACAGTAATTCATCCCCCATATAGTAATTCATCCCCCATAGTAATTCATCCCCCCTATAGTAATTCATTCCCCATAGTAATTCATCCCCTATAGTAATTCATCCCCCATATAGTAATTCATCCCCCATATAGTAATTCACCCCCCATAGTAATTCATCCCCCATATAATAATTCATCCCCCATAGTAATTCATCCCCCATAGTAATTCATCCCCCATATAGTAATTCATCCCCCATAGTAATTCATCCCCCATATAGTAATTCATCCCCCATAGTAATTCATCCCCCGTATAGTAATTCATCCCCCATATAGTAATTCATCCCCCATAGTAATTCATCCCAAATATAGTAATTCATCCCCCATATAGTAATTCATCCCCCATAGTAATTCATCCCCCATATAGTAATTAATCCCCCACTATAGTAATTCACCCCCCCCCCCTATAGTAATTCATCCCCCATATTAAGTCCCCAAGTCCCCCCTGTGTCAATTCACTTACCTTTGCTCCGCGCGTTCCTCTCGCCGTGTTCCCGCGCCCTTCCGGTGTAGCATGAAAATCTGTCTCCTATGAGGATCTGTCCCCCTCGACGTATCTGCGCATGTGCCAGTTTCAGGCATTAGCAGCCGATCGGCGATCTCCGGCACATGCGCAGATACGTCGAGGGGGACAGATCCTCATAGGAGACAGATTTTCACGCTACACCGGTCTTCAGGGCAGACTGTGAGAGGCGCCTAGCGGGAGCCTAGCTCCGCGGGCCGGATTAAAAGCGGGAGCCTAGCTCCGCGGGCCGTAGTTTGCCCATTGCTGGGCTAAAGAGTTCTTGTAGCTACAAAAAAACATTATTTAGGTAGGTGATGGCATATACAGTACATGCATATTAGAATACATTATGCACATCACAATATAATAAAGGACAGAGAGTAAAACAACTAAGCAATCTAAAAACATCACTAGGTGTTCATATATAATACCAGCAATGTGTCTTGCACAGAGAGCTGGTCAAATTCAAAATTAAACTAAATTTTATTTAGTACTGTGTTGAATATCCTCCACACATCTCATAACCTGAGGCGGACTGACCATTCGGTCACTCAAGCACTGCCCGAGGGCCCGGGGTCAGTAGGGGCCCCATAAAAGGCTCCACACATTTCACACAGTGGCAGTATC
The DNA here is from genome assembly GCF_062004578.1 of Staurois parvus. Lineage (NCBI taxonomy): Eukaryota > Metazoa > Chordata > Amphibia > Anura > Ranidae > Staurois > Staurois parvus. Next base: position 8,335,366 of record NW_028317968.1, on the reverse strand, counting down.
TTTGTCTGAATAATGTGTCCGCCTGAAACCAGGACACATTATTAAGACAAGAATGTGGCTCAGAGCAGGGAGTCCAAGATGGGAGCAATAAGGAGACGGGACTGTCACCCCCTCTCTCTCACCCTCTCTCTCCCTCTCTCACCCCCTCTCATTCTCTCTCTCACTCACCCTGTATCTCTTACCCTTTCTCTCTCCCTCTCTCTCTCACCCTCTCACTCTCTCTCTCTCTCTCTCTCTCTCACACACCCTCTCCCTCTCTCACACCCTCTCCCACCCTCCCTCTCTCATCCTCCCTCTATCACTCTCTCTCTTTCTCTCTCTCTCCCCTCTCCTACCCTCTGTCTCACCCTAACCCTCTCTCCCTCTCTTGCACCCTCTCTCTCCCCCCTTCCCTCCCCCTCACTCTCTCATCCTCCTCCACCTCCTCTTTCTCTCACCCCCTCTCTCTCACCCTCCCTCTCACCCCCTCCCTCTCTCACCCTCTCCCTCTCTCTCTGCCCCCCCCTCTCTCTCTCTCTCTCTCTCTCCATCACTCTCTCTCTCTCACCCCCTCTTGCCTACCCCTCTCTCCCACCCCCTGTCTCTCACCCTCTGTCTCCCTCTCTCTCATCCTCTCTTTCTCACCCTCTCTCTCCCTCTCTTACATTCTTTCACCTTCTCTCTCCCTCCCTTTCCCTCCCTCTCTCCCTCTCTCGCACCCTCCCTCCCTCCCTCTCTCTCTCTCACCCTCCCTCTCTCTCTCACCCTCCCTCTCTCTCACCCTCCTTCTCTCTCACCCTCTCCCTCCCTGTCTCACCCTCTCCCTCTGTCTTTCACTCCCTCTCTCTTTCACTCCCTCTCTCTTATCTTCTCCCTCTCACTCTCACCATCTCCCTTTCTCTCCCACCCTCTCCCCCTCTCTCTCTCTCTCTCTCTCTCTCTCTCTCACCCTCTCCCTCTCTCTCTTACATTCCCTCTTTCTCTCACCCTCTCTCTTACTATCTTTCTTACTCCCTCTCTATCTCACCCTCGCTCTCTCTTATGTCCCCCTTCTCACCTTCCTCTCCCCCCACCTTCTTTCCCCGTCCTACATCTCTCTCCTACTTTTCCATTTTTCTCTCTCCATCCCCTCTTCTGTCTCTATCTCACTACCTCCTCTTCCTCTCTTAGTTTCTAACAGGAGTTTCTGTCATATGGGAGCTGAACAGCTGCACAAGGCAATTAACCTCTCAGTCATCGGACATCTTTACTGTACTTGCAGGCTATGCAAGATATTTAAATACCCCCCTATGCAGTTGAGCTGCAATATGTAGGTGGGGCATTGTGTGGGTGTGGCTTGAGTGTGGGCGGGGACATAGGGGGCCCTATTATCTTCTATTGCCCGGGGCCCCATGAGTTGTCAGTCTGCCCGTGTTCATGACAATATTTGGAGCCTGTCTGCCCCTCTTTCAAGCCTGAAGTGTAAAATGTTTTTAAAAATCACATCACCTTGCACCTTAACTGTGGATTGAATTACTAGATATTCATAGTCACCTTCCTGTGTGTTGACTAGTATTTACTTGTCTTCTTTTTTATACATATTAGGCTGTACGTTGCTTACTGTTTGAGCTTGTTAAAAACAACCACATCCTGTTGGCAATCAAATAACTTCAGAAATCAATGGAAGAGGGTATTTGTTCTTTAAAATATTTTTTACTGAAGCCTCATTAAGTGATACAGAAGCTAGAGCTGGAGAAGCTGGTTCTCGTGTTCCTGAGTTCATATCTCAAAACCCCTGGGGCCCAACCTGTGTCCCAGAGGCTGCATGCTGCCCTTTGGTACTTTATATGTGGCCTGCAAATAAGAACAAAAGAAAGAGCACCAACCTTGCGTATTACCTCAGCGATAAAAATGGTTTTATTAAATTAAGATGTGCACTCACAAACTAGCAGTTTAAAAGTACATAAAATCCAAGAATAGATCACAAGAGCCAAAGTAGCGTGTGAATCCCACTTGGAAGGGAGACTCTATGTAATGGCTGATGCGTTTTGAAGGGGATCCGCTCTCCCAAAGATGTTGGCTCTGAGGAGGAGGGGATCTCCCTTCGAAACGCATCAGCCATTACATAGAGTCTCCCTTCAACATGGGATTCGCATGCTACTTTGGCTCTTGTGATCCATTCTTGGATTTTATATGCTTTTAAACAGCTACGTTTGTGAGTATACATCTTATTTTAATAAAACCATTTTTATCGCTGAGGTAATGCGCAAGGTTGGTGCGCTTTCTTTTGTTCTTAATTGCAGTACTGTTCAGACTTAAGGGCTGCACAACCTTTGGTGGATGAGTTTGCATGTAGGTCGGTCAGTATAGTAGTATGTGTTTCCTTCTTGCCTGGAAATAGCAATGTTTAACAACTACTATAGTTTGTTCACAGTCTGTTACTATCTTTTACATTATGCCTGGAGCCTCTAACAGCCTCTGACCTTTTCCTGTATTAAGACTATATTCTTTGACAATCTCATGTTGCATGTCTGCAGTCTCTGACATTACAATAATTGAATATTATTTGTGGCCCTTTTGGTAATGTCAGGAGCTGCACTTGAGAGTCTAACTAAACTGACACTTTAAGCTTAGCTTGACCTCCAGTATTTGCTGAACAAACTATTCTCATAATTCCGCGGCCATGTGTGACTTTATTTAGGTTGATACATTGAGCCTTAGATTTGTATAAATGGTAATAATTTAAGGTCTCTCTTTACATATTGTAACAAGCAAAATATGACCTGAGTATTCATCCTTTTGACAATAGGTGAGTTAAAGGGACAGATAACCCAAAATTAATATTTCAGTTTTGATAGGTGCTAAAGAGTATAACAACAACTAAATTATCAATTTAGATGGACTGTTGTTTTAAAATATACTGACCATATTTGGGGTATTTTATGGTTCTAGTGTTTTAACCCACTGTTTCTTAAAAAGTACCCCAACTGCAGATCAAGAAATGTGAAATATAAGCTTGTTTCTGTACCTTTCTATATGTATGCACTCATTTTATACAATAAGCAGTCATCCATGGAGCTGGCCTTATCAAGGAGTAGGGATTGACAGGGAGAAGTAATTTTAAACAAGGGAAATAGCCACAACCTGATCTCAATCCAAAGGTGGCACTAGAACAATGGGTTAAATACAAAATTCATCATGTATAAAATGGATGGAACAATAATGCTAACCATGGAGACCGTAATTGTACAATGTCCATAAGAATACAGCTGGTTGGTATAAACAATAGGTATAATAGGGTGACATTGCTAATAAAGAATCTCTATACAGCAGGATGAAAAAAGTCCATCGCACTTGTGGCTGCCTCCCACTGGACTGAAGCTTGTTCCAGACTGGTACATGTAAAACAGAAAGAAAAGGTGCCTCTAAGTGTAGACTTTAAAACAAATGTAGTCACACAGTGAAGAGCAACTTGAAAGAGGGTAGAATGAAACAGGCGCATTAATGTCCGTCATGGGCGAGAACGCCATGGTGAGAAGGGGAAAATGCAGCTGTAGGTGGTGATCAACCTTCTGTCAGCATTCCAGGCAAGGTGGAAGGGGCCTGGTTCTGGGGCCTGGACCGCATGTGGAGCACAGCGTGTGCGTGACATCTACCCTGTGCTTCGTAGCGACGTGTTTCCTGTGCATGCGCTCTGAGGTTGTTGTTCCAGGCGCACTCCGTTGTCAAGCTGAGGGAGGTTGTGCCTTATATGGGATATCCAATGCTAATGGTCACAGTTCTTAGAGGCCCGGCTAATGACCAAAAACAAATATAACAACAGTTAATTTGTTGCACATGAGATCATGCCGTCAGAACATATCTAAACAATTATATATAAAACAATAGCCAACTTCCATAAAATATATATATATATATATATATATATATATATATATATATTTTTTAGATATGGTCTGACAACAACCTCAGAGCGCATGCTCAGGAAATGTGGGGAGTATAGTTATCCCATGATGGACATTGATGTGCCTGTTTCATTCTACCCTCTTGTAAGTTGCTCTTCACTGTGTGCAATAAATTTGTATTATAGTCTACACTTAGAGGTGTCTTCTTCTTTCTGTTTTACGAGGAGTCATAGACAACCAATCTTCCCACTGGTTGGGTGAGGGTAACTGCAGAAATTGCAATGTGTCCATAGATATTATGATTTCTCATTCCCAATGTTATCAGATACATGGGGCAATAGTCATCTCATATCTATGTGTAGCCTTAGATCTTACTCTTTGACCACTCTCTGAATATAAAGCATAACCATGTGACCCATAAGCTTTTTCTTACACCGTTCTGTTTGCATGCACTCATTTTATGCATTAAGTAGTTATTCCTGGAGCTGATCCTAACTCAGAGAATCAATAGGATTGTCTGGTAAGATCCATTTCAGACAATCAATTATCCAACTGGTATCAGTTGGTTAAGGGCACCTGCAAATGATTTAAAATGTCAGTGAACATATTATGTTTTCTCAATCCCATTGTTATTAGGCATATTTGCCAATTTTCATGTCTACGGGTAGCCTCACATCTTACTCTTTGGCCTCTCTCTGACTTAATAATGATCACATACACTCAGATTGTTGGTTATAATTTCTGGAACTCTATACATACCTCTAGGCTTCTCTCATTTCACTCCATGAGTATGTCACTCTTATATATACTTATAACTTTACTGCACCTAAGGTATAGTCTTATTAGTGGCATAAAATGTTAGTTAATGAGCCTGCCTCAGCTTGGTGTTCCTCTTTAAACATGCCACTAGAAGAGATTAAGTGCATGCAACTCTGCAGGGGCTTGGTAGCTTTATAGTTACTTTTGCAGGGAAAAGGTATTATAAACCTGTGACTTGGAGAATGAACAAACTACACATAATTGTAGTCATACACATCTGTCTATAAAATTATCTTGCCTTAATTACACAAAGTTTTTTTTTACAATACTTGTTAAAATGTAATGAGGCAGTGACCAAATGGACAAAGAAATTAAGAAGTAATCATGACCAGGCACATACACTAAAATCTTTATATGTCCAAATGTGCATTATGGAGAACACAAGGAATAGTGAAATGTATACTCAAATAGCAAGACCATTGATTATGTTTTAATTATTTCTTCATCAAAGTATTCATTGCTCAAATCAGAGGAGTCAATAACAACTCATGGGGCCCCCGAGCAATAGGGGATCATGGGGCCCCTGTGTCCTTGACCACACTCAAAGCACACCCAAAAAAGCCTAGAAAAGGTACCAGGGGCATTTCATGCGGCCCCCTACTGACCCTGGGCACTGGGTAGTTTCATTACTGCCTGTGCCTTTCTGTTCCCGTAACAATTGAACTCCGTATTTTTTTTTTTGTATGGGTGTCACAAGAAAAGGAAGTAAAAAAATATCCCCATTTAGTTCAGAAATAAGGCCTAAAAGAAAATATAACACTTCCCCACTACGGATAGGCTTATGAATCAATCTGAACATAAGTTATTAACCACCCTTGGATGTGCAAATATTTAAATGTTCAGTGGGAGCTGAACATCATATATAATAGTGGTATTTCTTCCACTATTATACATGTCAGCTCCTTGCTGTCAATGGTTACATAGTTAGTCTGGCTGAAAAAAGACAAAAGTTTATCTAGTTCAACCATAAAAAAAATAAAAGTTATAATCCTATACCCACAGTTGATCCAGAGGAAGGCAAAAAAAAAAACGCAGCAAAGCATGATCCAATTTGCTCCTGCAGGGGAAAATAAAAATCCTTCCTGATCCCCTGAGAGGAAATCAAATATTCCATGGATCAACTTTACATATAAATGTCAGTATCCAGTTATATTATGTGTATCTAGGAAAGAATCCAGACCTTTTTTAAAGCAATCTACTGAGCTGGCCAGAACCATCTCTTGAGGGAGTCTATTCCACATTTTCACAGCTCCTGCTGTGAAGAAACCCTTCCGCATTTGGAGATTAAATCTCTTTTCCTCCAGAGGTAAAGAGTGCCCCCTTGTCTTCTGTGATGACCTCAGGGTGAATAATTCTACACCGAGTTCACTATATGAACCACTGATGTATTTATACATGTTGATCATATCCTCCTTAATCTCCTCTTCTCAAGAGAGAATAAATTCAGTTCCTCTAATCTTTCCTCATAGCTGAGCCTGCCTGCCTCTTATCAGTTTCATTGCCCTTCTCTGCACCTTCTCCAGTTCGAAATATTCTTTTTGAGAATTGGTGCCCAAAACTGAACTGCATATTCCAAATGAGGTGTTACTAATGATTTGTACAGGGGTAAAATTATATCTCTCTCTCTGGAGTCTATACCTCTTTTAATACAAGAGAGGATTTTGCTCGCTTTAGAAACCACAGTTTGGCATTGCATGCAATTATTAAACTTGTGATCTACCAGAACTCCCAGATCCTTCTCCACCATTGATTCCCCCAGTTGTACTCCCCCTAGTATGTATGATGCATGCATATTCTTAGCCCTCAAGTGCATCACCTTACATTTATTAACATTAAACCTCATTTGCCACATAGTTGCCCAATTAAACAGTGCATTGAGGTCGGCTTGTAAGTTGGAGACATCCTGAAAGGACGTTACTCCACTGCATAGCTTGGTGTCATCTGCAAAGACTGAAACAGTATTTGTAATCCCAGACCCTATATCATTTATAAATATACTGTATTAAAAAGTAAGGGTCCCAACACTGAACCTTGGGGTACACCACTAACAACCTTACACCATTCAGAGTATGAATCATTAACCACTACTCTTTGAATATGATCTTTTAGCCAGTTTTCTATCCATTTACATACAGATTTTTCCAAGCCTGTAGACTTTACCTTACACATTAGCAGTGTGTGGGGAACTGTGTCAAACACTTTTGCAAAATCCAAGTATACTAAGTTCACCGCCACCCCTCTGTCCAAAGTTTTGCTCACCTCCTCATAAAAAGAAATCAGATTTGTTTGACAACTTCTGTCTTTCATGAATCCATGCTGTCTGTTGCTTAAAATATTTTTTTCAAGCAAGACCTCATCCATGTGGTCTTTTATTAAACTCTCCAGTATCTTCCCAACTATAGAAGATAAACTAACAGGTCTATAATTACTTGGTAAAGATTTTGATCCCTTTTTAAATATAGGTACTGCATTGGCCTTACGCCAATCCAGTGGTTCTATGCCAGTCATTAAAGAGTCCCTAAAAGTTAGAAACAATGGCTTTGAAATGACAGAGCTCAATTCTTTAAGGACCCGTGGGTGTATGCCATCTGGTCCAGGTGCTTTATTCACCTTTATTCTGTCTAAATATTTCTGGATCATATCAATTGTGAGCCACTGTGGATCTGGAGCTGTGTCAATACCATGCCCATTATGGACAAGAGCTCCCCCATGCTCCTTTGTATACACTGAGCTGAAGAAGGTATTTAATAAATTTTCCTTCTCTTTTTCCCCAGTCACCCACTCTAGATTATTTTGTAAAGAACCTACATGCTTGGACCAGACCTTTTTACTATTAATATATTTGAAGAATTTTATGGGGTTTGTCCTGCTATCTTTTGCATGCTGTCATTCATTTTCAATTTTTGCAACTTTGATTTCCTTTTTACATATTCTGTTGTATTCTTTGTAATGTTTAAAAGATTATACTGGATATATCGTTCTGCGCTTATATGGGTGACCTACAAATAAAGAGCTGCTATCACCTAACCTGGCCTTAATAGGTGGAAGAACATAAAATAACTAAATGGTGAAGCGATAATCCTAATATGTACAATGTATCAACTAATAATATTAAAGTGTACCAATGGTCATAATAACACACATATAAAATATACTGATGAATATTATATACACACAGTGCTCTGATCCAAATGGATCCACTCAGGTGCACTTAGATGAAAAAACAGGATGACCTGTTCAAAATGAAGTGAATCCCTTTAAAAAAACACACAAAACTCCACCTGTCCCTAGAGGGGACTATAAGTGAAAAATACATGTTCCCTTATATGGAAGGGAAGAAAACATATGTGTATAGTGATAATAAAAATTAACTAACATAAATTAAACAAAATTTCAGCAGAACACGTGAAATGACCATACAAACACGCATATTTGAACCAACAATAAAAACTCAAATAATGTCCAATTATAAAGACTGTGGTCTTTAAACATATAAACAAGTGCTCGTGATCATGTGATCTTCACTCTAGTGAAAAAAATCCTCCAAATGACAGAAACGATTACAGCGTCCCTAATTTTTAAATTTTTTAATAGCTCTTTTCTTTTATAGCTTTTTTAACTTTGGCTTTAGACTTGTTGCTCATGGGAACATATTTTGCAGTGTGTTCACACACAGTCTTTTTTGAATAACTCTAATTTCTGTCCTGTGTTCATCAATGCCAATATTCCCTCCTAGTCTAAGTCTTGGAGAGCAGCTCTCGGCCTTGAAAAATTAGCTCTCTTAAAGTTGAGTGTTTTTATTTTCCTGTATGTGCTTGTTGTTTATAGCTAACAATAAATGAAATCATGTTATGATCTCTGCTACCCAGATGTTCTTTTAAATGGACATTAATAATAAGCTCTGCATGTTTTTTTTGGCAGACTTCTGGCATTGGTAAACAAACACTTTAATTAATTGACACTTTTTGCACACATATGCTGCATGTTTTTTATTCTCATACAAATGGTACTGATTCCAATGGTTGTTTGTAACATGGGACCCTTCTTATCACCTGCCATAGCCCTCCTCCCATCTTTCCCCATTCCACCCGCCAATAAGGACTGATCCCTGTCTGATTTGTCTGTTCCAGTATAATCTAATTCTCTCTCCCCCCTTGATCCTAGTTTAAATACTCCTCCAGCCATCCCATAAACCTCCTCCCCAGCACAGCAGCCCCCCTTCCATTAAGTGCAAACCACCTCTAGCATATAGGTTGCACCCCAATGAAAAGTCAGCCCAGTGCTCTAGAGACCCAAATCCTTCCCTCTTACACCAGGTCTTTAGCAATGCATTCAGTTCTCTAATATCCCCCTGTCTTTCCTGTGTTGCACATGGCACAGGTAATATTTCAGAGAATATCACCTTGGAGGTCCTTCCTTTCAACTTGCAGCCTAGTTCTTTAAATTAATTCCTCCACCTTCAATGTATTCTGTCATTGGTTCTAACATGGATCAAGACAGCTGGGTCATGCCCAGCACCTCCCAGTAATTTATCAACCCAGTCCACCACATGCCGAACCCTGGCACCAGAGAGACAGCAAACCATTCGGTTTAGCCAATCTTGGCGACAAATGATTCTATCAGTCCTTCTGATTATAGAATCCCCTATTACCACCAACTGTCTAGGCCTTCCTGCACTACCCTCACCACCCCTCCCAGATGGTCTGCTCTCCCGACTGTTAGGGATAGCAGTGACATCCAGGGCTGCCACCCCTGAGCTTGGTTGTTAAGGACACTGGCATTTTCAGGCCAAGTCCTTAATAACCAGTGACATCATTGACCCCATTCACTTACATGGCTGAGAATCACTTATATCAGGACCCAGATCACCTGCTGGTGGCACTATGCTTCCCTGAGATGAAGGTTGTAGTTCCCATGTCCACCAGTGAGTGTCTCCCATCAGCCAGCAGATCCCAGTAATCAGTTTTCACCTGATGCTGGCTGCTGGAGGGTATTTAGGTCCTTCCCTACTAGTGTCTTATTTCAGTGTTTTGTTGTTGCTAGATTCTGTTTGCCATTGATCCTGATCTTGCTCCTGCCCTCTGCTGTGTACCCTGCTCCCTGCAATCTGATTGTACAATCTTTGTATGATTTCCTTTAGATTTACCAGAACTATAGAATAGGAGTACACACCTAAACAATCTGTTCGATTTGTATCAAATCAAGCAAGCCCTTGCACTACATAATTGATGGTAGATCTAAAGGAAATTGTACAATCAGATTGTACGGCAATCATAAAGGAAGAAGTAGGACAGTGGGTGGAAAAAAAAGAGGTGGTATAATAATGAGGGAGGTGCGGTCCAGAAAAGTAAAACACACCCTGTTCTGAGATGCAGTAAGGCAGTGCACAATGGGATATGAAATTTCCTGGATGGTCATATGATGTTACAGGAAATCAGGGCTCAGAATAATTTTTTTGATATTTTGATTAGAGGGGAGAAGATCGAAGGCTGCCATGGACTAGGTAAGAGATAAGCACATTGGAATGGCTTGGGCAGAAAAGACATTAGAAAAGTCTTCCATTTATTATGAAAGCAAAATTTTGCCTGAAAAGGTGAACTTAGCCTTTAAGACCTTTTATTTTATTATTTGTGATATGGTGTGACATTTATGTGATATCTCCTCCAAGCACATTGTTTTGTTTTCAATATGGTACATCTAAGCTTAAATCTGACATGATTTTTTTGTTTTGTTAAGGCTCAGATCCACTTTAAAGAATCTGAGACAGCACACATGGACTAATCTTTGCAAGTCATGTAATAGAATCAAGCGCCACTTGTAGTTATTGAATAAGGTTTTGGGTCATGGTGACATTAACGTTTTGGTGGTAATGAGCACAACTGTTAGTGCTTTTTGCCATCACACACAGAAGTTTTTTTAACTTTTACCTAATTAATATCTCTAATTCCTGGTATTATTAGGAGTTCATTATGCGTTTTCTGACCTCACATTTTGGTTTGTACCTTCCTGCCCCTTCAAACAACCAAGCTGGAGATGTTGTGTTATCTGCCTCACTACTAAATGTAAAACATTTTTTATTTATTTATTTCAGGTGCTTCCCTAGCACCATCAATTTACGCAGCACTTATATATTGTGCATTCACATCAGTCCCTAACCCTCAAGGGGCGTACAATCTTACATTCATACATACACATACTAGGGCCAATTTAGACAAGATCCAATTAACCTACCAGAATATCTTTGGAGGTGGGAGGAAACTGGAGAAAACCCACGCAGGCACAGGGAGAACATGCAAACTCCAGGTAGGTGGTGCCATGGTTGGTATTCTGAACCAATGACCCTAGCACTGCCAGGCAGAAGTGCTAACCATTTAGCCACTGTGCATTGTTGAGCATTAGGGATGGGGTATGCTGCTACTATGGGTTTCTGTCAAATCCCTGGTATTTGCGAAGTTTGAAAATTGTGAAATTTTAAACTTTGTAGGTTTGCATCCAAAATGAGAAAAAACTATAATGGCGTGCATACCCTTTGCGCCTTATTAGATGAGTTACAAAAGAAAATAACACGAAGTATAAACTCAATCACCATATGAGGGTGGACTCCCAGCAGCATGTGTTGGACCTGTTACGGAGAGCTAGCCGTACTTTGTAGGCAAAGATACTATTTTGGCATTGGTATATGTCCCCCATGACATTGTTCAGCTTTCCATGTTCTTTTTTATTAACATCTTGCCTATTAGCCCTACAAATAGTCAGCACTGAATAACAGGATTTACTCCCCCATCCCCCATAAACTTTAATTAGTTTTGCAAATTTCAAACTTCGAGCAAGATTTAGAAAACTGTTCACAAACCGAACCCAAGTGGATTCACTCATTCCTCCTCTCAGTGCTACTCAGATCCTTCAATATTCATAGAGCTTCACATCAAAAGCAATGTATTGCTGTACTGATCATTTCTTAATCTGTGACATAAATAAGTGGTTTCCATCACTTTTCAAGTCATGACACTGAAAAATTACATATTGAAAGTTTGTCACACAAGCTAATAACATTTTGCAGATTCTTCTATTGTACAGCATACCACATTAAGTGTTTGTGTATATTTTAAAACAGGGCATTTTTATATAATTTTTCACACAAACAGAGCTTTTTTTTGATGGTATTTAATCACCACTGTTGTTTTTTATTATATAAATGAAAAAAAGAAGAAAGTTTGAAAAAAAAACCCAATAATTTCTACTTTATGTTATAAAACATGTCCAATAAAATCAAATGTCTTCATGAATTTAGGACAAATGTATTCTGCAACATGTCTTTGGTAAAAACCAAACTGTGTTTTTGAGAGCACTATACTATTGGGAACACTAGTATAGTTCTGATCATGATCAATATACTGATCCGTACAGACACTATACTAGTAATGGCAGGGATCAATGACTTATAGTGCGACTGTGTGGCGGGCAATCTGGTGTTAACTGGCACTGGCTGGGAGGCACACTAACTGACTGGCACTGATGTACTAGTGACACTAATACAATGATCAGTGATAATACTGTACATTGTACTAATGACACTTGCTGGGAAGGGGTTAACATCAAGGGGCAATAAAGGGGGTAACTGTGTGCCTAAAAAGTGTAACGTGTGTAATATGTGCTGTGTCCTGTGTGCCCACAGGTCTGCCTTCTTTTTCTCCCTGCTTTTCAGGGAGCAGAAACAGCCAGATCTCTGTTCTGTGTACATATAGTTCTGTGTGTTTGTAAATGCAAAACTCTGTGCTGTTGGCCACAGCTGACCAGCAGGTTTCAGCCACAATTATTACCTGAAACCTGCTGACAAACTCGTGTTGTGTCCAATCACAGCATAGGTCGGCAGGGGGTATGTGCACGCATGCCCAAAAAGCAGGAAGTTTACCATGACATACAGGTATGTTGCAGTACCTGGCTGTGTTCCTTGTTCACAGTAAATCTACTGTGGGTGGGCAACAAGTGGTTAATTTGGCATAATTTCCTGCTTGTGTTTATTTATTTTTACTATGCAGACTAAAAAGCCACACCCAATATTTAGCATAATTTAGCCACACTCATTATATGCTGCAGTGCAAGGCCCTGTGTTCACTATGCTATTAAGATGGCCCTGAGCTGTGAAAATTAGTCCTGACATTTTAGTGCCATCTTCACTCACAATAAAAATTTTGGAGCAGGAGCAAGCGCACCAACAGCAACAAGAGTGTGTGGCTATTTGCAGACTGATCTTAGTCTTAGCAGGTCCATTCATCACAGATGACATTGGGGATTGGACAACCTGGCAATTTTCATCACATTTTGCAGTTTTGCAGCAGTATAATAAATCAGAGTGCAGCTCATTGAGAGTCAGTGCACCTGCTAAACTCCTCCATTTTTTTCAATGTCTGTATTCCCGATTGACCTTATTTATAATGCATGGCTGTGGTGGTTGTGATGGTCTGCCTGGCACCTTGCTTGAGTGCCTCCATCAGATAGCTGCTTCCTCATTGCTGAGACACAGGACCAGGGTAATATAGCTGGGCAATGCACCCAAGAACTAGACAACACTAGCTGGGCTGGCACCTACAGGAGGAGTTGTGCTTGGAGATTAGGAGTCTCTCTACCTTGAGCAGCAGTAAACAACTAAAAAACACTAGCTTAGGTGCAAAACTGGAACTCCCTTTACTGTCAACTCACACAGAATTTATAGCACATAGAATCAGGTAAGAAATTTATCACATTATCCTAAACAATGCACGCTGTAAACAGTAATATCATCAGTACATCTAATGAACAACTACTGCCTAACAGTGATCTAATCAACAGCTAGCAGCTAACGTAATTAAAGAGTGATCTAATTAACAGTTAGCTAATCAACAGCCAGGCACCCAGGCCAGCCAGGCGTCCACCCCGGACAGGCCAGCAACAAGCCCACACCCCTGGATATACAACATACATTACACATGCTGTCTTTCAGGTGTTTGCTTTCACTTGTATAATCTGTTCATCATAAGACAAAACTCATACAATATTCCAACAGTCTGAAAAAGTGGAATTCATTATCTTAATAGATTTCTTGAAGGAAATTGCTGATAAAAAGTTCTGTCCCAAGTGAAGGAACTTCTCCAACCCAGTCTACAAGACGGCCACCATATTTCCTCTGACTGTTAACTTGTATCAGATCAATACTACACCTTTTCATCAACTCCAGAAGGGAAGCTTTATTGTCTTTATTCAGAGAATTAATCCAAGCCTTGCTCTCAGCGTTCATCACGTTATTATCCATCATCACAGACTGATCCGCTCTCTCCATGTGATCAGAAGCTGAACTGAGTTCTTTTCCATGCTGAAAAAGGAAGAAGCAGACAAAATCCCCGGTCTCCTCCATGGACCATAATCAGTGGTTAGAAGGCTAGCCCCTAGTCACCTCCAAAAGCCCCGGGTCTGTCACAGTGCTGCTTTACCCTAAAAGTATTTATTGTTTTTTTAATTGCAAGATGTTGATGTAGTAGTTGCTAACTGACCAACAATTCCATTTTCCCAATTAATTTTCCCTATGATATTTGATATTTGATTGTGATCTCTATTTTGCATGTGTGTTCAAGGGCAAAGGGATTGACATGTGTGGGCAAGCATTTTTTCCATAAAATTACTGAAAATGAGTGAATCATTCCAATTATAATTTAGTATTTACAGAAGTTTGCTTGTCTCTAATTACTACCTTATATTGTTATGTAAACTTAGAACTGGAACCTCTATGCTACAATTTGTCATCATTTTTTAGAAGACATTCTTTCTATGATTTTTACACAGATGTGATCTAAAGATGATTTTTAATACAAATAAAAGGCATTCCCAAGTATCATCTTACATAAAATTTTAATCTAAGGACCAATTAGTGCCCCTGATCTTTTATGAACCTGACAGCTTCCCTGGCTAACAGCACAAAACAGCAAGCATATTGGTCTTTTGACAGCAAGTGAACAGGTAAAGTGATTTTAACAACTAAGCCTGGGTTCACATATGTACGGTGCTATATTCAGGTCCGTTTTCAATATGAATTTCCAAAGTAGTTGTTCAGCTGTTTAGGTGCAATTTAGATGCGATTCTGATGCAAATTGGCAAGGCTAAAATCATGTACACAACTGATGACATTAGAAACATTCCCAGTCAATGACCCTGTAATTTCCACCAGACCCGTACTGCTCAGAAAACGCAGAGGACTCTTTTGAATTTGCACTGCAAATAACTGCTAAAATAGAACCCAATGTTCTTTTACATGTCATGCGAATCAATGCGTTATAAAACGCATCTGAATTCGCACATGTGTGAACCTGGGCTAAATTTTAAGCTTTTGAACTGGTTTTCAAACTACAAGGGAAACATTCCAAGTATTAATTAAGCCCGAATTGTTTATTCCTGTTTGGCGAATCACTTGTAAATATTACATGTGTTCAAATTGCTTGCTCTTTTAATATGCATGTTATACCACAGCATCATTCACCAAGTCCTATCTCTACCAGTATAAAATCACAAAGGGGTGTTCTGTAAGTAGTAAGTGCTTATTCTTTAAAAATGAGCTTGCCTAACATATAACATTTAGCAACTAAAGAAAATATCTCTGTACAGCCAGTCTTGAAGTGTTTCTGTTAAACTCATCACATCCCCATGGAAACCATATCTCTTGAGAAGGTATGAAAAGGTAAGTGTATGTCATGTACAGTTATAGCTTTGTTTGGGTTATAGTGGATTTCTTAGTTCAAAGTATTGCTCAGGTATAATAAAAGAACGCATAAGAAAATCCATTGCCTTGGAAATAAGTAAACCCAGTTGTGAATTTTGAAATTGGTGAGATTTGATTATGTGGATGAATACTGTAACCTAAGAGGCTAATAAGTTCTCAAGGGAGGCATAAATGTTGTCATTTCACAAACAGCTGTCCATTGTATCTGCTATTAAGTTGAGCTAGTTTTTAAAGGATGTAAAATAACCATTTTTTGTTTTGCATAGCTTACTTATGGAGGTATATGGGTTTCTTAGATGCAAAACAATAACATCTAATTACAACAGATTGACTTTGTCTTAACGTATGTGCATTACACTCACCAGCTTTTATTACTCAAATTAGGACTCTCCAAATTTTTCAAACAAAGGGCCAGTTTAATGTCTTCCAAACTTTAGGGGGGCCGTATTGTGGAGGTAGAAAATGTCCCTGGCCCAACATCAGTGAAAATAAACATAGCTTCAGGTTTGGTGGTCAGTAGGAGGAGGAATAGTACTCCATCATTAGTATCAGTGGGAGGAATAGTACCACAACTTTGATATTAGCAGGAGGAATAGTACCCCATTGTTGGTGTCAGTGGTAGGAAAAGTTCCTCATCACTGATATTATTGGAAGGGATAGTGCCCCATAATTAGTGTTAGTGGTAGGAATTACTGTATGTCCCACTGTTGGTGTCAGTAGGAGGAATAGTGCCTCATATCAATAGGTGGAATAGTGCCCCAAGGGCCAGATAAAGGCTAGTAAGGGGCCACATCTGGCCCATGGGGTGCAGTTTTGAGACCACTGCTCTAAATCAAAACTCTAAATCTATGCTAGAACTATCTCATTTCCATGTGAGGTTACTGCATTTAGGCCAATAAGTGTTAATGAACACCATCATTGAAGATTTCATACTCAGCTCTTCAAGGGATAGGATGAAGCTAACCCATAACTGTTCTGAGTTTGGAGGAACATTTCAAAATGTATTATTCACTTGCCCTACAGTTATTTACATTGTTACATACATAGGTGTCCATTTATCATGCAGCGGTAAATGACCGCTGCTCAGTTCTTTGGCATTCTCGGAGAACACAGTTCTCCTGTGAATGCCTTTTTATGAAGCGGTGTAGGTCAGTTCTCCGAATGAAGGGAGAAGCGATCTACAAACGCTGGAAAACGGCTGTTTTTACTGTAATCTCGCGAGATTACAGTAAGAGATCAGTCAAACACCGTTTACTAAGCAGTGGTAAATTACCACTGCTTCATTTGCGGATCCTCCAATCCTCTAGCTCTGAGCTGGAGAATCTGAAGGAAGAACACAGATCGCCAGTGAAGGGCTGACATCGCTCCTTCATACACTGGCCATCTGTGTGCTGAGATGATCAGCGGAGAACATGTTCTCCGCTGATCATCTCTGTTTCCTAAACCACTAATGATCGGAGATCAGCAACAATCCTCAGGATCGCCGCTGATCTCTGTTTCATAAAAGGACACCATAGTTAGTCTGGGTAAAAAAAGACAAAAGTCCATCCACTTCAACCATTAAAAAAAAAAGTTATAATCCTACACCTACAGTTGATCCAGAGGAAGCGAAAAAACCCAGCAAAGCATTATCCAATTTGCTCCTGCAGAGGAAAAAAATATTTCCTGATCCCCTGAGAGGCAATCGGATATTCCCTGGATCAACTTTACCTATAAATATTTGTGTTAAATGTGACCTGAATTTAAGATTGGGAATTAAAAAGAGGTATGGAGACTTATACTTTATGTAGTCTACTCTTACTAAAATATATTAAATAGCTGGAAAGAGCATAGAGCCGCATTGCTAAAATAAAACTTTAGTCTGAGGTTCATGTAAACCTACAAATGTTACAAATTTTAAATAATAAATGTAGGTTAATTATTTTCACTTCCTTAGCTCATAAATCATCTTATTTATCTTGTTTCCATCACAGAAACTAGGGATGAGCTAACTGTGCAAAGTTTAGTTTACAGGAGGTACCACTCAGTGGGGGGGGGGGTTATTTTAATATAGCTCAAAGGGTATATAGTAACCCTTAAAATAGCATGCTTTTGGGGGTTCACCTAAACCTACACATGACGTTGCAGATGAAGCAGGATGTGCCTTATAATAAGGGACATTTTGTGTTTACAAACAGCGGTCAGGAATCTTTCATTTAGCAGCAATAGTACTACTGCCTCTAAATGACAGATCCCCACTGACTTCTGTTTGCAAACAAATCAGGGAATCTGTCATCTACTGGTGGTAGCACTCTAATGCCCCATTCACACCTTAGTGTAGTGTTTCTGTGCATTTTTTCTCACGTTTTGTTACATGTTTTTATGCACGTTTGCTTGTGTATGATTTGTTCAGGCATTTTCAGGCTTTTTAGTTCTGCCATTTTTGTATTAGCCAATAGAAAAAAATCATCTGTGACATCAATTGTGACATCAAAAAAACGCATAACAAAATGAGCTAAAGCTCATGAAAACGTGTGTATTTCTATGGGAATCAAAACGCACCAAAAATGCATCAATTTGCCTGAATGGAGTTACAAAAGTAGCTCCAAAACTTTTTTGAGCTTCAGGCGATCTGCTTCAGGTGACTTGGAGTGGAGATGTGGACCATCTCCATAGAGTAATATTGATTTTTTTTCTCACTGAGCGATTTGGAGCTTCGAGTTTCGCACTACAAAATGCTCAGGTGTGAATGTGGGCTAAATGACAAATCCTCTCCAGGCCCTGCTGTAAACAAGCCAGCAGAAATCCTGGGTGACATCATTGACCAGTGACATCACCCAGAATCCCTACTAGTTGGTTTGTATACAGAAATCCATGGAGATCTGTCATTTTCAATGGGAACAACAATGAGTGAACATTATTGGGTGTTGTGGGTCATCATGATTGATATGGATTGACATCACTAGATGAATGTGATTGCCATTGGATTTATTTTGGGGGCTTTGTTTATTTTTTATCTTGTAATAATAACTTTTTTTTATGGTGTAGCTGTTTTTACCTACTACTTACATTTTCTTTTTGAATGAGTAAGAAGGTGTACTACGTACCCCTTGCTCATTCACCTGAACAAAGTATCTTGAAAAACCTTCTCCCTCATTGCAAGGCACAATCTCAATGTTGAGGGTATGTGGCCTGGTATGGTTCAGGAGGGAAGTGGCTGCCATGCCCACATAAGGGTCTTTTATGAATTTGTAGGCTGACCCCACCCAAAAACAAAAAAAACTCCTTTAAAAAACATCAGGCAGTGCAATGGCTGCCCAGTGGTACTTTATCTAGAGTCATTCATAAAGAGTACTGGGTAAATAAACACCCACCATTTCGCAGTTGATAAATATACTGCAGTAGAAAATGGTCAATTTACTAAACAAGTGTATGTTAATTTTGTGAAGTGCATGTTGATAAATATGGTGGACTTGTACATTGAATACCCATCATTTGTAAGAGATATTTAAGAAAACAAGATGTTTGCTAGGAAATGATTGGTTGATTAAATGAAACAAAGCTTAACTTTATTTACTAAGCTTTGTGAACATTCACTGTAAAGTGAACAGGTGCCACTGCTTTAGTAAATTCAACCCAATGTGACCTACTACTGTCTAACAATTAAACTGACAGAACGATAAAGTACAGCATGAAAGCTATGGAAAAAAAAAGGTCTGTGAGAATCAATAAACTGTTAAAAGATTTAAATTCAGTGGGCGTTAACTAACCAGTGCCCTAAATCTGTCACTGTAAAGAAGAAAAAACATTTCATGCACTCTAATACATACCTGACAAGCCCCAGTACGTAAATCTTAAACTGTTCTCAATACATATGTATGCACACTATATAAGTATTACTTGGAAATCACAATAGTATCATATTAGATCTGTAAATAAATTCTAATAAGACTTTACTACAATGATAGGAAGGAAGTGTATTCAGAAGACTAAAGAGATGCTTCCATTAAACGTCATGAAAGTCATGTACTCACCCACTAGATAAAGTTTCCCTTGTATTTTTCTTTCCATCACTGGCAGAAAAAATATTTTAGAAATTAGTTGCTTGGGAATAGAGCCAGACTACGAAAGAAACCCCAGAAAAGGAAAAAAAAATCCAGAATAATGAATGGTTTGGAATGAACATATCCAAAGGAGTGGAAGATTAATGTGCAAAGTACTCTCAATAATTTGATATAAATCCCAGTGCAGGGCTATAATGATGGAATCAATAGGATTATGAGGTTAAAACCAAAGTAAACCTGAGTGACAGATGCAAAATAAATTATCTATGCTGGAAATGTTGAGGTTAAATGAAACATAATAAATATAGCAAAAAGTGCTGAGATGTCAGCAAAGAGAGACAAATTCATATTATCTTTTCTGGTTAACTTGAATAGCTTTCTATTTTTAAAAAAACAGGGTGATACACCAACAGTTCTCTTTTTTGAATTGTAAGAATTTTTAATTGTGCACTTCAGTCAAAGATAAAAATAAACTCTCAAATACATACAAGGAGCACAGTCTACCTGACTTGGGTTTCTGGTTTTCATCTAGAGCACCAGACCACCTGGTCCTTAAATCTGTTTTTCTGCTGGATTCAAGCATCCTGAAAACATTATCGCCATCTCAAATCCACAGATATTCATAATCTCATACACAATATGCTAGTCCTACACAGGGTGCTAGACTCTGTCACAATGATGGTGATGTCACTTTCCAGAACCATCTTCTCTCATCTGACTCTTTGCAATTCACCACAGTGCCTCTTGTCTAAAAGCCTTTAGAGCTCTGCCCTCTTCCTGATCTGTCTTCCACTCTTTTCAAAGTATTCCTCAGGGTGCATATTGGTCATGAGACCAGTGATGCTGCTTGGTGCATACATCTGTAGCACTGCCCCCTTAGGGGCCGCTGAATTTGTTTTGCGGCCCCCTATGGTCTGCACAGCCAGGCAACATGCATTTCTCACACTTTTGCAAGCTTGGAGTTAGTAAATGGTCCTTGAGCTGGTTTTTAGTTGTTTTTATTGAGGGGTTAACAACTTGAATGGGGTCTAAGGGGTATATGGGATGCCCAAAGACACTAGACGAATCCTCCTCTTCATCCAACTGCCCTGGGTGTATCCCTGGGCAAGGGGTCCCAAGAGCTAACAATGAAGTAGTCCCGGATGAGAACTAGTTGGGTTTGGCATCTGACCGCCCCCTCCCCTTATCTGGCCCAAGGGGTGTAGGAGTACTCACACTGTCCTGTCCGGCTAGCGTGGTGGGGTGGTGGCTGCCTTCAGGCCGTACGCTGGGCTGGCTCCTTCCCTGCTGCACAGAGGGAAGGGGCACCCCAGGAGGAGGTGTAGGTAGGCTCCCGTCCCCTCATCCTCCACATGACACCGCCCTCGCCCCCCAGGCTCTGTCATATTTAAGGGTTGTCCTTGGTCACCATGCCCAGCCTCCTGCCAGGGTATTGGCCAAGGTCCCTCAAACATGCAGATCTAGGCCTCCTCCCCTCCTCCACCCCTTTTCCAGAAAGCTCCAAGTTTCTGGAAAGGTGAGAGGGCTCCAGAAGCCCTGACTTGTAGAACCTCCCCCGCTTGTCCTGAGGTGAACTCCTGCCTCACTCACAGGCTGCTACTCAGCCTCTATCTAACAAGCTAACCTAGAGGGTATTACATATCCTACCCAGAAGTCTCAGAATTAGTCTTATTTTTTATATTTTCTACTAGACAGTGTATAAAGCTTAAATTGCAAATCCCCCACTACTGATATGTGGGACACATCCATGTTAAATCCTGAGGGCCTTATTTGAAATGATGGGGGTAAGCGCTATGTATTCATTTAAGTACACTTACATATTCCAAGGCACCGCTGCTTTTGAAGCTTTCAGCCTACATCCTGAAGGTATTTCTAGCAACAGGGCTGTTAAGGTCTTCTGTGAGCTGTATGTGGGATGCAAAAGGCATTAAGGCCAGGCCAGAGTCCTCTGAAGTGAGTACTAGTACACCTGGGTGTGAGTGTGTCATCTGGGAGAGTGCCTTGCTGAGCAGAACTATGGAAGGGGCATTGAGAGAGACAGGTATACTAATGAGGGCACCTTGATTATATTCAGTGATAGAAATTGAATGATATGGACTTAGTATATATAGGGAAAGGAGTCCCAGCTCTGTGGTGCTCCCAAGGAGCGAGGAAGTGCAAAGGGATGATGGCGAACAGATTATGTGCTGGCGTTCCATGCCTAAATGACAACTACAGAATGTCTGCTCCTGTGTATGTCATTCTGTGCCAAATAATTCTGTCAGTATGTTAATGTGGTGTCAGATGTCACAGCCATCTATAAGAAGTAGAGTAAAGTGTGGAAAATGTGTTTCGTGTATGGACATTTCTTTATGTCCAAATAGTAAGGCCTCTGGCCAGGAATGTCATGAGCAGGCCTATGGCCAGGAGCTTGACATAGTATGGTGAAGGGTTGCAGGTGGGTAGCTGTCCTATCCAAAAAAAAGCAGGTTGGGAACTTGGATAGTTTGGCGCCAACATACAGCCAATCACAAGCCCCCCTACAGGAAAGTAGGAAGAAAGAGGTCCTCCTTACCTGACATTTAATCTACATAATAACCGTATGACCTTCTCCCAACAAGTAACCTCTCACACACAGTGTGGACATACTTACCACTACACCCCAAAACACATTTTTCTTCTCCTCCTGAGTAGGGATGAGCCAACAAGCCACCATTTAGCACTCTATTCAGCGGGAGGCATGCATCATATACATAGAAGCAGTATTTTTACCTCAAAAACAAAGAAGCTGTCAAAGTAATTTGCTGCCAATTTTAAAACTTTTACTTTGTAATTGTCAGTGCTGCTGCAGCACTTTCTGTATATTACAGAGATGTGCCCCATCCACAGGCAGTATTAGGACACCCCCCCAGACATGTTATTTAAAGCAAACTGAGATTTTCAATGTTTCACTTTAAGCACTTAAAAAAATAATTGCTCCTGGCCGAATGGATTATTATTACATTGGGAAATGTTCCGCAGGGCAATGTCCTCTTCCCATGCTATTTCTGACACCCCTTGCCTATTAACCCATAAAATGGGCATTTTCAATTTGACTCCCATTTATTTCAGTGGGATTTGGGTTCAGCATCTGAACATCTTTGAAGTTTGTTGAACCGTGCTCAAACCAAACCCAGGGCAGTTCAGCTCATCTGAGTATGGTGATACCAAACATGTAAGACTGGCTGCCTAGATACCTAGGGGGCTTAAACACCCCAGGCTTTCAAGGAGCATAAATTACACATCTGATCTCCTCACTACCTCTCACATTTATTTTAAACTTAAAATGAAAAGCAGTAGAGACACCTGCAAAGATTTTTGCATGATGAATCTTGAAGATTTTATAGATTTAATAGATTCAATAGATTTTTTTTCAAGTTGTCATTTTAATAGGATATTTGTCTCACACATTCTGCAACTCCTCTGGAATATGGGTATACCACATGTGTGAGACTCTTTCACTGCCTAGCTGCATAAAAGGGGCAAAAAAATCTAATCAGCACCTTTATACTTTTAAGGGCGTAATTATTCATCTGATTTCCTAATTACAATTTTGGAAGCTCTGCCAGGGCAGTGGAAAAATCTGTAAAGTTTCCATATTTTGGATAGCAAAATACCCCAAGGTATTTGTCTAGAGGCATGGGTGTGGGTTTTATTTGAAAATTTCATTTTTTTCCACAAGTTTTTTGGAAATTGGTGAAGAATGTACATTTTATTTGCAATGTTATATGCTTGGTGAGTCAGGTATGCCTGACTCTTTTCAAAGAGAACTCTTCAACCTCTGAATTAGAGGTGCCTATTAACCTCCCTGGCAGTATGATTATTTCAGATTTTTGGTGCTGAAAGCGGTACCATTATTTTGCATGGAAATTTGGCGTTTTATATTGTAGGCCTGTAATTCTTAGGAATAACTCACTGAAATGTGTCCGAACAAGAGTCTAGTAAACATCCCGGGTAGGATAAAACTTGAAACACGAAATCATAAATTATAATTTAATAAATAATCATAAAATATAATAATATAATAATAATACATTTAATTCAATAATATAATCAAACCAAAAACACTGAAATTTGAAATATAGCGCCAACTTCGCACATCACTGAGCAAAGTCGCAGAATCATTTTCAGTGTCTGATGACGAATTTCCCCACCAATCATTATCACTCAATTCTGCAAGTAGTTCTAATTTACTATCGCTGTTCTCTAGCTGGTCTAAAACCACTTTTGACCTAAAGGGACGCTTTTTGGACACCATGGACATTTCTCAGTTTCCAGGTAGAAAGAACAGTAAAAATGAAGGCAGGGCACAGGACAAAGCACTCGGGAGAAAATGTATATAAAATGGTTTGATACAGTAATGTTTTACTATGTGATTTTAGTGATTTTTGTGAATGTCACTTTTTGACATTTTCAAATTTTCCGCCGTTCCGTCCCCTGTACGTCCCGACGCTCGCAGAGGACGGAACCCAGATGACAGATGTCGGCATCCGTCGGATTACATTGCTGGGGACACTGCAGGGGGGACATCGCGAGAGCGCAGGACAAGGTAAGTGACTGAGGGATCGCGGAGCAGCGCCGCATGGTAAGCCTGGGTGTAGCTCCTCCATTAATAAGTGTGATCACAACACAATCTGATTGATACTATATAAAAAAAATAGTAAAACACTCCTAACTTGAATAATTTAAACTTCAAATTCAAATTATGAGCCCTTCACTATTTTTTCATATGGTATCATACTCTGAATTTGACTGTGGGGTCTCTGCTGCTCTCATAAGTCAAACCAAGATCTTTATATGCCTTATCACTACTGTACATGTTTTTGGACATTGGTCAGCACAGCAAAAATACTACACAAAACTGCATAAAAGGAAATTCCTGGCACTGGCTGTGATCAGCAACATTGGCTGCAATCAGCAACACTAGCATGCTGTGATAAGCAAACTGGAAACACTGGCACTAGTTGTGATTAGGAACACCGGCACTGACTGTGATCAACAAACTGGAAAGAAGTGGTACTGGCTGTGATCAGCAAACTGGAAAGAAGTAGTACTGGCTGTGATCAGCAAACTGGAAAGAAGTGGTACTGGCTGTGATCAGCAAACTGGAAAGAAGTGGTACTGGCTGTGATCAGCAAACTGTAAACACTGGAATTGACTGTGATCAGCAAACTGGAAACATTGGCACTTGCTGTGATCTGTAAACTGGGAAAACTAGCACTATCTGTGATCAGTAAAGTGGAAATACTGGCACTGACTGTGATTAGCATCACTGGCAATGATTGTTATCAGCAACCTGGAAATACTGGCGCTGGCTGTGATCAGGAAACTGAAAATACTGGCATTGGCTGTTATCAGCAAACTAGGAACACTAGCACTGGTTGAGATTAGGAAATTGCAAACACTGGCTTTGCCTGTGATCAACAAACTGAGAAGACTAACTCCTGATGTTATCAGAAAACTGGAAACAGTGGCTCTGGCTGTGGTTAGAAAACTGGAAATACCGGAGCTGGATATGATCAGCAACACTGGCACTGGCTGTCATCTTCATATTAGAAATTAATTCTGGCTTTGGTCAGGAAACTGTGAACACTGGCCCTTGTTGTGATCTGCAAACTGGAAACACTGGCATACTATGGCAAGCAAACTGGAAACACTGGTGCTGGCTGTGGTCACGCAAAGTAGAAACACTGGCACTGACTGTCAGGGATACCACAGGCATCCAGCAAGGATGACCAGATCAGTAAGGCTGCATCTTAAGAAATCAGGAACCAGTCTGAGTAAAGTTAAATGAAGTTTATTAACATAAATATCACTCTTACAACACCAACACCAATAAACCATAAACAATGAAAAGTGACAAAATAAACATGAACATGTACAAATGGAGGAAGCACACTAAAGCAGGGCAAGGACAGGACTAACACAGGAAACAAGAGGAAAAAGGAGCAAGGTACTGGGAAACCTGGATGCAGGGTACAGGGAGCAGGTCACAGGAACAGGTCTCAGAGACAGGTGCAGGTACACAAACTAGGGTGGGGAACAAGGATGAGGAGCAAGGATTAGGTTCAGGCAGGGACATGGCTTGCAGGAAGAATACTGAAGCACTGAACTTCAGTCAAGAACGGAATTACACCCACTGGTGACCACCAGAACTGTACCCTTTGACTCTGGGAGCAACAGTGCCACCAGCAGGTGACCCAGGTGATGACACAAGTCCTGACAGTTCTCCTGCCTTGAGGAGGGAAAAGTCCATGTGGGTGCTGGATAAGTCCAGGTTTCCCTTTAGTGTCTGAAGACTCTCTAACTCTTCAGGACCCAGTCTTTCAACTCGCTGGATGGCTTGCCACACGAGCCTAGTAATTGGTCATGCACCCCACCGCCTGGGTCTAGAAGCTGGCTGGTTACCCCGCTGCCTGAGCCCAAAAGCTGTCTGGGTTCCCCACAGGTCAGATCCCTAAAAAGGTGCAACATCTGAAATGTACACATCCCTAATGCAGCATATGTCCCAAAGCTGGGACTCCAAAGGCCTAATATCAGTATCCCTAGCCCACACAGTTACCTAACACCAGGGTGTCCCATCGCAACTGGACCTTCAACATCTTGGTTGCCAGAAACTGCTCTATGATCCAACAGCCACACAGGTCTACCCAAGGAATTGGTCACCCACCAAAGGTCCCCTAATGCACCTGGAATTGTAGTGGCATCGCCTAGATCAGGACAAGGCTCATATGGAACTCTGCCCTTTCCAAGAAGATCTCTATTACTGGGGCTGAACAGGAGAATGCAGCTCTTACTACCAAAGTGGTTATCTGGACTATCAGGCCTTGGCACAACAGAAACAAAAGGCCACAAGAGGGACTCAGGAGGGGTAGCAATCGGGATCTTAGACCGAAAGCGTAGCCCATGCCAGGCATGCAACAAACTTGGAGGTGCAGCAAAATTAGACTCAACAGTTCATCAGACTCTGATACCGAAGACTAGCTGGGCAGCAGGCACAAAACTATA
Organism: Staurois parvus; assembly: GCF_062004578.1. Lineage (NCBI taxonomy): Eukaryota > Metazoa > Chordata > Amphibia > Anura > Ranidae > Staurois > Staurois parvus. Next base: position 8,308,868 of record NW_028317968.1, on the reverse strand, counting down.
AGAGGCAGATTGGGCCGTGAACACAGGAGCATCATAGACAGGCTAAGCAGCAGGCAGATTAGCATCAGAGGCAGGCTGGGCAGCAGTAAGAGGAGTATCAGGCTGGGCAGCAGGCAGAGGACCATCAGGCTGGGCAGCAGGCAGAAGACCACCAGGCTGGGCAGCAGGCAGAGGACCATCAGGCTGGGCAGCAGGCACAGCATCATCAGGCTGGGTAGTGGGATCAGGACCATCAGGTTGGGCAGCAGGTACAGGACCCTCTGGCTGAGCAGCAGGCACAGGATCAGTAAGGTCAGGTGGGTCATCAGGTTCAAGACCGCCAGAGGCAGGCAGACTGTTGGGCACAGGACCACCAGAGATAGACGGATCATTGGGCATGGGACCCTCAAAGGTAAGCAGGTTGTTGGATATAGGACTGTCAGAGGCAGGCGGGTTTTCAGGGACAGAAACATCAGAAGCAAGTGGATAATTAGGCATGGGACCCTCTGGTTGGGCATCAGAGACAGGACCCTCCCCCTGGGCATCAAGAATAGGACCACTAGGCTGGGCATAAGGAACAAGATCCTCAGGCTGGGCATCAGGAACAAGACCAAGAACCTGAGGCTGGGAATCAGCACCCTCTGGCTGGGCATCAAGAACAAGGTCCTCTGGCTTGGCATCAGGAACAGGATCCTCATGCTTGGCATCAGAACCTACAGGCTGGGCATCAGGAACAGGATGCTCTGGCTGAAAAGCAGACACAGGACCACCAAGCTGAGCAACAGGCAAAGCAGCATGAAAGCCAAGCTTGGCAGAGGATACCAGATCACTAGAGGCAGATTTGGCAGCAGGGCACCAGCTGCAGACTGAATCCTGTGGGTAGGCAGTGTAGAAGGGGACTGTATCCCATTAGTAGGCAGCATCCCATCAGGCTGGGCAATGGTCAGGGGATCAGTGAGGTCAGTTTCATTAGCCAGAGTCTATGGTGCCAAAATTAACAATGGACAGAGAAACAGTAGGCTGGATAGCAGGTGACATATAGTTGAGGTTAAGCTGGGTTGATGGAACACAGACTGGATGCAGGATGGCTTGGAAAAAAGGATAAGGGCCCGACTTGGTTGAATGAGGAAGTCTGTCCAAAAGATGGATGGTACTCATAACATAGGCTTGAGCAGATATAATTGCTGTCAGATGAGGCCTGGTTTCTGAGAATCCCAGATATAAAACAGCAGAAGGCAGAACTGAGGGTAAGTCAGGAGTGGACTGGTCTATGGTTCAGGTAGTGGCAGACAGGTCTGAAGCAGAAGACTCAATTATCATGGGCTGGACCAGATTGATGGGTATGGTGGCAGGCTTGACTGGAGCAACTGACATGGTGGCAGGCTTGACTGAAGCAGTTGGCATTGTGGCAGGCAGGAACAGAGCAACTGAAGTCATGGCAGGATGGACCAGAGCAGCTGGCATCATGGTAGGCTGGACCAGAGCAGCTGGCATCATGGCAGTCATGAACAGAGCAGCTGGCGTTGTGTGGCAGGTGAAGATACAGGTTGAACTGTATGAGTTGTGCAGCAGATGGAGGAGTAGCAGCAGTATTGAGAAATTGTAGAAAAGGAGGAGCAGTAGCAGAGGAGGATTTCTGTGGGGTTGCCAGGGGCAATGGAGTAAAAGAGGGAGTTTTCACTGGGATGAATGCAGAAAACTGGTGTCTAGAAGAAGTGGATTGGTGCATGTTATCAGCAAACTGGAAACACTGGCACTAGCTGTGATCAACAAACTAGAAACACTAGCATTCCCTGTAATCTGCAAACTGAAAATATTGGCACTTGTTGTGATCAGCAAAATGGAAACAGTGGCTCTGGGTGTGATTACAAAACTTGAAATATTACCACTTTATATGATTGGCAACATTGGCTGTGATTATTTGACTGGAAACTCTAACTCTGGTTAGATCAGAAAACTGTAAATACTGGCGCTTACTGTGATTAGGAACACTGTAAATACTGGCACTTTATATGATCAGCAACACTGACATTGACTGTGATTGTCAGGCTGGAAACTCCAACTCTGCCTGTGATCAGCAATCTGAAAATACTGGCATGCTGTGATAAGCAAATTGGAAACACTGGTCCTGGCTGTGATCAACAAACTAGAAACACTGGCCTTGGCTGTGATCAGCAAACTGGAAACATTGGCACTGGCTGTGATCAGGAAACTGGAAACATTGGCAGTGGCTGTGATCAGGAAACTGGAAACATTGGCACTGGCTGTGATCAGGAAACTGGAAGCATTGTCAATGGCTGTGATCAAGAAACTGGAAGCATTGGCACTGGCTGTGATCAGGAAACTGAAAGCATTGTCAATGGCTGTGATCAGGAATCTGGAAGCATTGGCAGTGGCTGTGATCAGGAAACTGGAAACATTGGCACTGGCTGTGATCAGGAAACTGGAAACATTGCTGTTGCCTGTGATCAGCAAACTGGCAACACTAGATCTGGCTATGATCAGAAAACTGAAAATATTTTCAGTTAATATGATCAGCAACACTGGCACTGACTGTGATCAGCAAAAATGGAAACCTGTCACTCACTGTAATTTGGCACTGGCTGTGATTAGGTGTATATGCAGTACTGTGTATATGGGATACTGTGATCAGCAACACAGGAATACTGACTGCAATCAGTAACCAGCTCTCCTCCTACTCTCACAATAAAGTTGTATGTGTGTAAGGGGAAAGCTAACTGCTAATTGCAGCCAATGTTTACACTTGTGATCCCTGTGACTGGTCACAGCAATCACAAGGTACAGAACCCCTTTCATTGACTATTCCCTGGAAAAAGGGGCAAAATAATTCCTATTAGCCATTGCAATATCTTTAAACCTGCCCACTGCCTGTTGGAGGAAGAGGAGTGGGGCCAGGACCTGTTTGGACAGCAGGTGTGGATGCCCACAGCATGAGCCAGGACACAACACTGCCTGGAGCTCATGTGTTTAGAAGGGGTTTAGAAGCTGTCATTGTGAGCTGGGATTGTGCTATGTGAGCCCAGTGAAAGGATTTAGGAGCATGAGACAGAGTGCCATGAGCAATAGGGAGACTGCTGCCAGAGCTGAGTGCAGAGACCACATGGCTACCATAGAAGCCGTGCCATGCTATCTAGAGGTGACTGTGCTGTGGAGAGAAAATTTTGTATGTGACTACTGTGCTGCATCTGGGGTGAGTGTGCAAAAGACCCCCTTGGCCACATGTTGCTGAATTGTGCTACTATTACAGTGTGTGTTGCTGGTTGCTGTGCTGAGCAGTGCTAGTTCAGAAAGAGACTGTTGCTGCATGTGATGTGTACCATGAGGTCCTACTGTACCAGAGGAAATTACAGGACCTTAAAAAGTGGTAAAAGGCCTGCTGGCCAACTTGAAGTGATTATTCACCATTGTTGCCATTGTCACTGCTTGCTAAGGAACTCTGCCAAAAAGGGGACTGTGCTTATTAAATTACTAGTGGATTACAAATACTCCTAAGTGGAAGTGAACACTCTAAATCAGAGTGCTCACCCCAATGCCGACAGAGACACTGTAATTAGTTACACTAGCCAGTGGTGTAGGTAGGGCTTATAGATTTGCTCATAGATAGGCCATTCTTATGGTAATTGTGCTATTGTCTTTGAACTGTTATAATGTTGCATTGCTTTTTTCTTGGCCCACCCTTTATTTCTGCAGGGCTTTTCTTGTTAAAAAAGCTTGTTTAAAAATTCCCAGGTGTGTTGATGTCACTTGGGTCCAGTTGAACAGGGTGGGAGGACCCAAACAATCCAACAGCTTCTTAACGGGTGGCTCTGCATAAAAATTACCATTTGGTGAGGACCAGAACTTTTAATAAGGCTTTAAGTGAAACATTAAGAATGCACAAAACTTGTAAATAACATGCTTGGAAAAACCTTAGACCAGCATCTGTAGTGGCCCACTTGCTGCATTCGCTGCTGATTTCTTTGGGGCCCCTCAAAATAAAAATGTATATATCATTCAGCTTGGAGTAGCTCTTTTAATAACGCTTAAAGTCCTTAAAGGGCAGGATTAATAAAACAATTCCTTTTAATGTTTTAAACCTGCCTGTGAAGTAGCATGCTTGAAGGGATGTACACAAGCAAAAGTGACATGTACACAGAAAAAGATGACATTTCCTGGCCACTAGATTAAGGTGTGGTATGGATTGTAAGGAGGACGCCGCAGAAAAAAAATATGGTGGTGTTCCAAGCCATTTTCTGTTGAGAGTGGGTTATGTCCATGGGTTATTATGTTATTTTTTTTCAGCAGGTGTCATTCATCATGGTGGTTGTGGATCTACATCACTGAATGGCATGAATAACATGATTAATTAAGGCATTTGTAAAACATGTGGTGTGTTTATTTAATACTTATTTTTTCTTACTATGGACACCTTAATCATTTAAGTGGGAGGGCTTCTATACTGATATGCCCCATGACAGTGAGCATGCAGCCATGGTCATATTTGGTCAATGACATTATCCCGGAGCCTCTACCCCTTTCTTTACATTCAGCAGTGAATGGGATATGCTGTAATTTGCAGCAAGGAGTCCATCAAATGTGGGTTGGCAAACTTTTCTTTTCAGTGGGTGGGAAGGTTATTCATCGTGATTGATGTAGATTGACTGGATGACATGATTGATGATGGATTTACAGCATGGGACAGTATTTTTTCAGGGGAACTTAATGACATTATCAAATGAGTTTATTTGTTTACTACTTAATTTTTACTATGTGAACCTTGCTTATTCACGTGGGGAGGTGGATATCTGGAGGCCCCCTTATTTCAAAGGGGCTTCCAGATTTTGATAAGCCTCCCACACAGACCAGGCCAGGTGTCTGGAGAAGAGGTTTTTGTCCTCATCAACACTGGAAAAACCTGCTTTGCTAGGGGGCTCCTTCATATGGTCTAGAAAGGATGCATACTCAGATAGGGGTCTGGAATGGATATTCAGGGGACTCCACACTGTTTTACTTGTTTTTAGCAGAAAGTATTAACCTGAAATGCATTCCAGACTTGAAGGGCCTAGTATGGATTTAGAGGAGAACCCCATGCTGGGACTCCTTTATCATACCAAACCTCTAAGTAGAATAACCACATCTTTTTTGTTTTTTTCTTGCAGAGCATCATTTGTTGTTATGGTACACCATAAAAACCAATGACTGTGCAAGTGCCAGTGTCCTAACCACTAATTACATCATCTGGTACTAGGATGTAACAGGCTGGGCCCATACAGTGTCCCCTCTTGCACAATGGGAAGTTGTCATTTAGTGGTGGTTGAAATACCTCCACTAAATAAGTGACTGTCTGCTGCTGTAGCAGCCACAGGTTCATGCGAGTAAACAGGTCAACTATGGGTATTTAGTTTGTCCAATCTACAAATCATAAACATGCAGAGTTGGGTGCAAATCCTGCATGCCCTGAACACGTACAATATCCCTTGCGAGTATACACATCTAAAGAAAGAGCCCAATCATGTCAACAATTAAACTGCATTTCTGCAAACACCAGCCAAGTCACAAGGTCTCTCAATCCCTCTTACTCTTACTTTTGCTTGCCAAGTTTCTTGTATTTGTGAACATGCCACAATCTGCCATTTAATGCTGCAAATATATTTATAGCATTTATTTGTTCAACATTGTGGTGCATTCTTCAGTGCTTATTTGCCCTGCAATGTTTTCTATTTCCCTGTCTTCTACCCTGTCCCCCTCTAGTAGTGTTTTACTATACAAAATATAAGGAACACCGATGCTCAAAGACCTCACTCAGTCTCACATGGTGCACAGAGTGTGTAAATAAAGTAATAAATAATGCAAGATATCCAGTCGCAGCTCACCAAATGTATCTATGTACAAAAATACTACCAAAAAAAACTACATAAATGAGAGCTGTGCTATCTAAAAAATAAGTGATAAAATAATCTTTCAATGTTATTTGGAACCACAATAATAAAGTGCTACAAAATGTGAAACCTCCGAAATTGAACACATTAACACGAGATACAGTGTCCAATCTATTCCACCAAAGTGACTATTGAATGTTGCCTCTTCACCATCTATAATACTCTGAACAAAATTGTGTTCCAGAGTACCCCTTAAAATGGCCCACTCACTGGATTTAGTTGACCCCTTATGGTTGCTAAGTGGGTCTATCAGCACTCGTTAGTATGACATTCTCCTTCTTTGGTCACTCCCAAAAAGCGCAGAACTGAAAATCCACACGTGTATCCAATCACATATATTTATGGAAGACACAAACCAATGGGGATATAATTTTGCACCATCTTTAGTTATTTAAAATTGCCCACAAAAGGATAAAAGAAATGCACTCACAGTGGCAAAGCAAGGTGCCTACCCGGCACCCAGAGTAGCTAGTGCACCAGAGAATTGAGAAACTGGGAAATACAGTGGCTAAATGGTTAGCACTTCCACCTGGCAGTACTGGGGTCGTTGATTCAAATCCCAACCACGGCACCACCTGCCTGGAGTTTGCATGTTCTCCCTGTGCTGTGTGGGTTTCCTCTGAGTACTCTGGTTTCCTCCCACACTCCAAAGACATGCTGTTAGGTTAATTGGATCCTGTCTAAATTGGCCCTTGTATATGAATGCGAGTTAGGGACCTTAATTTGCATGCCCCTTGAGGGTTAGGGACTAATGTGAATGTACAATATATATGTAAAGTGCTGCATAAATTGATGGCGCTATATAAGTACCTGAAATAAATAAACTGCTGCTGCTCTTCCCTTGCTGGAGCCATCGTCTCACTGTCCAGCCTCAAAGTATTTTGTCACTGACCAGACATCTTCAGGAAGTGTTTTACTATAACTGATCTATGTACCTCCATATTGTAAGGGCTGTTAGGGGACAACATACAAGAATAGGCTAGAAAATAAAGACATAGGTGATAGCCTGAATGGACCTATGATAGAAAGATGTCTACATGTCTATTGTCTTTTTATGAGCAAGTAAATTGAAACTTAGACCATACTTTTAATGCACCTTAAGGCCCCTTTCACACATGCAGACTGTTTGTCCATTTTTCATCAATGCATTTCTATGGAGAAACAAATGTAAACAGATGATCTTCCATGTATACATCCATTTTTTTTAAATGGATCAAAACCCTATCTTTGTTCCATAAAAAAATGGTACAGAGGTAAATGGGCAAACGGTCTGTTTTTGCATCCATTTTTGCATTGGTACTGCATGTAAAAAACTGATGTAAAATCTGATGAAAAGCTGATGGTAAACTGATGAAAAAATTATGAAAAACTGATGTAAACTTTATCCATAAAAAACATGACTGAACTGCTGAAAGGAACAAAGGGCCTAATACTGATTTCCAATGTGTAAATTAAATTCTGCTGGTTTACACAATGCAATAGGGTTTATTTACTAAATAATTAAAGAATATGAATAAACTACTACATCAATTGAGCTTAAACAACTCAAACTTACAGTATTTGCTGCACACACATGATATATGCAGATATGTGTTCACTGGCTACAGAACACATATTTTCAATTTACTGTTCTCTTTTAAATTCTGCATTATACATTGATATGCCTCCATAGATCTTAATCTGCAGATTAAATGATAGTGTATTGACAAAGAGTAGGGGGCACATCTCAATTCATTTTGTAGGTGAGTTTCTTCAGGAGTATCGAGGTGATATGATAACTGCAAATGCTAGATATTCAGATGGTAATAGGGCAGGTATGGTGCAAAATCAGAGAATGATCTCTTGAGAGAAGTCCGTAAAGACAAAACATGTTGGGCTGTGGATAGGTGTAAACAGGAACTTAGTGGACTTAGCGGAAGAGATGTGACCGGAAGTGATGTCAGACTAGTGACCTAGTATGGTGGTAAGATCTCAGCAGCTTTCTGAGTTTATTGATTCCCTGTACATACAGTGGTCATGTGAATTATGTCATATGTGATATACTAAGTTTCAAGAATTTGTCTGGTGAGCCTCATTTTATAAGGAATAAAATATAGAGTTTTGGATATCATTACACTATTGGAAGCACATTTTTCCTTACATGTCATAAGCCTATTATTACACTGAAAGCAGAGTTCAGAAGGAGAGGCGTTTGTTGAGGAAAAGCAAAACTGGTCTGAAGGCAATATGATCTGGGGAGTTGCACTGAATTGGGGTGATTGGTGGTAGTCACTGAAGGCACAATTGGTGATCAGGGGCGGACTGACCATTTGGAAACTCGGCACTGCCCGAGGGCTCGGGGTCAGTAGGGGGCCCCATGAGATGCCCCTGGTACCTTTTTCATAGGCTTTTTTGAGTTTGGGCAAGCACACAGGGGCCCCATGATCCCCTATTGCCCAGGGGCCCCATGAGTTGTCAGTCCGCCCCTGTTGGTGATATATGTTTAATATGGAAAAAAAACACAGGAGTGGACTTTGTGGTTTTTAAAATTACTTCAAAGTTTCTTGGGACTGAATGCGCTGGACTCTTTTTTCAAAATTTTTTTTTCATTTATTTGTTTATATGTTTTTCACAGTGCTACTAGTGATTTGAGCACTATATTGTTTGATTACTTTATGATATTTGTTTAAAGAGGGGTTAAAGTAGCAGCAGTGATTTTTTTTGGGGAGATTTTTTCACATTCTCTTTAACTTTGAATTTTTGTCACTAACTGAAGCATGGATAAGGGTTTTTTTATTTAATTTATTATATATATATATATATATATATATATATATATATATTGTGACAGTGTGAACGGTAAAGTGTTGGATGGACGATATGTGTCACCTCGCATGAGGTCATACTGTGAGGTGTAAGGTGGAGTCCACTCCGGGTTTTTGGGGCCACAATGGCAGAGGTGGTTCCGGACCAGAGTTTGGGCTCCACTGATGTCCACCAACAGGTGATACAAAAAGGGCAGAGCTGGAGCAAGGAGTTGCTCGTGGCCTGGGACTCAGAGAGCTATTCTGAGAGAGCTGTGTGTGTACTATACCTACAAGAAAAGGTTTGCGTTTGTTTTGTTTTTGGGTGACAGGGAGAAGCCCTTCACCTCTGAGAGAGGAAAGTTTCATGTTTAGTTAGTGCCTGGATGGCAAGGGTTTATTTTACTGTTTTGTTTGTTTTGACATTTTTGCAAACCTGTAAATAAAGCTGACAACCAGTCAGATTTTAAGAAAGCCTGCTGTGCGGTCTACCTTTTTCCCAGGGAAGGTGATCCCCCACCTGAGCTAACCCCACAATATATATATATATATATATATATATATATATATATATATATAATACTGCAACTGCTAGATATTCAGATGGAATAGGGCAGGTATGATGCAAAATCAGGGAAGGAACAAACTACCCAAAAATGCACCAATGTATGGAGGGAGAGAGGACATCAAGGGCAGAGAGGACATCAAGTGCAGTGACCTCACAAATATTTCAGATCCCCTCTAAGATTTTACACTGTGCACATAACAAAAGTCATGTATCTAGAGTTCTTATATTGGACAGTTGTCTGTGTGCATGTCCTTGCAGAATCAAGCCAACATAGTGTGAATAAAAAACAAGCTATAATTCACCTAAATATACTAGTATTGCAAAGTATTTTCAATGATATGTACAGTTTTACTAATACATGTCAAAGCTGCAAAACTGCAATCAGGAAATATACTTTACTTTAACCTCCCTGGCGGTATGATTATTTCAGATTTTTGGTGCTGAAAGCGGTACCATTTTTTTGCATGGAAATATGTATTTTTTTAATTGTAGGCCTGTAATTTTTAGGAAAAACTCACTGAAATCTGTCCGAACAAGAGTCTAGTAAACATCCCGGGTATGATAAAATTTGAAACACAAAATCATAAATTATAATTTAATAAATAATATAATAATAATAAAAAATTTAATTCAATAATATAATCAAACCAAAAACACTGAAATTTGAAATATAGCGCCAAGTTCGTACCTTGCTGAGCTCAGTCGCAAAATCGTTTTCAGTGTCTGATGACGAATTTCCCCCACGAATCATTATCACTCAATTCTGCAAGTGGTTCTGATTTACTATCGCTGTTCTCTAGCTGATCTAAACCGCTTTTGACCTAAAGGGACACTTTTTGGATGCCATGGACGTTTCTCAGTTTCCAGGCAGAAAGAACAGACAAAATGCAGGCAGGGCGCCGGACAAAGCACTCGGGACAAAATGTATGTGAAATTGGTTGAGACAGCAATGTTTTACTATGTAAAATGTAAAAAAAAAAAAATGTCATTTTTAAAAATTTTTAAATTTCCCGCCGCCGCCCGTACGTCCCGACGTCACAGGGACAGGACACAGAAGCCGGATGCCGGCATCGGCCGGAGGAGATGGCCGGGGACGCTGCAGGGGACACATCGCGGGAGCGCAGGGTAAGGTAAGTGAAGAACACATGCCTGAGCAGTGCTGCATGGTAAGCCCGAGTGTAGCTCGGGGTTACAGCTCTTGGTACTGAAATGTTACCCCGAGCTACACTCGGGAATACCGCTAAGGAGGTTAAGGCATTAAGGGGTAACTGATTTTTTAGGTGCCTGTCAGAAAACACCTTAAAAACACATATTTTCATACACGTTTTTCCCCAAATTCCTTTATGACGTAGTTCACTGCACTCTTTGCATTCTTGCAGGGTTCTTCTAGGTGGAACACAATCTATTTCTTGAAAAAATTTAGTTTCTTATGAATTGAACATTGGTGATTGGGATTTATCCCCTTATTCTAGTTGTCTCTGTCAGAGTTTATGTCAGAATTGGGCAACATATTTGTCCTTTCTGGGTTTGTGTAACGTCTTTATAACAAAGTTGTCTTTTTCATAGACAGGGGAACCCTGGGGTCTCTTAAAGTATAAGTTCACCTTTTAACAAAAAATAATAAAGGCCCATTTTTTTGCAGGTAAAAAATACACCTTTATTATTTTTTGTTTCTGGAGCCTCTAAATTATTGCACCAGCGATCAGCAGATTACAAGTGCCATGCAGGACTCCCTCTGACCTGTCAGTGTTCCTGATTGCTCGTACATCCCGTACAGCCAAGCAGATATTTACTGACAGGAAGGCTCAATGAACTACCACCCCGCTGTGGAGTACCGTGCAGGGGCGGACTGACAACTCATGGGGCCCCTGGGCAATAGGGGATCATGGGGCCCCTGTGTCCTTGCCCAAACTCAAAAAAGCCTATGGAAAGGTACCAGGGGCATCTAATGGGGCCCCCTACTGACCCCGGGCCCTCGGGCATTGCCCGAGTTTCCAAATGGTCAGTCCGCCCCGGTACCGTGACATTCATTGAAAACTACAAGCCGACAGCCACAAAGGCTGTAGTTTTCCTATTCAGAGACTACTGTGAATGAGTGATGCGGCTTGCTGGGCGGAGCCCCACATGGCCCTGTTTTTTTAAATTATGACAAATAGCAGGGAGGAGAAGATCCCTCGCTAGTTGTCATAACGGGGATTGGGGGGTGCAAGGGCCTGTCCTTCGTAACATGTTACATTTTACACCCTGAATATGGGTGTAACATGTAGCATGTTACAAAAGGTGAACTTATCCTTTAATGTTTTGTTTGAATATATGTCCTGATTAAACTCTGGGTGCTAGACTCCCTGTACGTAAAATTTGGGATTCCGCATTTTAGTTTTTTAGTTCCTGAAATGTTCCTGGTAAAATCACAGAAATAGGAAAATGGTTGAAAGGAAACTTGGTTTTCCTTCTTTTACTTTGAACCCACATTTGACCACTTCTCATGTATGCTTGTATGCTGTTTGGAAACTTTGAAACAATTGGATTCACACCATAAGCAGTGTCTAGATAGGTGATGCCTGGTAGATGTTGGTCTACCTTAGCAAGTTGTAATTCAAGTAAAAGATCACTTAATTTTTAAAGACTTTAATCTTAAGAAAGTTTTGCAAGTCTTCTATAGCTTCTGGACTGCCCTGCCTCTAATCTAGTCATTCCCAAATGGCTAGGTAGTGCCCTACTTTCTATTTTGTTGCATCCATCCATTAAAGGATAAAGCTTTTCTATAAAAAAAATCCATCTAAGATGTCTGCTAATTCACTTAAATGCATCTAGACCAAAGATGATTCCAAATAACATCTTTCAAAAACAAAACCTACCTAATGGAGCAATACAATTTTTAACATTGGCATCGTTAGAGTGTAGAGTGAACTGCCAGTTCTTTTAATAGGATTTGACAAAGCAGATGTTGCAAAGAGTGGCTCAGACCAACATACATCCAGTGTGTATGTAAAATAACAGGTACTTTATGCAGCCAGACATATTTATTTTGCCACGCAATCAAGTGACAAAATATTTGGCTACCAATAGTTACATAGGGGTAGCTCAATACCCCTATTACATTTTCCATGCTCACTTGATGAATTTATTGTTGGGGAGCTAACAATGCTCAGCATGAGATATTAAGGAAAAATAATGTTAAAAAGTAAAATGACTTTTATTGAGAAATGGCACTTGAATCTGGCACACTGATAGTTCATTCATGGCCACAACTGGAACAATGTGCTACATAGTTTAGCAAATATTAAAAATCAATGTTCCTTCTGTTTCCAGGCAATTTGTTCAAGTGTGTTACGTCTAATATGTAACTTTTACTGGAGAAACCCTGCCCAAACTGCCTAAAATGTGTTTTCAGTGAAATTAACTGAGCCAAGGTGAAAGCCAAAATGCTTGAAAGGACAGGTTTAGTTCAGTGCTGGACCTTGAACCAAAGTTAATCGTACAGCTTCTATCTCCAGTACCCAGTATTATTTTTATATTTTATATGCCTTTGAATGTACAAGTTTATACAGTTTCAGTTTATACATGCATTTTAAAACTTTTTTAAAAATCAGGTGACCTGCTGATTTCCTTGCGATTTGCAAGACATCTGACACAGATGCCTATGCAAATCGCAACAAAAGTAGTGCATGCACTACTTTAGAAATCGGTGCAGCTCTGACCAAGTCGGAACTGCACCGATATGACCGCTCTAATAGCGCTCAATAGGGTATAACTTGGCATATGATTTGCAAGTCGCCTACCATGCAAATTGCATGCCAAATTGCACCGGATGTGACCAGGGACTTAGATGCATCAAGCGCAGCTAACCTGCATGAAAACAGAGTGTACACTGCACTGCACCTGTGCTGCAGCCAAAGCACAGCAGGGGCAGTGTGAAAGCACCCTAAGGGTCTGGTATGGATGTCTAGGGGCTCCATATATTTCTTTTTGTTTTTTTACATGGAGTCCCTTTGGTCTGGTATTGATTTCCTGGGGGACCTCACTAATTTTTTTGTTTGTTTTGGGGGGGTTTTTTTAGCACCAGGTACCTTTTTAAAAGTCATTCCAGACTCAGTGGCCCTGATTTACTATTGTGCTTAGGCGCATTTCCGTAGGCGAACGTCTAATTTTTACTAGCGACCGTCTACTTTTACCCCGCAAAGAGATTTACTAAAGAGAAGCGTCAACAAGTAGACGCCAAATCGAATTTACTAACGAGACACAGACCAGGAATCAGACTCAAAAAGCAGACTTGCTAAGAGGCACGTCTAAAACCATGAAAAATCACTGCAGAAACATGTTCACATTGAAATTTGCTTTGCCAAATATCAGGACTTCACTTTAACCACTAGCCTACAGGGCACTTTCACCCCCTTTCTGCCCAGGCCAATTTCCAGCTTTCAGCGCTGTCACGTTTGACAATTGCGCGGTCATGCAACACTGTACCCATATGACATTGTTATCATTTTTTGAGACAGATAGAGCTTTCTTTTGGTGGTATTTAATCTTTTTTCTGGGGCGGGGCCAGCCGGGGACATCAAGCATGTGATCCCACCCCATGTTACATCAATGATGTCACATGGGGCGGGGTCACTCGGATGATGTCCCCGAATGGCCCCGCCCGTTACCTATTTAAGAACTGTCACCCTGTCTTCTGCATAAGGCAGCTAGCCTCTGTCAAGAGCGGAGCTTTTTTTTTACTTTTTTCGGGTCACCGTGATTGACGTTGGATCTACTTTGGGGGACATTGTTTTATTAAAGGACTTGTCAAAGACCCTTTACTATGTTTTTTTACACTACACTTTTGCTTTTCTTGTGAATTAGTAGTGGTACCATGTACCGCAGACTCATTCATGTAGGGGGGGCGGGATCTGGGGGCCCCCTTGTTAAAGGGGGCTTCCAGATTCTGATAAGCCCCCTGCCCGCAGACCCCCACAACCACCGGCCAGGGTTGTGGGGGGAGCCCCCCTGCCCCAAAGCACCCCCCCATGTTGAGGGCATGTGGCCTGGTATGGTTCAGGAGGGGGGGCGCTCGCTCGTCCCCCCCCTTTCCTGACCTGCCGGGTTGCATGCTCGGATAAGGATCTGGTATGGATTTTGGGGGGGACCACATGCAGTTTTTTTTTTTAATTTTGGCATGGAGTTACCCCTTAATATCCATGCTAGACCCGAAGGGCTTGGTGTGGATGGGACCCCACGCCGTTTTTTTTTCAATTTTGGTGTGGAGTTACCCCTTAAGATACATACCAGACCCGAAGGGCTTGGTGTGGATGGGAGGGGGGACCCCATGCCGTCTTTTATTTATTATGGTGCTGGTTTTTAAATGTAATTCTCCCTTTTTTTTCCTTCACTATAGCTCAGAAATTCACCTGTCACTTCCCCCAGCTAAAAGAGAAAGTTTTCTTGGAATTTATATCTTTGAAGGAAACAATGTTTACTTTGAGTTTATTAAAAGATACAACATTTTCTGTAACTTCGGGGAAAGTGACTTCTAACCTTGTGAACTATAGTGAAGAAAAAAAAAAAGGCTGGCATTTGCATTTGAAAATCAATGCCGACATACACTTTGTATTGCGAAAAAAAATTATTAACAATTGTGTAAACCGAGGCATTATTTTCAATGGATTTTCATTCGTAAACTGAAAATTCCGTTAACCGAGGCGTTGGTAAACAGAGGTACGCCTGTATTAGTATTGTAATCCTTTGTATTGGGATACATAGAACCAACATACATCTGAATTGGCAACATAGCACAACATTTGTGTCACATTTGAGATATCTGGCTAGTTACACTGACCTTGCCCAGGGACTTAGGGTTGATTCACACCACAGAAATACAGGCAGGTTTAGTGTTCAACAGCTCTGTGGATTAGTGGTTAGCACTGCTACCTCACAATGCTAGGGTTGTTGGTTTGAATCCCAACCACAGCAATAAATTTGCATGATCTCTGAGTGAGTACTCTAACATACATGTGCTGGTGGCAGCATCTTTGCTTTCTGTCTAAATGATCCCTAGAATGTGAATTAGCATGAGGCCTTGTCTGTTCAAACACCTTTAAAGTTTTACCTTATGTGAATGTCAAACGATGGGATGATATAAGGGCCTGGACTAATGATTGATTGGATAATGTTGGTTTGCACTCCACCTCCTTTTGGGAAAGTTTGTCAAACGATGAGAAGAGTGAGCAAGAGAGAGAAAAGGATTAAAAAAAAAATTTATAAAATAATGGCATGGAGTCCCCCCCCAAATCCATAACAGACCCTTATCCGAGCATGCAGATACCTCATGCCTTCAAAGATTTATTTCCTTTGTTGAATTGCCTGCTTGGTTCACACTAGATGTGATTTAAAATTGTGCTTTTTGTTGGCAATTTCACCATGTTTTCTGTAGATTTACCAATGAGTTATTGCGTTTTCAATTGTGTTTTGCATTGTGATTTCTATTGTAGTCTATATGTGAAATTACTACAAAAAGATGAAAAAGTTAAACAAGAACTACTTTTGAAATTGCGCTGCAGCAAATCACTTACGTTAAGACACTCACATCCGCATTCATTAGATCTGATATCAGGTATAATTTCAATTCCCAAATTGCTCCTGAAATCGTGCACCCTGGATGCGACTTAGCATGCGATTTGCATGGCATGTGACTTGCAAATCATATGCCAAGTCGCACCCTATTGTCTGCTATTAGAGCAGTCACATGGGTGCGTTTCCGACACTGATCTCTAAAGTAGTACATGTACTACTTTTGTGACGAGTTGCATAGATATCTGTGTCAGATGTCTTGCAAATCGCAAGGAAATCAGCATCTTCACTGTATGTCGCACAATTTCTAAATCCGCTTTGATGTGACCGGGGTGTAAGGCCTTTTTACGTTTGATTTCCTGAGTGTTTTGCCACATACTAGCAAAAGTGAATTGACATTTTCAGTATTGCATGCGAGATGTGGTCATGTGACTGCCTTAACTCATGCGATAATCTGGAGTGAATTGTGCCCATAGGGCCAAGAAATATTGCCAATAGGGTTCCCTTTCACATCCCTGTTCAATGTTCTGTTGTATTCTGCACAGGTACACTTCACTGTGGCTTTCTTTCTGACTCTGATTTGTGGGGCCTGTATACCAAGGGTTAACGCAGGTGGGAAGAGAATTAATCAGGTGCAAACACTTTCTCTGACCAAATGAATGACAGTGGTGGGTGTGGCCTACCTTATATAAAGAGAAGCAGTAGTGGGTGATTTTTCACCTTGTACAGGCAACATTATTTTCTGCATGGCCCTCTCTGTGGTGGTTTGGGGAGGAAGAGATATTGTGGTGAATTGCCCCAGGCCACACTCACGCTGTGTTTTGATGTGGGCTGTAAATGTTTTGCATGTTCTTCTTTCTAAGGTGTGTTTGTGTGTTATTGTACAATGATTGTGTTTATTATCTTTGCATTGTAATCCTAACACATGTCAATTTCTCTGCTCTTCCAAGTTTGCTTTATTTAGAATGAAATGCAGTTTTCAGACAAACATGATGAGAAATGTATGTGTGGGGGATTTGGGGAGGTGGGAGGTGTTTTTATTTTGGCACGTATGTATTTTTATATTGATATTTTGATCTGCAGCTTGTTTTGTGGATAAGCCTAAGTGATTCATATTAACCATTTGTTTCCTCCTGTAATCTGTGAAAGCACAGTTCATTAGAAGTATAGTCTTTTAGATTGTAAGCTTCCTATGAGCAGGACCGTTCTATTTTAGCAATATCAATCCTGCTTTTTTTTTTTTTCACCAAGATATTGAATGTACCTACTTGTTGTTACTGTCCAAAAATGTGGAATGTGTATTTGATCAATAAACATTTGGACTATGTATTTTTTGGGGGGATTATTTCACGGTCTAGTTGAATGTAGCACAGTGGCTAAATGGTTAGCACTTCCACCTGGCAGTACTAGGGTCGTTGGTTTTAATCCCAACCATGGCACCTCCTGCCTGAAGTGTGTATGTTCTCCCTGTCCCTGTGTGTTTCCTCCCACACTCTAAAGACATGCTGGTAGGTTAATTGGATCCTGTCAAAATTGGCCCAAGTATATGAATGAATGTAAGTTAGGGACCTTAGTACTCCCCTTGAGGGTTAGGGACTGATGTGAATTTACCACATATATATGTAAAGCACTGTGTAAATTGACAGCGCTATATAAGTAGCTGAAATGAATAAATGTACTAGCACCCCTAACACTTATTTTTGCTAGCTATATAATATGCCCAAATCTTCCTTGTTAGAGTGCACATATGCAAGTATGTCCAAAATAACAAACCAAAAGCCCCCTATTTCACCACAAGACCATGTTATGTACCAATGAATAGGTCATGTTCAATGTCCAGCTAGCTATTCTTTTTCTACAATCCTCTTAACAGTAATAAATTGGGCCCCCAATTTATGTTGACTTTGGGCCTTTACCGGCAAATATATATTCGCCAATGTCATATACACAGTATAGCTCCAAGCATACATTCACCAATGCCAAATCCACAATAGAACTGCAAACATATATTTGCGGATGTCATATACACAATGGAGCCGCATGTAAAATTGCTATGGTGCACAAATAAATGCCAAGACGGCTGTTGGAGGAGGCGCTAGAGCAGCTTTCATATCGGAAATACGAAAGGACGTTTGCACACAACCGGAAGTGGTAGTGGGGAGTGTTAGTGGATGGGAGTGTAGTTAGGAGAGTTTTGTGGTAATTTGCAAAACAATTTTTTAGTTTTGTGAATTGTTCTTTTGTGGAATTCCAGACCACATCTGGACATGGCGAGATCGCTGTTCTCCACCAAGGAGCTGATCCTCATTTGCCAGGGAAACATTACTAATAATTGTTGTATTTTCAGTTGAAAACATGTCCAATTCCTAGATCCATTGAGGTACATAGCAGAGGTTCAAGGTTCTTCCTAACTATACAGGTGGCACAGACACAAGCATACACATAGGGCCACTGTTAGATATGTACTGAGTTCATAAATAAAGCTGTGTGTGTAATTGAGGTCTTGGGGCTCATGGGTGCTGTGGCCTGTAGAGTGGGAAACAGTGGTTTGTTTTTGTGGCTATCGCCGTTTGCAGGCAACCTATGTTACACTATGGAAATGCTGCAGGTCATAATTTGACAAGCATATGGGTGCAGGTGTACAGTCCTGAACACAGACAGTGAGCATTCAGGGCCACTTCCCCAAGCCTTCACACCTGTCAGATTAAAACCTGTGTTCATACAGCTGCTGTGTCCCCATAGTGTAACAGGTGTCTCCAGCCACATGAACAACCCCCTCATTCATGCTGTACAGGCCAGAGGACCTGTGTGAATGGGGCATTTTTTACTTTTTTTTTCCTCAGCTCATTAATTTCAATGGGCTGCCTAACGTGTGGGAACATGCAAAAATACTGCAGGCATATTATTTTAAAAGTGTGTTGCACCTAACTGCACAGTAGTGTGGTGCCATGTGTTTTGGTGGCTGTGAATGGGTCTGTTTTTAATAGACGTGTGTAGGTGCAATTACGTTTTCATCATGGTATCTGCACACATCTGCAAAGGGCATTGCATTTCTTTGCTGTGCTGGAAAATGTGTGTTCTTGCATGCGTTTCTGCACCACCAATGGTGTGAACAAGTCCTAAGGGCCAGTTCACACTATAGAAACATAGTCTAGATGTGTTTCTGATGCGTTTTTGCATGCCCTTTTGGCATGCATGTATAGTGTGTTCCAGTACATTTTGGATGCGTTTGGACACGTTGCACTGAATTTTTGTATCCCTTCCAGTTAGTTTTTTCTACTTTAATTTTATTCAATTTAATTAAGGACATGTGCGTTTTAGTACATTCAAGGGTGTTTCAACGCGTTCTAGTACAGTTCTGTGCATAAACAATGCAGCATGGTCAACTTTGTTTACAGCACCTGCAATGCACTGAAAATGCAAGTGCTGATGTGAACTATGACATTGACAACCATATAACCTTCTTTGTGATGCCGAAAAAGCAACTGAAACACATGTAGTGTGAACTGGCACTAAAGATTATTAGAGGTAAGGGAACTGGACTGACTAGGAATTGTGAATTCAATCAGACTAGTGGTGAGATACAATCAGCAATCGTATAATAATGTGAGATCTCAGCTGTAGCTGATAGCAAATGAGACACATTCACTTTATCAGTAAATAAATAGTTAAAAAGAGTGGGGCAGTGATCCATAGATTTGCATATGGGACAGGTGATGATGGAGTGGGGGAGGGGGTCAAGTTGTATAAGGAGACAGGTTTAAAAGAAGATAAAAAAGTTACAATGAAATATACACAGCATGAAACTTGCACATTTCCAACTTGTCAGAAGAACAGGACGCAGGTAAGATTCACCCCCTTACCACTTTCTAGTCATTAGGCAAATCTTAATTGATTGATCAATATTACTGTCATTGACACAACCCAGAAAATGTATCTCCATTTTGTTACATTCATAAATGTCATGGAGCTTATAATCTAAGGGCAGAAACTCAGCCATGTACTAGGCCCAATTAACTTAACAGCATGCCTTTGGAGTGTTGGGAGAAACACATCCATACAGGGAAAGCATGCAAACTGGGATGCAGCCATGACCAGGATTAGAACCCATGACCCAAGTGCTGTAAATTCTGAGTTCTAAGCACTAATGCAGGCCATAGATGGGGAGAAAAACGGCAGATTTTTCTTTTAAAAAACGAAAATTCGGTCGTTCAAGCGGCCGACGTTACCATCAATGGTAAAAAAAATCGGCCGATTTTCATCCCTTCTACAGCCGGCAAAAAGTGTCCCTGCAGAGAGCTCCGCTATTTCTGACAGTTCTCTGACAGTTCCTTCACATTTACAGCGGTTGAAACATTGTATCTATTTGTTTCCATTTAGGATACAGATGTTTTTATTCGGAAACAAATAGATACATTGTTGCAACCGCTGTAAATGTCAAAGAACTGTCAGAGAACTGTCAGAAATAGCGGAGCTCTCTGCAGAGACACTTTTTGCTGGACTGGAATTCTTCTTATTTTCATCCTACTTCTTCTTCTTCTTCTTAATCCTCATCCTCTTCTTCTTCTTCTTCATCCTCATCCTCTTTGTCTTCCTCTTCTTCTTCATCATCCTCATCCTCTTCTTCTTCTTCATCATCCTCATCCTCTTCTTCTTCTTCTTCATCCTCATCCTCTTTGTCTTCCTCTTCTTCTTCATCATCATCCTCATCCTCTTCTTCTTCTTCTTCTTCATCATCCTCATCCTCTTCTTCTTCTTCATCATCCTCATCCTCTTCTTCTTCTTCATCATCCTCATCCTCTTCTTCTTCTTCATCATCCTCATCCTCTTCTTCTTCATCATCATCCTCATCCTCCTTCTTCTTCATCATCCTCATCCTCTTCTTCTTCTTCATCATCCTCATCCTCTTCTTCTTCATCATCATCCTCATCCTCCTTCTTCTTCATCATCATCCTCATCCTCCTTCTTCTTCATCATCCTCATCCTCTTCTTCTTCATCATCATCCTCATCCTCCTTCTTCTTCTTCATCCTCATCCTCTTCTTCTTCATCATCATCCTCATCCTCCTTCTTCTTCTTCATCCTCATCCTCCTCCTTCTTCTTCTTCTTCTTCTTCTTCTTCTTCTTCTTCTTCTGTATTCAAAAATTCGATTCGGCTGATTCGGCGAATTCGAGGAATAAATTCGATTCGATGCGAATATATTCGCTGCGATTTTAACTTATAAAAGGGTGTTTCTAGGCTTCAGAGAGCCTTTATATTAGTGCAGAACACTGTACCTTTAATTTAAATGCCCTTGGAGTCTGCTGGGGAAGAGAAATAATACTGTCAGTCAGTATGACATGCAGATGAGTGCCGTCGATCTTAGAATCACCGCACACTTCACTCATTTGGGCAGTCACGGGGCCAAAACCAGAGTGTGGAGCCACAGTGCGGCGGTGGAGGCAGCAGCAATGGGAGGCCATACAGCACCCTATGACAAAAATGGAACCCACCAGCAGTGTGAGGAGACCTGAAAGTGGCACATGGCAGAGTGTGGCGATGGAGACAGCAGCAATGGGAGGCCGTACAGGGACCCATGACACACTCTGGACCTGGCAGCAGCATTAGGAGGCGGTACAGGGGCCCATGGCAGATTACGGGCCTGGCAGCAGCAATGGGAGGCCCGTAATCTGCCAGCACCCTATGACAAAATGGAACACACCAGCAGTGTGAGGAGACCTGAAAGTGGCACATGGCAGAGTGTGGCGATGGAGACAGCAGCAATGGGAGGCCGTACAGGGACCCATGACACACTCTGGACCTGGCAGCAGCATGAGGAGGCGGTACAGGGGCCCATGGCAGATTACGGGCCTGGCAGTAGCAATGGGAGGCCCGTAATCTGCCAGCACCCTATGACAAAATGGAACATACCAGCAGTGTGAGGAGACCTGAAAGTGGCACATGTTTGGGGCATGATTCATGGCGGATTTAGTCAGTTGTGTCAGGAACTGGTGGTTTGAAATCCAGACTAATCCACGCCTGATTCATTTTCACAAACGTGAGTCTCTCCACACTTTGGGTGGACAGCCGTGTCCTCCGCGGAGTTACAATACCTCCTGCCGCACTAAACACGCGCTCCGATGCCACGCTACTGGCCGGGCATGACAGCCTTTCAAGGGCAAATTCAGCTAGTTGGGGCCAAAGGTCAAGTTTCGTTGCCCAGTAGTCAAGGGGATTGTCTACCTCGGTTGGCAGGGTGCTGTCCAAGTAGGCCCAAGCCTGTTGTTTGAGGTCCTGCTCCAGGTCCACCTGATGCTGCTGCTGCTGCTGCTGCTGCGGCTGGTTAGTAGTTTCCTCACTGCGCTGGTGAAGAAAGCTACTCATCATCGACTGCAGACTGAGGCAGCCGCTGCTGGTGGAGCTGCCACTGCTCCTACCACCCCACCCCTCCCCTGCTGCCATGGCTGCGGAACGCGAGCGCACAGGGCCCACAGTGTCTGAGGATGGACGTTGGCGCAGAAAGGCAGAGACCAGCTGACTATATAGGTGGTTTTTATAGTACTTTATTTTGGCCTCCCTCTCAGCAGGTGTGAAAAAGGCCACCATTTTTGAACGGTAGCGAGGGTCCAACAAGGTGGACAGCCAAAAGTCATCCCTCTGTCTGATGGTTATTATTCGGCTGTCGCTACGCAAGCAACCGAGCATGCTATGGGCAATTTGTGCCAAGGAATGCGAGGGACTCCCTGCCTCCATCTCCACAGCATACTGCCACGGTGCGTCTGGGTCCTCTGTCTCCTCCTCCTCCTCCTCTACCAGATGCTCCTGCTCCTCCACTCCTGTCCGCTGAGTGGAAAAACCACCCATTTCACTCAATAATTCCTGAGCACCAATGTCCTCCTCTACCTCCTCCTCTTCTTCCTGTCCTGCCCCCACAGGGGTCATGTGGCGTTGAGATCTGTGCGCCACGTCTACCGCACCCTGACCAGCCATTGTTAACAGCATTTGTTCCAGGACGTGCAACAGAGGAATGACGACGTTCATCCCATAGTCCTGTCGACTCACGAATAGCGTGGCCTCCTCAAAGGGCCTGAGCAAGCGGCAGGTGTCACGCATGAGCTGCCAATGGCTGACATCGAAGTTACACAGGGGAGTACCTTTATCCGCTTGTAACATCAGGAAATCGGTGATGGCCTTTTGCTGTTCGTAAAGGCGGTCTAACATGTGTAGGGTTGAATTCCACCTTGTTGCAACGTCGCAGATCAGGCGATGCTGTGGAATTCCGTTCTGCCGCTGCAGCTCAAGGAGGGTGTGCTTTGCGGTGTAGGAATGGCTGAAATGCATGCAAAGTTTACGTGACATTTTAAGGCTGTCTTGCAGTGGGATGGTTGATTTTAGGAACCGCTTGACAACCAGATTGAACACGTGAGCCATGCATGGCGCATGGCACAACCTTCCTTGACGCAGAGCAGACACCATGTTCTTTCCGTTGTCGGTCAACATGGTTCCGATTTTCAGTTTGCGCGGAGACAGCCATCTGTCGATTTCTCTGTTCATTACACTCAGAAGTTCCTCCCCGTGTGACTACGTTTGCCAAGGCATACCAGGTGCAGCACAGCGTGACACCGTTGCGCCCTGCACATGTGATATGCCGGTCGGGTAATGGGACTTGGCACGGGGGTGGCGGCTGAGGACACGGCGGAAGAAGAGGTGGTAGAGGCGGACATCTTTTGTGGACCAAGGACGTGCAAACGTGGAGGCAAAAGCGGCGTGACCTGTCCAAGTTGCTGGTGCGGCTGTGCCGGCACCACGTTCACCCAGTGGGCCGTAAATGACATGTACTGTCCCTGACCGTAGTTACAGCTCCACACGTCGGCACTGCCGTGCACTTTGGCAGAGACCGACATGCTCAAAGACTGGCCCACCATCTCTTCTACATGTGAATGCAGGGCTGGCACTGCCTTTTTGGCGAAGAAATGACGGCTTGGCACTCTCCACCGCGGCGCGGCACAAGCCATCATTTCTCGGAAAGGTGCTGAGTCCACCACTTGGAAAGGGAGGGACTGCAGCACCAGCAACTTGGACAGGAGGACGTTCAGCTTTTGCACCGTCGGGTGCGTGCTCGCAAACTGTTGTCTCTTGGAAACGGATTCCAAGAAAGACTGCTGACGGAATCCGTGAAGAGGAGTAGCAGGAGAAGGAGCATCTGAACGAGCGGAAGATGCCAACGAGCGACAACTCCCCTCAGCAGAGGTGTTGGAGCCTTGACTGGCTGATAGAGGGCGATTGACGTCGGGTGACGGAGCAAGTAACGGAGCGGGTGATGGAGCGGGGGCTGGGGCAGGCAGAACCGCCGTATCTTTATCACGGTTTTCCCAGGCCACCAAATGGCGATGCTGCATATGCTGCCGCAATGCTGTAGTCCCAACATGGGCCCCCTGGCCACGCTTGACTTTCTGGCCACATAGTCGACATACGGCTACGTTTACTTCCTCGGGCGGCTTGACGAAAAATTGCCACACCGCCGAGTAGGAAAGTTTGCCCCCGATACTCCTCACTGGCTGACTGCTACTTCCTCCGTGCACACCGGCACCACTACTGGCCGTGGTGGTAGGCTGCAGTGGAGCTGGTGCTCTACTCCGTGGCCGTTTGCCTCTACTGACACTGCTGCGACCCTGCTGCCTCCTGGGCAACCCACCGACTGTTTTGGCCGCTGCCAAGCTGCCACCCTCTTCTCCTGATGATGCGGAAGCAATAGCCTGATGACGACGAGGCTGCCAAGTGCGATCAGCCTCATCATCATCAATTAGGGTCTCCGCCTCACTACTAGCCCCCTCGGCTGCGTGTGGGTCAGGAGACAGACCTGTCTCTAGACCGGCTACCGAGCCACTCTCCTCGCCACTACTTCTTCGCCTGGCTGCTGAAGAGGCGGATGTCTCCCCCCGTTCCTGACCGCCCTCTGTTAGCTCTTCCTCACTGTACAGTGGGGCTGAGCCCACAGCATGCGATACTTCGCTTGGTGAGGGAACACCAAAGGACAGGGGCAGGTAGAGGACACGTGATTTCAGTGGGCTTGCTCCCGGGCCATGCCAACTAACGGTTGTGTCTGACGTACCCACCGACCGTTGGCTGTAGGTGTCAGAGGTGACCTGGGAAGAGGAAGACGACCGAGCCAACCAATCAATGACGGCAGGGTTGTCGGTGGAGACACGACCGCTGGATGACACCGGGAGCAATGGCCTCTGGCTGCGACTAGTGCTGCCTCGACCCCTTCCTCTGCTGCCACGTCTGCTCGCTCCTAAAACATTGCCTCCTCTGCCACTCCTCTGCATGTTGTCTGACATACTCTTTAATTCAACGATTATGTGTCCCTGAGTAACAATTCTGTGTCTGTCCCTGAGTAACAATTCTGTGTCCCTGAGTAACAATTCTGTGTCCCTCAGTAACACTTCTGTGTCCCTCAGTAACAATTCTGTGTCCCTCAGTAACAATTCTGTGTCTGTCCCTGAGTAACAATTCTGTGTCTGTCCCTGAGTAACAATTCTGTGTCCCTCAGTAAAAATTCTGTGTCCCTGAGTAACAATTCTGTGTCTGTCCCTGAGTACAATTCTGTGTCCCTCAGTAACAATTCTGTGTCCCTCAGTAACAATTCTGTGTCCCTGAGTAACAATTCTGTGTCTGTCCCTGAGTAACAATTCTGTGTCCCTCAGTAACAATTCTGTGTCCCTGAGTAACAATTCTGTGTCCCTCAGTAACAATTCTGTGTCTGTCCCTGAGTAACAATTATGTGTCCCTGAGTAACAATTCTGTGTCCCTCAGTAACAATTCTGTGTCCCTCAGTAACAATTCTGTGTCTGTCCCTGAGTAACAATTCTGTGTCCCTGAGTAACAATTCTGTGTCTGTCCCTGAGTAACAATTCTGTGTCCCTGAGTAACAATTCTGTGTCCCTCAGTAACACTTCTGTGTCCCTCAGTAACAATTCTGTGTCCCTCAGTAACAATTCTGTGTCCCTCAGTAACAATTCTGTGTCTGTCCCTGAGTAACAATTCTGTGTCTGTCCCTGAGTAACAATTCTGTGTCCCTCAGTAACAATTCTGTGTCCCTCAGTAACAATTCTGTGTCCCTCAGTAACAATTCTGTGTCTGTCCCTGAGTAACAATTCTGTGTCCCTCAGTAACAATTCTGTGTCCCTCAGTAACAATTCTGTGTCTGTCCCTGAGTAACAATTCTGTGTCTGTCCCTAAGTAACAATTCTGTGTCCCTCAGTAACAATTCTGTGTCCCTCAGTAACAATTCTGTGTCCCTGAGTAACAATTCTGTGTCTGTCCCTGAGTAACAATTCTGTGTCCCTGAGTAACAATTCTGTGTCCCTGAGTAACAATTCTGTGTCCCTCAGTAACAATTCTGTGTCCCTCAGTAACAATTCTGTGTCTGTCCCTGAGTAACAATTCTGTGTCTGTCCCTGAGTAACAATTCTGTGTCCCTCAGTAACAATTCTGTGTCCCTCAGTAACAATTCTGTGTCCCTGAGTAACAATTCTGTGTCTGTCCCTGAGTAACAATTCTGTGTCCCTCAGTAACAATTCTGTGTCCCTCAGTAACAATTCTGTGTCCCTGAGTAACAATTCTGTGTCTGTCCCTGAGTAACAATTCTGTGTCCCTGAGTAACCATTCTGTGTCCCTCAGTAACAATTCTGTGTCCCTGAGTAACAATTCTGTGTCCCTCAGTAACAATTCTGTGTCTGTCCCTGAGTAACAATTCTGTGTCCCTGAGTAACAATTCTGTGTCCCTGAGTAACAATTCTGTGTCCCTCAGTAACAATTCTGTGTCTGTCCCTGAGTAACAATTCTGTGTCCCTGAGTAACAATTCTGTGTCTGTCCCTGAGTAACAATTCTGTCTCCCTCAGTAACACTTCTGTGTCCCTCAGTAACAATTCTGTGTCCCTCAGTAACAATTCTGTGTCCCTCAGTAACAATTCTGTGTCTGTCCCTGAGTAACAATTCTGTGTCTGTCCCTGAGTAACAATTCTGTGTCCCTCAGTTACAATTCTGTGTCTGTCCCTGAGTAACAATTCTGTGTCCCTCAGTAACAATTCTGTGTCCCTCAGTAACAATTCTGTGTCTGTCCCTCAGTAACAATTCTGTGTCTGTCCCTGAGTAACAATTCTGTGTCCCTAAGTAACTTTTCTGTGGCCCTAAGTAACGATTCTGTGGCCCTAAGTAACGATTCTGTGGCCCTAAGTAACGTTTCTGTGGCCCTAAATAACGATTCTGTGGCCCTAAGTAACGTTTCTGTGGCCCTAAGTAACGTTTCTGTGGCCCTAAGTAACGTTTCTGTGGCCCTAAGTAACGTTTCTGTGTCCCTAACTCTCTCCCTCAATACAGCCAGGTCTGCCTCTCTTGAATGACTGGAGGCAAATGGAGAATTCTAAAATGGCCGCCATTTATAGCTCGACCATTACACAGTGCTGGCTGGCTGGCTGCTGATTGGCTAATGCGATCACATGTCATGAATGAATGCATTATGGGTCAGCGCGCCTTGTCTGCGCGCCTTCCCAGACATCCCCGCTCCGTCGCCGCACATGTCGCCGCCATTTTAGGAAAAATTTCGATTCGCGCATCCGAAGTCTGCTAATTTTCGGATTCGTCGCGAATCGAAATTTTCCTAATATTCGAAACGAATTCCACTTCGCCGAGTTCGATTCGCTCATCTCTAATCCTCATCCTCATCCTCTTCTTCTTCTTCCTCATCCTCTTCTTCTTCTTCTTCCTCATCCTCTTCTTCTTCTTCTTCATCCTCTTCTTCCTCCTCTTCTTCTTCTTCTTCATCCTCTTCTTCATCCTCTTCCTCTTCTTCTTTTTCTTCTTTTTGTCTTCCTCTTGCAGGTCACTGCTCATGCGCAGATTTTTTATCGGCAAAAAATCGGCCGATTTGCCCACTAATTGCCGTGAAAATCGGCCAATCGGCAAAATCGGCCGATTTTTTTCCAACTTTACAGAAAAAAAAAAACGGCCAAAATACCGAAAAACGGCCGACCAAATAGCCCACTAACGATCCGAAAATCGGCCGATTTTATTTTCAGCCGAAAAATCGGCCGATTTTCGACCCATCTATGGCCTGCATAAGCCACTGTGGGAGATAGAGTTTGCACTACAATGTAGTATAGTTACATTGTTTAAAAATGATAAAGCGAGCGCTGGTCAAATTATATAGACTACTAAAATGGTATTACACAAGATAAATATAAATCTAGGTATAGATATGAAGGTAGCAGCTAGCACTCAGGGTATTGGCAACAGTCCCAGAATAGAAATATGTTAAAGTAATAGTGCAGCGCTATAAATGCATGTTATCAATCATAAACGCATGTAAAATCCAAAAAGTGCAATCATTTATTTATTTCAGGTACTTATATAGCACTGTCAATTTACGCAGTGCTTTACACATATATTTCACATTCAAATCAGTCCCTAACCCTCAAGGGGCATAAAATCTAAGGTCCCTAACTCACATTCATACATATACTAGGGCCAATTTAGACAGGAATCAATTCACCTACCAGCATGTCTTTGCAGTGTGGGAGGAAACTTAAGTGCTCAGAGGAAACCCATGGAAGCACAGAGAGAACATGCAAACTCCATGCAGGAGGTGCCATGGTTGGGAATCAAACCCATGACCCATTTACTGCAAGGCAGATGTGCTAACCATTAAGCCACTGTGCCAACCATTAATGATGTAAACTGGTAAATGGTGCTAAAAAAAAGTTCATATAAGCATTCCTGCATAATGGAATGTCCTTCGTGTGAGAGTACCAACTCAGAGAGTGCCTATGAATGGCACATGTGGTTTACCCGTGACGAACAGTAGTGCATGAACTCGTGAAAGGTAAACCACCCTTGGAACGGGTGTACTACACTATTAAGCACCTTTCTGGCTCCTGTGGCTGAGCTAATTCCTCCCCAGGACCATTTTGGCACCCACCCTGATTGATGGATGGATGGATGAAGCTGGATGACTAACCCATAGCTGCCAGCATACCGCTGCACCCCCAGATGTGGGATGTGTATAACCCAGGCGCATTAATACTTTTGTTCTGGTGAGTGTACACCAGTCCCAAGGGTGGTTTACCTTTGTGTGAGAGTACCAACTCAGTCACCGGCCGTGTACCTCAGACACGGCCGATGACAGATCTGAGTACCGGCCCCCGTTGCTGGTACCATGTGACCTGCTGTGACCAATCACAGCAGGTCACATAACAGTTGTATACAATGGATGGCTTCATTCATGGTGAATGGTCACAGCAGGTCACATGCACATGTCATGTGATTAGCTGTGGCCAAATCACAGCTAAGCACAAAAAAAAAAAAAAAAACCCGAATGAATCGATTTCTTTGCTATAAGCTATAAGCAAATTGTGTGAAAAAAAAAAAAAAAAAATACTGATCACTTCCCCAAAGTAGTACAATGTTACTATGGTAACATTGTACTACTTTGGTCATAGTAAAATATAAAAATAAAATCTTAAAAAAAATTTAATAAAAAAAAAAAAAATATATATATATATATATATATATATATATATATATATATAATTTTTTTTCATACTGTCACCAGTCAGTGTCCCTGTTCACCGCCATGCCAGTTATATGATGACGCTGTACTGCACTGGTGACAGTATGTAAAAAAAAAATAGTGAAAAATTTTTTTTTCATTTTCCGAAAAATTATGACAAAAAAAATACAACTTCAAAAAACTCGCCATTCCTCTTATGAAGTACGTCGGACTGTCTACTCTGCAAAAAGGGGTCATTTGGGGATATCTGTACTATTCTGAAATTCTTGGACCTAGATTGGTTGTCAGTACTTCAGGATTGATCAATTTTCAGATCTATACCATAGTTTGTGAACTCTATAACTTTCCTACAAACTAAATAATACATCCTAATTTGGGTTATTTTCACCAAAGACATGTAGCAGAATACATCTTGGCCTAAATTTATGAAGAACAATTATTTATTTGTAAACTTTTATAACAGAAACAAAGAAAAACGTGTTTTTTTTTCAAACTTTTTGGTCTTTTTTTGTTAATTTAGCAAAAAATAAGAACACCAGCTGTGATTAAATACCACCAAAAGAAATCTCTAGTTGTGTGAAGAAAATGATAAAATTTTAGTTTGGGTACAACGTTATATGAACGCACAATTGTCATTCAAAGTGTGAGAGCGCTGAAACCTGAAAAATGGCCTGGGCAGGAAGGTGTAAAATTGCCCGGTATTGAAATGGTTAAAGAAAAAAATAAATATGTACAAAGTCTCTTAAACATTTCCTTCCCTATGATAAAAAATTTAAAAACATTTAAAAACAAGAATGGTTTGTGTTTGGAATCTCTCATTGAGGATCCCTGTGTTCTAATGTAGAGCACCAAAAAGCAGATTCATATGGTTCCAAATAAAATAAATATTGTCTTCACCTACAAGTATTACATCACTGGGAAATACCATACCATGAGATATGAATGTGGATGGAATTTACTAGCACTGAGTGAATGATTTAAAAGGATGGCTAAACATGTTCCAGCATTTTGATTTTACTATTTCCTGTCTCAAGTCAAAGTGTAGTAAATCCACTGAAAAATACATGGTAAAAATAACAGTACACCAGAAAATAATATGATTTGAGTCAACATAATAGCATAAAAATATATATAATGATATCAAACTATAGAAGGATCTATATTTAGACATTTGAAATTGTTTAACCTTGGATTTATTTTGGAAACTAGGTCTAGTATGTTCATGGCAGTTTACAATAATGTTACTACAACAAGGAAAAATAAAGAAAGCCCAATTATACTATATATTTCTTCCTGAAGTGCTCACAAATGCTCATCTGGGTGTTACAGATTGTGTACACTGTGGATACTCTGACTCAGGGGCTCATATCAATTGATTTGAAAAGTTGCAGGCCTGGAGCATATTTACCACACCCAAATGCTGATGGTAAATGGGTCTAAGGATCCAGATGTGCTGAAATATTTATGATCCCCTAGAGATTTTGGAACAAGTGTCATACGTAAACTAAATTGGCTTCATTTTGTATATGCTGTAATTCAGGGACATCATATAGCTGAGATGGTTCCATTATGGATTTTGTTTCTTAGCTTTTTCATCGTAAATCTGCTTCAAAATGTTTTGTTTGCATTGTAAAGATTCACTCTTGTCAGACATAAATACAGTATTAGCCATTAAAAGTTAAAATTCAGCCAAAAATGTGTATTTGTTTCACATACAGTGAGGAAGGGGTAAAGTTTCCATCAGGTTTCTATTGCTATCTGTATTACTATTAGAAAGATTTGCTCTTGTCACTGAATTGAGGAAAAATCTCCCCTGTGGGGTCACAAACTGAAACTTTAACTTTTTCCCAACACTTACTAAAAATGTATGGAATAACATATGGTTCCCACTGCTGTCAATTAAATCCTGTGAAGAGGAGCAGGGAGCAGGGTGGAGCCACACTGTGTGTCTATAGAAGCATACAGCCCAGCTTGGGATCGAGCCCACATGAGTGTATTCGGAAGGGAGGAGGAGCCAAGAGTGCTAGAAGAGGAGACTCGGGGCAGAACCATTGCACAGAGCAGATAAGTAAAGCATACATTTTTACAATTTTTTAGAAGAAAATGAACGTTTTCTACCGCTTTAACCACTTTAAAACTGGACTATAGCTGATATATACAGCTATAGCATGGCTCTCCAGTTCTGAAGATGCTCCTTGAATGTTGGGCCTAGGCTGTGAAAAAGTCTTACAGATGTAGTATTACCATACTCAGGAGAAGTAGCAGAATGTGTTTTGGGGTGTATTTCTTAGTATGTTCATGCTCTGTGTTAGAAATATCTTATAAATTGACAATTTTGAGCAAAAAAAAACATGTTTTAATTTTCTTTCCACATTTTCCAATGACTTGTGGCAAAAAAATGACATGTTCAAAAGACTCGTTATGCCTTTTTATTCCCAAAATTTGGGTACTTTGTGGGTTTCCATTATCCTGGTGTTCCAGGGTCTTCAAAAGTGTTATAGGTAGCTAGGAAATTGTATGCATAATTTATGCCCCTCTATGTGGCTAGGCTGTGAAAAAATATCACCCAAGTGGTATCCCCTTACTTGAGAGCAGTAGTAGAATGTGTTTTGGGGTGTAATTGCAGGTATGCCTATGCTATATGAGAAATAAGTTGTTAAAATTACAATTTTGTGGAAAAAAAAAGTTGTATTTAGTTTTTTTCATTTTCATTTTCCAAAGAATTGTGGGAAGAAACTATAACTTTTAAAATTTCACAATGCCTCTTACTGAATCCCTCGGTAATTTGGGGGGGGGGGAATGTCTGTACTGTCCTGGCATTTTAGGGCCTCAGGAAATAGATAGGCCATCAGTA
This sequence comes from Staurois parvus, assembly GCF_062004578.1. Classification (NCBI taxonomy): domain Eukaryota; kingdom Metazoa; phylum Chordata; class Amphibia; order Anura; family Ranidae; genus Staurois; species Staurois parvus. The sequence goes on along the minus strand of NW_028317968.1, from coordinate 8,276,645 downwards.
CATCAGGGTTGATCCATTTTCATATATATTTATATATATATATATATATATATATATATATATAAAATAGCTTGTGGACTCTATAACTTTCATACAGACTAAAAAATATACATTGATTTGCGCTTTTTCGTTTATATATCAAAGAGTAAAAAAAATTGTGGTGATTAAGTACCACCAAAAGAAAGCTCTATCTGTGAAAAAAAATTATACAGATTTCATTTGGGTACAAAGTTGCATGACGTGGTTAATTACTCAATTGTTTCTTTGACAGTCACAGCTACTGAGAATACAAATTTTACCTAAATGCTTTATCTTTCACTTTGGACTTAGTTTGTACCAATCTTTATTACCCAAAATCTCATCACACATGTCCTATTGGTTGCTATCCATGACCACCACATTATCACCTTTATCAAATTGCCTGATTAGAATATGGTGGTTTCTCTGTAAATGTAAAATAGATTAATGCTGTATAATACATGGAAAACCAATAGGAATAGTGAAGCTGTTTTATTTTCTTTGTAACTTGTGGAAAAAAGAATAGCCAAGATATTGCAATACTTTGAAGTTCAGAGAAGGTTCTAGCTCTATATTTATATAAAACGTGGCATGTGCAACAAGCTCAATTTGAGACTGTTCATTTTGGCTAGAACTTTGGACTATCAAAGACTCATTCATAGATTGTCCACAATCTAAATTTGTAAAATCTTTCAGAGCTGGAAAATTACTAATAGTAAAGTCCTTTTACTGATTAGTCTACTGAACTGCCCCTACAATATGTAAGGTAAATTGTTTACATGTTGTGTGCCATCTTTCAATACCTTCATATGCAAATTAATTATTTATCCCATCAAATTCCCATACATTAAAGCATTAACCTAAAATGCTTCCACATTTGAACTTCTCAAACATTCCTGTGCATCCATGATGACCCTATTAATTGGGGCTCTCAGATCTTGGACACAAAGCCAACTATTGTATCTTGTACCTGAAATCATCCTATGAGTAACCACGACAGTCCGCTAAGCCTGTATTTTTACCCTGCCTGCTAGATCGATTGCTTTAAATAAATTAAATTATATTTCTCTCTTTAAAACAAAGTAGATATATGGTATTTCAAAAGATGTTTTAAAGCATTTGTAAATCCTAACAATGAACTTCTCTTATTTGGTCCCTTCTGGTTTTTTAAATATACAATGGAAGGCATTTTGTTTTATCTGTTTGATGCTTAAAAAAATACCTGTTGCTCTTGTCAGAAATCTTGTTAGATGATAATGTCCTGTGCTGTCTGCCAATCCCAACAATTATCAGTTAAATTGTTTCTGAAAACTACAGAACTCTTTGTGTTATGGAAATGGGCAGAGTTGCATAGTCCTATCTTGTTTCTGTTGTCCTGATACAGTATGGTGAGTTTTTTATTCTGTATTTTTAGGGTGCATATGTTATAAATTACAGTGATTGATTCACTTGGAGTGAATGTTTGGTGAATATCATATTTGCTGATTTATAAAAATGCCCCTTGAAGAGTAGGAGAACTCAGGGGCGGACTGATAACTCATGGGGCCCCCGGGCAATAGGGGATCATGGGGCCCCTGTGTCCTTGCCAAACTCAAAAAAGCCTATGAAAAAGGTACCAGGAACATTTCATGGGGCCCCCTACTGACCCCGGGCCCTCGGGCAGTGCCCAAGTTTCCAAATGGTCAGTCCGCCCCTGAGAGAACTATATTGTTATGCAATATAAATGGAATGAATCTATGGCATTTCAAGATACACTTTCGTTTAGAAAACATCTTTTTATTTGGTGAAGGTTACATAAATGCCAGATAGTTTTTGATTAGATTTTATCCTGTAAGGTAAATTGTGACCTTACAATGGTGATATCCAGGAACTTTGATGGACAGAAGTCTATAAAAGCAGAGTGTGTTTATGGTTTGGTATATTCCTTTTATACAAATCCACAAGCACAAACGTGAAAAATCTGCAAAAATTTAATTTTAATACATATGGAACAAAGTAATTAGTCTGAAACTGTGAGGAGGATGGATTTAGGGCCGGTCAGTGGAAAGTTAAACTGTATCACTCCCTATCCAAAATGGGACATTGTCTCTATCTTTTCTTCCACTCCAGAGACCCCCATTAACACAAATAATAATAATAACAGCACCTCTGCATCCTAAAATGGCTGCCAAAAACTGGTGGGAGCCCTAAGTCCAATTAGATGCAGGCTCCCCAAAGATGGGACCTGAACCCACAGAACAGGACATAATAATCGTGAGCTAGATTGCCTCCAGTGCCAACATCAACAAATTGGTCACCTAACCACTCTCTTGATGCACCTAAATAAGAAAAAAAGGTACTAGCAGAAGGGTAACTGTATATGTCCAGCACCCACCTCTCTACATTTTTGTTTTCTAAATGATTCCACATAGTCTGAAGGTCATTGAAAGATTGCTTGAGTGATTCATAGTCCTGTTGACTTTGGGTAAAGAGTTCTCAACAAAGTAACTCCCCAAAAAGGCTTCCTAAAAGAGCCACTACCCCATCCAATGTGGTTCAGTCTTTTTCAGACAAGACCAACATAGCCCTATGGTCTCAGCCAGGGGCAGACTGACAACTCATGGGGCCCCCGAGCAATAGGGGATCATGGGGCCCCTGTGTCCTTGCCTAAACTCAAAAAAGCCTATGAAAAAAGTACCAGGGGCATCTCATGGGGCCCCCAACTGACCCGGGCGCTCGGCCATTGTCCGAGTTTCCAAATGATCAGTCCGCCCCTGGTCTCAGCCCTCTATAGAATTCATGGACAAATCTGGAAGATGTGCCACAGATACTTGATACAGATGGCCTGACATTTTCAAACATTCCAACTCTTCATAAGAATTGACAACATAGTAACTTCACCATACAGGCTTAAACAAGACACTACCCCATCCATTGTGGTTCAATCTTTTTCAGTCAAGACCAACACAGCCCTGTGGTTTCTAAGGAATTGAGGGACAAATTTGGATGATGCACCACAGACAGGTTGCACTCTTTAAACATTCCACCCAGTCAGTGAGATGACCATTTGTGCCATTGAACTGATATCTATACCAAGGCACCCCCCCACCACCACCACTCTTCTTCTCACACAGCTGTTGATGTAGACAGTTGTTCTGACATCCTGTTTGTGATGCCAAAAAAGTGTTCTTTTCCAATAAATCTTTTTTTCAGTAGAAACATAGAAAAAAGCAGCGAGCTTAAAGCCTCCTGCCCACCCTACATAAGGAAGGGTATCGGCATAAGGCTGTTACCTGAAGTCAGTGGTGTATTTAGGTTTTGTGCTGCCCTAGGCAACACAAAGGTCGCCTGCCCCCACGGACAAGAACCAACACCACCCCTCCTCCCCCTTCCGCAGAAAGAGCCTGACATTGACCAACAACACCCTTGCCCCCCACCTGGGAGATCCTTCCACTAACCGCCCCCCCCCCAAGCAATAGAGAGAAAGACGATCATCTGCACAGCTTCGGACATCCCCGGGAATGAGAGTCAGGCTCTACATACACCATGAAGCAGCCCGCAGCCTCTTTTGGATCCTACCTGGTTCCCATGGCACGTGTTTCCCTTCTTCCATCCCTTCTTCTGGGGGGAGGTGCTGCCCCCCTGAAAAATGCTGCCATAGGCAAGTGCCTTGTTTGCCTTGTGGTAAATACGCCCCTACCTGAAGTGGGTTTCTATACAAAGCATACATTTTGTGTGTCTAGCAGAGTGCAGTTCTGTCTAGAAACTCGACAACCAACCCTACCAAAAATCATACCAGTACTTACTGTGACTTACTAAAGAAATTTCAGATGATCAACTGAAAAAATCTGGTTACATTTGGGAAAGGTATTTTTATGTGACTTACTGAAGAAATTTTGGAAGATCAACAAAAAGTCTGGTTACATTTGGGAAAGGTAATAAAAACTATATGACAATCAGTTTTGTTATCCTAGCTGTAAATTGAAAATATATTGAAAGCATAAAGCATTTTTCAATGTATGGCAAAGTGTAAAAATATATTTTTGACCAGATGAGACAAGACAGATTTAGGTAATATTAAAGATGTCTTTGTGCTATCAGTTCACTGCACAGCTGGTGTAAATATAAGAGTGGTGAGCAATTCTCTCAACATGGTGATTTCTAACACTCACAGGTTTTTCCTCTATAGCTTGAGCATATTCTGCATAATGCATTATATGGTTCCATATGAAAGCAAATAATCACTGACATAAATGCTTTACATTTGTTTTTTTTAAATTTCAAAATGTGTGTTGCATGAAAGGCTGATTAAAGCACCATAGTCATAATATAACCCTCCCATTTGACAGATGGAGGGTGAAACATAAAATGCAAACAGCTGAGATTCGCAATAACCCCTGTTTCTGTAGTAAGCAAGGGGTACTAATACTGAAGGAATTATATTAGACACAGTAACACTGAATAACCAACATCAGCTTTATATATAAATAATTTACAATCCTGACTAGAGTTGCTGATAACATAGAAGCAACTATTTGCATTGGTCATATTGCTAGAGCAAACAGTAATTATACTTAACCTAAGAACTCTTTTAACTTAACCTAGGAGCTTTTTCCTGGAGTCCTCTCCTAATTTCTTTGTGCACAAGGTTACCTGGAGCACTCTACAGCTCAGTGGTTGGTACAATGTAAGTGTCACCGCACCTTTCTCCCAGTAATAAGTGCAGAGCTTCAGAAACTGTAGGGTTTACTAAAGCTGGAGAGTGCAAAATCTGGTGCAGCTGTACATAGAAATCAATCAGCTTCCAGGTTTTATTGTCAAAACTTAATTGAACAAGCTGAACTTAGAAGCTGATTGGCTACCATGCACAGATGCACCAGATTCTGAGTTCTCCAGTGTTAGTAAATCTACCCTTGTGCTTTTTTCCTTCTCCATTTTCTTTCTGACCACACAACTGGCCAGAGAGATGAGATCTGTTCATGGAGATAGCTGAGGGCCTGGAGTAATGCTAAGTAGGCTGGACTTCAGCTATTGTCACTATGGTGTATTGTAACTGTTTCTTACTATTGCTACCCATGTATTGTCTCAGTTGCCCATTTGTTTGCCATGTATTGTCACAATTGCCCATTTTTTGCCTGCATATTAACATGATTGCTTGTTTCTGAAATGTCTCAATCAATTGTCTGTGTTCCCCAAAACTTGTCCTCCTAAAGGCCATGAGGATGAGGCTTGGGAAACACAGGCGATTGATTTAGGACAGGGACACGGAATACAGATATTTTGTCCGCTATCATAAGGGCAGCACAGAGGGTTTAAAACTGTTTGGCATTGAATCCATTTCACCAAAATTAACAGGAAAAGAGAAATATGACAGGGCATGTGGTAGAGAAATATATTGGATCTTTACACTGGACAGTATGGCACCCAAGGGGTTAAATGAGGATATAGACATTAGTACTGTATTATAGTAAGGAGCACATAGAGATTAGATGTAGGACATCTACATATGCACTTTTAAACTTAATGCGCAATATTTTCTTATTTATACTGATTTTTACAGAGCATGTATTCTGTGATTTTTATTCATTTATTAATCAATTTTTCTGAGCCATGCTATATATGCAGAAAATAGAATGTAGATTTATATGCCGTGGGTAAAGTAGATAATTTGCAATGTTTTTAATGTTGCAATTCGTGTTTCTATTTCAGATTGCTAACTAGGAAAAAATTGGATTGGTAGTGTTAATTGGAGATGTGAATTTTAGATGATATTATGTATTTAAATAAGTAGTATTTAAATTGGGTATTTATAACACTTTTAACATACTGAGGGTTAATTAAACTTAGCTCTTAATGTAGTATTGTTTAAAATTATTGCACATTCACGAGTTTTTGTGTCAACAGATCTAGATTGGTCTGTGTATGGGACATAATGTGTATACATCTACTTGAGAGCTGCGAGTTTAACACATCTGATGTGTGGCTCCCTTCTCCTCCCTTTCGTTGTGTGATGTCTGCTCTAAGGGTTAATTTGGTGCGGAGGAGGGTTGCTGAAAGCAGGGGAAGGCGATCCACTCGCCAGTACATTTGAGAAAGGAGGACATGCCTCCAATACGCATCACATGACCAGCCTATTCACACACTCCCTGGCTTTCTGTCATACGGAGTCCATCCAGATCAGTCCCCCTCATCCCTTTAAACAGGTGCTTGACACTGCTGCCAAGGTGGCTGGAGGTGAGCGGCCCTACTAGTTCCCTCTCTCTCAAGGCTCCTATCTGGCATGGTAGGTTGCTGATACATTCAGAGCTCCTGTCATTGTGTTTCATCTTCAACTGGACATCAGAGGATTGCAGGTGGCCAGACAAGAGTCACTCTCCTGGAACGGGCTGCTGATCATACTGGATATGTTAAGGAATTATTTATCTATTGACCATGTGAGTGCATTTTATGTTGTGTGGTATGTCAGCCAAATAAAAGGTTGTAATGCACTAGGTTGCTCTTCCCTTTTTTAATTTGTTTCAGATTGTTTTCAAGCCCTTGTTGGACATTCGAATGGAAAGCTGCACAGTTCATGGCATTATTGATTATAGCTGACCTTGAAGTCTTTATCTGCATGGGCTACACCCAGGGGCACACTGACCATTTGGGAACTCGGGCACTGCCCGAGGACCCGGGTCAGTAGGGGACCCCATGAGATGCCCCTGGTACCTTTCATAGGCTTTTTTGGGTGTGATTTGAGTGTGGGTGAGGATACAGGGGCCCCATGATCCCCTATTGCCCGGGGGCCCCATGAGTTGTCAGTCCATCCCTGGCTACACCTGTATGCACAGGGGAGATTATATTGGATATTCTTTTGGATCTGGAGCCCATAGATGTCATAGTGATCTGGGTGGGAGGAAATCTCTAACCGTGAGACCAGATTTTAGGAACAGCCAGCACACTGATTATGCAGGTGTGTGTGGACCTTTTTTAGAGACAGGACCAGGAATCTGGGCTCCACCCTTCCGAAGAGTCCATGTGGGTGCAAGGAAGCAGCCACAAGTGTATGCTTGTCTGCATGGTGCAGTCTGTGATGGAACAGACAGAGGGCCTAAGCCTGAGGGCAGGAGCAGCAGGGAAACTGTGAGGAAAAGAACTGACAGAGGTACAGCATTCATACAGGAACACAGGGATGCTGTGCAAAAAAGGCCAGGAGGCTGCATCTGGAGGATGCTATTTTGTGTTGTTGCTGGAAACACCTGCGTGGGCAACGGTTCGAGTTAATGGCCATTTTGTTTTCTTTAATAAAACTGGGCCAACAAAGTGGGCCATAAATGATGATTTCAGGTGCAGAGTCTACTCACTGGTGAGCACTACCCTGAGCTAAACAACCCCCAAACTTTACAAGTGGTGGAGGATGCAGGCACAGCGGTGAAGTTTCCAAATATTTGCATGGTATACCAGTGAGTTGTTGTCAGAAGCTGTCTGTGCTCTACAGTGTATGCAGCAGGGGTTGCATCTGGAAGGAAGAGGCCCCTTAAAGAGACAGTGGTCCTGTTATTGTGCAGTGCAGTGGAGGGACTGTGAGTATGAGGTCTCCAGAGGAAGAGAGAGAGAGTCCAACAGTGTTTGAATCTGTTGTGCACTGGAGCAAGCAGCACCTGGCAGCACTGAGCCAAGCCAAAGAAGAAAACAAACTCCCATTCCAGAGGGGTGTTGTTGCCCCTGGCAACACTGCTGCAGTTAAACAATAGCTGTTGTGGAAAATATGAATGTGTCATGGTTTTGGAGAGGGACCAGCAGAGAGAAGACATGCTGTATGCAAGAAGAGAGGCTGACCAGCGGCCAGAACTGAGAGTAGGTGCCCATAGCAACACAGAGGAGGCCAGTCGGGCTGTCTGTGGACCATGGGATGTGCCGAACAAGGATAGTGGCAAGCGGCTTCAGGAAGAGGGGATACAGTGCGTTGTAAAGAGCCAGCAAAGTTCTGCTTGGAGACTATGGTCTCCAATGGCAACGAGAAAAAAGATATTGCCTGGATGGAGGAGCTGCAGTATAGAGGTGGCTCGGCGTCCCCACAAAGAGGCCTGTGAATTCCTGCCAGCTGGGAGTCATCAGGATGGAAACTCCCTGGAAAAAGGACCTGCTGTTACCCCTGGCAACAGGAGAAAAAAATCCTGTTTGGCCTGCAAGGGATGCCAGAGAGTCTATGGTGCCTGAGAGAGCAGATGTCAGTCCACCCTGTGGCCGCAGTGGGAAGGCAGGGGTTAAGGTCCAACCTACACCTGTGTTAGTGACTAAATGTAATGTGTTAAATGTCCTAGGAGCTCAAGTTGGTAGTGGGCTAGGACAGCCCGCAAATGCCCGCAAATGCTGAAAATGCTGGTAATGTTGATGGTAATGAAAAGTTTACTGCTGTTGGGAAAACCACAGGTTCTTGCAGAGCCAAAGTTGAGATTAAATATGATTTCCTGTAGCAACTTGTGATAAAACAGTACAGTTGTCCCTTGAGATCTTGAGGGAACTCTGTGTATTGGATCCAGAGGTTACCCTGGACAACTGCGATGTCACCCTGGTGGGGCAAAGTGCAACTGCACCTTGTAATAGGAGTGTGTAAGTGCAATCTGCTTATACTGAAAATTTTCACAATACTGAAAGTGTAAACAGCAGGTTATACAGCCTGTCAAAAGTGCAAATGTGTGTGTAAATCATGAAGCACCACCAAAGCAAGGTGGTGGTTGTGAGGTATTGCAACCTGCGGTTGGAAAACAGGTGTTACCAAAGCTTGACATAATTCAGAGTGACTTGTGCAATGGGTCTGCGACTAAGCTGATCTGTTCTTATGTGTCTCTTTGGGCAGATGGATCGGTGCTGAGGAGCACTTGCAAATGGAGTGCATATACAATGGATTGGGATATTTAAGGTAAAAAGCTAATCTCAATGATAAGGCTGTTATGTGTAAAAATAAGGTAGACACTCTTTCTGCTGTGCTAGCAGGAGGGTCTGCAGAACAGCCTGTAGACAAGGGCGAGCCCACAGCAGACACTTTGTCCATAACTCAAAAAAGTGATGTTGGTATGAAGTATCAAACTGCTATTATTACTGGTAATGGTCAGGAGTAGTTCACTGATGCTGAGGAAGTTGAGAATGAGCCCAGCACCTGGCAGCACTCTGTTAGAGCATCAGGTAGTGGTAAACTCTTGCTGGGAGGAGGTTCCTTTAAATGTTACTACTTCTCAAGTCCCAGCAGGTAGGTCTCTCTGCATTCCCAGTGTCATAAAAGTCTTCAGGAAGGACTTAGTTCTGGAGTCAAGGGTCTGGTTCATAACGAAAGTATTAAAGGAGATACTTGAACTTTGGGATGTACAGCCAATCTATGCTGGGGTCTCTCCACTACAATCAGAGGGAAGGTGGAGCCCTGAATGGCAGGCTGTACAGAACAAAGGAGGTAAAGACAGGAATGGTTTGCTTCTGACTTTGCTATTAGTGTTGAAAGTTGCCTCTGGGTACGCTGCTGGACTACTTCCTGTAAATGTGGTATATGGGAGATGCTTTGGAGAAACTAAAAATGAGTCCAGAATGTCCAAGGTTTCACCTCCTAACATCCAGGTGGAAAGCATTTCTGCTGCTATGGTCCAAGATGGTGCTGGTCAGTTGGTTCAAATGATGCAACATCGGCCTGTAGAGTGTATGGCACCAGATGAGGTGGCGTCTTGTGAGGTTTCCGTGGGTGATGGCTGCCCTCTGGTATGTGCCCTCTGCAGACACTGAAATGCTGAAAAAGATGATATTGAGAGGTGTAACATTGACCAGAATATATCTGTGTGTGATAAACTGAATTAGGTGTTGATGATACATGAAGGCGTGGAATCCAAAGTTATCAGAAATAAGAGGGCTAGTCCATTAACAAATACCGCATAAATTGGCCCCCTACAGCCTTGGGACAATAAGGCTGAGAAAGGTATTGGAAAGCTCAGGAACCTGAAGCAAGGAGGCAGAAAGGATGATAGGAAGACCAGGGGTACCCCGTTAAAATTTCAGGAGAGGAAGTGCTTATGGAAGTGCACTCGGAAAAAGAGTTGGGAAGGTCTAATTAGAGCACGTGACAGAGTGACAGTTGGGCGTAGAGAGAGACACCAAAGGGAGCACTGGGTACAGTTTCCCTTTAGGAAAAAAGTACGGTCAGAAAGAATTGGACCCCTGTAAGTGAGAGCTGGCACAGAGGTGCCAAAAGGAGTAAGTTGTTGGGTTTGCCCTCCAGGTTAATACAAGGGGGGGATATGTGACAATGCAGTGATCTGGTATAATGTTAAAGGGATATTATGTCATCCAGGATTCTCAACAAGGCAGGTTGAGGGGCTCCAGGGTGCTTGCTTAATTTTGAGAAAACTGTGTTATCAGTTTCCTTGGTGATTGGTAAAACTCTGTTTGGGATCTGGAGCCCAGAGATTTCATAGTGATCTAGGTGTGAGGAAATCTTCAATCTTGGGACCAGATTTTAGGAATAGCCAGCGCACTGATTATGCAGGTGTGTGTGAAGCTTTTTTGATGACAGGACCAAGGATCTGGGCTCCACTCTCCTGAGGAGTCCATGTGTATGCATATCTGCATGGTGCAGTCTGTGATGGAACAGACAGAGGGCTTAAGCCTGAGGGCAGGAGCAGCAGGGAAGCTGTGAGGAAAAGAGCTGACAGAGGTACAGCATTCATACAGGAACACAGGGACACTGAGTTACAAGGCAAGTAGGTTGAATCTAGAGGATGTTATTTTTGTTGTTGCTGGAAACCCCTGTGTGGACAACAATTTGTGTTACTGGACATTTTGTTTTCTTTAATAAAAGTGGGCCAACAATCCTTTAAATGATTATTTCTGGTGTGGACTCTATTCACTGGCGAGCACTACCCTATGCTAAACAACCCCCAAACTTTACAAGTGGTGGAGGATGCGGGCACAGCGGTGGAGTTTCCAGATCCTTGCATGCTATACCAGTGGGTTGTTGCCAGAAACTGCCTGCGCTCACTGGTGAGCACTACACTGAGCTAAACAGCCCCTAGAATTCACAATACATTGCAGGAGAAGCAAATGCAACAACAGAAAAAGCAATCTTGATGAAATCTATGAGGAAAAGCAGACCGCAAATTTGGCTGAGCATGCAGTACTTTAGCAGGTAAAGCCCAATTCCTCAATATGATAGAGTTTACCAGCTTCTTTATTATGATACTTAAGTCAGAGTACAGAATGCCCCTTTGGCTGGATAGCTCTATGACAAAGTGTTGAATACAGCAGGAAAAATTTCAGAAGCTTATCTTGTATCTTGTGGAAATTTGGAATGAAGAAAATAAGTTTTTGGCACATAAAGATATAGGGATTGATTTGCTAAAGGCAAATGGGCTTCTTGCATTGCAAACGAAATGTTCACTTTGTAAGGCAATTTTTCCTTATGCTTAATGAATGCAGTGAATATTTACACTTCAAAGAATACTCAATCATGTACAAAGAAAAAAACGCTTTGGTATGCACATGATGGGAAACACCAGAGCTGCACCTCATTCAGTAAGATAAGAGAAAATTCCCTTGCAAAATGAAAAGCCTATTTACCTTTAACAAATCAACCCCTTAGCATGCAATCACAACCAGTTATGTTAAGATTTTCCAGGGTTTATGTACACAGAGTGTCTGGAAAACTCTTATGAACAATGAAAGCCGACTGCTGGAAACCGTAGGTTAAAAAATGCCAGTTTAGCTGTGTTTGCATAACCTGTTTAGCCGTGTTTATGCACGTTTGCATTTAGAAGCGTTTTTAAAAGATAACCTCAAGAGACCCTCCCAAATGCCCAGAATGTACTGAAAAATAGTAAAATCGCTAAAAAAGGCTACTAAAATACCGCATGAGTTATTTTATCAAGTCATGCTGTATTTTAGTCGTGAAAAGCATGCATTAATGTTTCATCTGTCAGCGGGATTCCCACTGACAGCTGAATGTAAAAGAAAGAATTGCCGCCAATTAAAAAATAATTTTAAAAATCGGCCTGGGGTCCCCCCTCCCATCCATACCAAGCCCTTCGGGTCTAGTATGGATTTTGAGGGGAAGCCCCACAGCAAAATTTTTTTAAAAAATAACGTGGGGTTCCTCCCAAAATCCATACCAGACCCTTAACCGAGCATGTATCCTGGCAGGTCAGGAAAGAGGGGGTGTGAGCAAGCGCCCCCCCCTCCCCTCCTGAACCATATCAGGCCACATGCCCTTTGTCACAATCATGCCCACAGGGAGAGGTGCGGTTCTCCATTTTACCCCAAACTTCTACATTTTGGTATTGCTCTTAAACTCATATGCTATCACCTGAGGGGGGGGAGGTGTAGTATCGTGCATACAAGAGCCAGGCACAGGCTCTCACTGTATTAAGAACTCTTCTGTATCCCCTCATTCCGCCCCCTCCCTCAGGAATGCATTCAGTGTAGCTGTTTAAACCATTCTCTTGCCAAATAAGGTAGTGAAGATACCAGTTGATGTTGTGTAGAAAAAGAAGCTGTATGTTTTGGGTGTAGTCAGAGAAGTGAGGACCGTCTGCAATATAACATCTATCGGAAAGAAAGCAAAGGAGAATCTTGCTGCGACAACGAAACCGAGTGCGAGACCAGAAATCCCTTTTTATCTCATCAGACTTGAAACTGCTTAACCCCAGGCATTTATTTGGCAAGTACTTGTTTACCTAAACTTCTTTTTGTTATCTGTTTCCTGTGCTGTTGTGCTCTGTATATTTATATATATATTTATATATACAGTATATTGGTTACATCTTCTTACTGTAAATATTTTTACTGCACCCTTTTAACCTTTTGGTAATAAATCTTACTTTCTAAAAGTGTTGAACTGTTTCCATAGCTCCTGAATGTAACTGACGAATCCCTGCCGCTGAAGAGTGCTACTATGAGTATTTAACCCTCTGTATAACCGGTCTGTAGAGATAGCGGGATACTGACGGTTAACCAATAATCCTAGTGTATTGCTGAGTACCGCTACCCATTCACAAAAAAAAAGCTGTAGTGTGGAAAAAAGACAGGAGTCATTCTTTGACAAGTCCTTTAATAAAAGAATGTCCCCCAAAGTAAATCCAATGTCAATCACGATGTGATGATGTCCGCCGACACCGGCGCTACTCTGGAAAAAAAAAAAGGCTCCTCTACTGATGCTGGCCCCAGGCCATCTGCACATAAGCTGGTTTGACAGTTCTTAAATATGTAAGGGGTGGGGCCACCGGGTGACATCACCTGTGTGACCCTGCCCCCATCTGACATCATTGACCGGGGCATGCTGGTCACTGAAATCACACGGGGCGGGGTCACATATGTGATGGCCCCAACTCTTACATATTTAAGAACTGTCAAACCAGCTTCTGAGCAGATGGCCAGGGGCCAGCGTCGATAGCGGCGCCTTTTTTTTTTTTCCTTCGGAGCGGCGGCGGCGGCGGCAGCCATCATGATTGACGTTGGATCTACTTCCGGGAACATTCTTTTATTAAAGGGCTTGTCAAAGAATGACTCCTGTCTTTTTTCACATGCTATTTTGTTGTGAATGGGTAGCGGTTCCATGTACCCCATACTCATTCACATGGGGTCGGCGGGATCTTCCAGATTCCGATAAGCCCCATCCGCAGACCCCCACAACCACCGACCAGGGTTGTGGGGAAGATGCCCTTGTCCCTATCAACATGGGGACAAGGTGCTTTGAGGGAAGGAGCTCCCCCTACCACAAAGCACCCCCCCATGTTGAGGGCATGTGGCCTGGAATGGCTTAGGGGGAGGCGCTCATGCTCTCTCGCCCCCCCCCCTTTCCTGACCTGCCGGTCTGGTATGGATATTGGGGGGGGGATTTTTTTTTTGTTGTGGGGCTTCCCCTCAAAATCCATACCAGACCTGAAGGGCTTGGTATGGATGGGAGGGGGGACCTCACGCCGATTTTTAAAATTATTTTTTAATTTCTTTTACATTCAGGTGTCAGTGGGAATCAAGCTGGCAGCTGAAACATGATGCATGCTTTTCACTACTAAAATTCTGCATAACTTGATAAAATCATGCAATATTTTAGTAGCCTTTTTTAGTGGATTCAATGTGTTTTTTTTTTAAAATGCTATGTGGTATCCTACTGCATACTCGGTTGCGGTAGGATATCGATTAGTGAATTGTGCCCTGGATATGGACCAGTCAAAAAACGTTTACATGTGTGTTCAAGCATTTAAACCGCTGATAAAATCTACTCCGGAACATAAGTTTGGTGCGTTCAAAAAGACGACTGTAAACTCAACTGCCTGTACACGACTGTAAATGACTGTGTACATGGACACATAGGAAAACATTAGGGAGAGTTCAGGGGCTGCTGAAAAAAAACACAGAAAAGCTCCTGAACGTGAGTTTATCAGCTGCAGTGTACATGAACCCTAACTGTTGTCTTTGTCAGATACATCCTCTGTTTTACATGTGACCTTACTGTAACCACAGAAAACTGTCATGGTAGCAGTCATATTTCTGTATTCATGTCTTCCCTCATACTTTCAGGATATTTTTAATAACATGTGTCTGAGCTAAAGCTTTTTTTATTGCACAGAAAATTACTATGTTATTTGGAATGTACCATCCGGAGGAACTTTCATATATTTACCATATTGCTCAGATGAAATGTTATGAATTCATCACCTTTTTTAAAAGACAGATGCTTTATGTTTTATTTCAAGCAGCTCTTTCGCTCATCAAAAGCCAAACTATTTCATTCACTGTGGCTTTTTTGTGCATACTGGACAGTTTGGCCTCATTAAAGCTTTGTAGCTATTTTACAATGCTGCTTAATGATGAAATGATCAAAAGGAGACATCCAATGATTAAATCAACATGTGGAGACTTTATATGCGAAATCTTCAGTCTCAGCTCTTTAGTAGATGGTTTAGTTTGAAAGTTATGTTAAGGACTTGTATGCTGGACACAGCACTCTCCATCAAAAGAAAATACCTTTTAATACAAAACTATTTAATTTCTGTCTTCAAAGCAGCATATAAATATAATTCAAAACAAAGAACCGATAGGAAATCTACTCTCTACGTTTTGTTTTTTTTTGTTGTTCAACCGACCTATGTTTGAGGAGTAAACACTTAAAGGGAGGTCTCCCGTTGCCTCTATAAAATATTAACAGGATGGGATTACATTGTTTAAAAACATTACTATGCTTTATTATCACAAGACAACAAAATAATAAGTGAAGCAACCTGGCATATGGATCCTCCAAATGATTCATTGTTTAAGTTTATACCACATTTCTGGGGAATGAAAAGGAATCATTTTTATTGCAGTAGGCTTTATGCTTAGGGAGGAGTAACATATAATGCTTTTTATTATTACCCAGCTACAGTAGGTTTGGCAGTGCTCTGTGTTAGCCAGGCCCAAATTGGCCTCAGCAGCTGGGCTCCCAATCCAGGTGTACTCTGAGCCTAAGCAAACCATCAACGCTAGTCTGTGGGAGTGCCAAAAAAATTTCGGAACTGCTACAGAAATGAATCATCTTCAAAGCAGCTCTGGTAGAGTATAATCTACTGTATGTAAATTAACACCAGTTCCTTTTGTAGCATTAGGAGTCACTGAGTTTTTTGCGTCCCCCTGTAGTCCTGCACAGCCAGGCAACACACATTTTCTTCACACTTGCACACGGGAGTCAGTAAACAGTCCTTGAGCGTGTTTTTTAGGTTTTATTAGAGGAATTGAACTTGGATAGGGTTAAGGGATGTATGGGATGCCCAAGGAAACTGCAATTTGAGGACAACTTCTTGGCAACTATGTACAAGTCCACAGACAAAGATTCTCCAGCCCACCTGGTGTTCCACTTCAGACACCAGATGAATTCTCCTCTTCACCCAGCTGCCTGAGATGGGGGATAGTCAGGTTTCCCCCCAGAATGTCCTCTCCCCATATCTGGCCCAGGGTGTGTGGGATTACTCAGTCCTCTCCTGTAAGCTTGTGGGTTGGTTGCTGCCTTCACGCCTTACGCTAGGCTGACTCCTTCCCTGCTTCCCAGGCTCTCCTCTCTCAGGGGATGATTGAGGCTGAGAGATCCTCCCTTCCAGCTCCTGCCTGCAGGTGGGCCCCTCTCCTGGGCCCCCTCCCAGGCTTTACACACCAGTCTTCACTCCATCTTCCACCCAAAACTATTTCTCCTACTGAGCAGTAAACAGTGTATTTGCCTTTAGTAAATCAACCCCACTGTGTTGGTGAAAATTTTGCATGTGTGGAAGACATGAGAAATTAATTGTACCAAAACCTTTAGAGCCCATTAAAACTATTTGTGATGTGGTGTGTTGAAAAATATATGCATTGAGATGCGCTGCAAGGTGCAATGGGGTGCCATTTAAAATTAATAGCACACTAATGTTGATGCTGCATTAATGTGCAATTAAATAATGCATATTACATTAACCTATCAGTGTAAATGGGCCCTAAGGCCTCCTTCATATGATCGTTTCGCTACATACACATGACCAGTACATGGGAATATATAAAGTATTGACAGACTGACTGCGGCTGTTTGCATGTAGCCCACACATCAAGTGGTTTACCTGAAGTAAGGGATGTCCAGGCCTGGATGCAGCTGACTGCGTCTAGGCTCAGAAATCAATCCCTAATCACAGGTAACCCCAAGAAATGCAGCTACATGTGAACAGCGGTGGCCACTGTCAGCCTGTCAATACTTCATATAGGCTGAACAGCTGCCACTATTCACATGTACTTGCCATTCGAGCAGCAAGAATCTGCTGTTTCTAGCCAGTGAAATCCTGTGCATGCAGCTAAACAGCTATGTGAAGGAGGCCTATGTCAACTCCAGAGCAGCCGGGCTTTAACCAATAAAAGTTGAATACTTTTTATGGCCTGGGTATTTTAAAGCCCAACCAAACTCACACGATTTATAATCGTAATGCAGAGCTAAGCTCTATTCTGATTTCTGTTCCATTGCAGCTCCAGCAACTAAGGTTCAAATCAGCTCCAGAGCTTAGATAAAATAGTGATCAGCTGTGCTTCGGCTCCTGCTTTTGGAGTCAGAGGCTTACCAACTATAACTTACTGAACAGAACGATGACTGAAGATATCAGTTTTGTTGTTTGGTTTGCATTATTGATATAAATGTGTTACTTTTCCTTAAAAAGTTGAAAGAAAGAAGATTGAACATAGATATTGAAATTTTTGTTCTTTACATTTTTCTAATTGGAATCCGTTTCAAAGCTGAATTCAAGGGTAATATAATAAACAGTTACTGCAGTTGTATATTCATTAGCAAATTATTAAATATATTTTAACACAGCTATGGTAGTACCTGAAGTTATTTTGACAGCCTCATGTGATTCCCTGTACACCAGCATTTGTTTTTGGAGAGGAAGCGAAAGCACTGGGAACAAGTCTAGTTAAGCTGACCATAGATGAATTGAATCCCAAGGCTTCAGCAGGGACCAGCCGGGATTCAATCAATCTATAGGCAGGCTGATTGTACCGACAATCCATCGTTCAACTTGGGCACAACCAACATGTCGGATTTTTAGCATACAGTTCTTGCCAGTGGCTTCCACTAGCAGTAATCTTTGTGTTCTCCCAGTGAGAATGGCTCACCCCCTGCCTGGGGAACACAAAAGCTCTGAGGGTGGGACACGGTGATTGTTTATGGGGCAATTGAGAAATTGCATGATTTATGGCCTGCCTTACTGTGCAATGCATATGTGATGACAGGCAGAGAAAATACAGTGAGTGGTGGGGTGACTCATCAGTGTAATTCTACTTCTTTGGCTTCTTTCAGATTAAAGTTCTGCCTGTTTTTCAGGTGGACCTGAGCAGAAACCTCCATTCTCCTCTATGGAGCGGTGGATGTAAACGGACATGCGTCTGTTTACGCCCGCCAACATCCAATCTGTTCTGCAAAAAAGAGACGGATGTGGATCCAATTCCCCTTTCGTCCATCGGATCAGATCGGATGGAAATGGGCAGGTGGTCCGTTTTCATCCGACCGCCCATTGAGAAGAGCAAGCAGCTCTGTGTCTGCTCTGCAGCAGTGGAACAGACACAGACCTGTCATTCACTTGGTCAGCGTGGATCAGTAGAGAGATCCCCCGCTGAGCAAGCGGATACGCTAAACGGGTCCGCGCCATGTGAATGGACCCTTAATTGTTCAGTCAGCAGGCTGGGGTTGTATTTTGACCAATGACATTGACTATGCTGTGTTAAGGATCAGGCAGGACTGTTTGCCAACAATTATTGTTTTACAAATTAACATTTAACCACTTGCCCTCCTGAGGATTTACCCCCCTTCATGACCAGGCCAATTTTTGCGTTGTGGCACTGTGATACTTTAACTGACAATTGCGCTGTCATGCAATGCTGCACCCAAATGAAATGTACGTCCTTTTTTTCCCACGAATTGAGCTTTCTTTTGGTGGTATTTGATTGTCTATGTGTTTTTTATTTTTTGCGCTATAAAAAAAAAGCCAGACAATTTTGAGATAAAAAATTTATTTTTTACTTTTTGATATTAAACATGTCCAGTAAAAAAATGTTAAAAATCAAATTTCGTCATAAATTTAGGCCAAAATTTATTCTGCTACATGTCTTTGCCAAAAACAAAATCCCAAAACATGCAAATTACTTGGTTTGCTTGAAAGTTATAGCGTCTACAAAAGGCGGTATATATACTGGAATTTTTATTTTTTTCTTCACTGTAAGCACACTGCTCTGCATGGCTGTCCTATGCACAGCCATGCAAAGCAGTGTGCAGGAGCAGACAGAGGAGAGTACTGTTTTGTTTACAAACAGTTCCCCCCCCCCCCCCGTCGAAGATGCTTGGCAATCACTGGGTGCCAGCGAGTAATCACCGGCCAAGACCCAGTGCTTGGCAGATGTGGCTGCTAATGGCGGCGCGGGTAGGGCACGATCACGGCTCTCGAGCGCCCCCTACCCGGAAATGCAAAATTGCATATATATACGTGATTTTACGCACAGTTGCCACCTTGTAGCAGTATTTCTGCTATGGGGCGGTGCTAAAGTGGAATAATTCCCAGAACCCCGTGGGTTAGGTAAAGAGACAACTGTTTGCTTTATAGCTGCTTTTGTCTGACTGGATCCTTGGAAATATGCAAAACTGACATGGTAACAATTGCATTTCACCATTGTTTCAGCATATCAGTTTTAATATAAATATGGGACATGGTTTACTTCACAACACCTCTATGTTAATGAAGATCTACATTCATTATATGCACATTACTCCACATTGTTGTTTTTAGAATTTAATGAACAAGTTCCTGCAGAATGGCAAGAATAATGCCTACTTGCTGTTTGTTTGATTGCTTTAGATGAGATGAGATTCAAATGTATCACAAACAATACAATCAATATACAGATAACTTTAGTATATCTTCCTTCTCTGTAATGCAACGTGGACTTGTTCACAAACCTGTATTGCAGCAGGGTATAAACCTGGAATACTGTAATGTACCATTATAGCTTATGGTATGGTTCCAATATCTAAGCTTACATGTGCTGCACATGTGACAAAATGTTCCCAAACTGCATGTACCAGTTTAGGTATGCTTTACAGGGATAGTAGTACTACATATTCTTCTGGGGCACTGTGTAACCATACTAAATCCATACTTTAAAAATCTGTTTTTGATCTTAAGATGTTAGCACATGTATCTGAACAAAATCTACATTTTAATAGGAAACTATTTGTATTGAAAATTCCACTCCTAAAAATGTGTTTGTTATTCAAATACTGCATCTAATACACAGCACATATTGTAGAACTAATTCAGGTTTTCTTCAAACAACATCCATAAGGTATTTAAGTGTAAAACCATTTTTAGTTATTTTTACAAAGTTTGCCTAGAAGTAATTTTAAAACTTGACTTTCACATTATTGATGCTTGCATAGTTTCACAACTTCATTTCATATTCAGATTTTGGGTTATCTTAAACACAATGTTATAATACTGTAATTCCTGCAGTGCCCTTATTCATGTAATGGAGATGATAAGGAGTAAGAATGCAAACTGTGAGAAGCATTGTTACTAATGGTACAAATTCTAGGCAACATGGCAGGACCACCAAACAATCATAAAAATTCACCTCATACTAGGGACTCTTATTAACAACTGTTAACCACTTGCCCTTCTAAGGATTTACCCCCCTTCCTGACCAGGCCATTTTTTGAGAAACTGTGATGCATTACTGACAATTGCACAGTCATGCAACGTTGTACATAAATGACATTTAAGTCCCTTTTTCCCCACAAATATAGCTTTCTTTTGGTGGTATTTGATCACCTCTGTGGTTTTTATTTTTTGCACTATAAACAAAAATGACCGATAATTTTGAAAAAAAAAAAAAACAATATTTTTGAATTTTTGCTATAAAACATATCCAGTAAAAAAATTTAAAAAATCTAATTTCGTCATAAAATTTAGGCCAAAATGTATTCTGTTACATGTCTTTGCTTAAAAAAAATCCCAATACGTGTAAATTAATTGGTTTGCGTGAAAGTTATAGTGTGTACAAATAGTGGTATATATACTGGAATTTTAATTTTTTTTATACTAGTACTGGCGGCGATCAGCGACTGCGGCGGGCATTCTGACACTGGGTGGGAACTAACTGCCACTGACATCCCCAGTGACACTAATACAGTGATAAGTGCTAATAAAAAGCTCTGACACTGTACTAATGACACTGGGCGGGAAGGGGTTAAAATAAGAAAAAGCTGACTGTAGTGTGTTCCTCTCTGTGCACTACATTCAGTGGGTGAGTAACATAAAGCACAAACATAGTGCTGCATTAAAAAACATACATGTAAATTTGTCTGCCTACATATATATATATATATATATATATATATATATATATATATACAGTGGGGATCGAAAGTTTGGGCACCCCAGCTAAAAATTTGTATTAATGTGCATAAAGAAGCCAAGGAAAGATGGAAAAATCTCCAAAAGGCATCAAATTACAGATTAGACATTCTTATAATATGTCAACAAAAGGTAGATTTTATTTCCATCATTTACACTTTCAAAATAACAGAAAACAAAAAAATGGCGTCTGCAAAAGTTTGGGCACCCTGCACAATTTATAGCATGCACTGCCCCCTTTGCAAAGCTGAGACCTGCCAGTGTCATGGATTGTTCTCAATCATCGTCTGGGAAGACCAGGTTATGTCAATCTCAAAGGTTTTAAATGCCCAGACTCAGCTGACCTTGCCCCAACAATCAGCACCATGGGTTCTTCTAAGCAGGTGTCTAGAAAACTGAAACTGAAAATAGTTGATGCTCACAAAGCTGGAGAAGGCTATAAGAAGATAGCAAAGCGTTTTCAGATGTAAATATCCTCTGTTCGGAATGTAGTTAAGAAATGGCAGTCATCAGGAACAGTGGAAGTTAAAGCAAGATCTGGAAGACCAAGAAAAATATCAGACAGATCAGCTCGCAGGATTGTGAGAAAAACAATTCAAAACGCACGTTTGACTGCACGATCCCTCCAGAAAGATCTGGCAGACACTGGAGTTGTGGTGCACTAATCCACTATAAAGAGATACTTGTACAAATATGGTCTTCATGGAAGAGTCATCAGAAGAAAACCTCTTCTACATCCTCACCACAGAAATCATCGTTTGAACTTTGCAAATGAACATATAGACAAGCCTGATGCATTTTGGAAACAAGTTCTGTGGACCGATGAGGTTAAAATTTAACTTTTTGGCCGGAATGAGCAAAGGTACGTTTGGAGAAGAAGGGGCACAGAATTTAATGAAAAGAACCTCTGTCCAACTGTTAAGCATGGGGTTGGATCAATCATGCTTTGGGGTTGTGTTGCAGCCAGTGGCACAGGGAACATCTCACGAGTAGAAGGAAAAATGGATTCAATAAAATTTCAGCAAATTTTGGATGGTAACTTGATGCCATCTGTGAAAAAGCTGAAGTTAAAGAGAGGATGGCTTCTACAAATGGATAATGATCCTAAACACACCTCGAAATCCACGGGGGATTACATCAAGAGGCGTAAACTGAAGGTTTTGCCATGGCCTTCACAATCTCCTGACCTCAACATAATTGAAAATCTATGGATAGACCTTAAAAGAGCAGTGCGTGACAGATAGCCCAGAAATCTCAAAGGACTGGAAGACTTTTGTAAGGAAGAATGGGCAAAGATACCTCAAACAAGAATTGAAAGACTCTTGGCTGGCTACAAAAAGCGTTTACAAGCTGTGATACTTGCCAAAGGGGGCAGTACAAGATATTAACTCTGCAGGGTGCCCAAACTTTTGCAGACGCCATTTTTTTGTTTTCTGTTATTTTGAAAGTGTAAATGATGGAAATAAAATCTTCCTTTTGTTGACATATTATAAGAATGTCTAATCTGTAATCTGATGCCTTTTGGAGATTTTTCCATCTTTCGCTGGGGTGCCCAAACTTTCGATCCCCACTGTATATATATGTACATATACATATATATATATATATATATATTATATATATATATATATATATATATGTGTATATTTGCCTTTTTTGTGCTTAGAGCGTGCAAGCCATTGCTCTTTCCACGTATGCTAAGACCATCTTTCTTCTATGTTAGACTGTAGATTCCTTTAACTCTTATGTAATCTCAGGTCATTGAAATCTAGATGCGCAAACCAAATTTAGTGATGGTGATGTCATAGGGGGGCTAATTTACTAAAACTTGAGAGTGAAAAATCTGAAGCAACTGTGCATGGTAGCCAATCAGCCTCTAACTTCATCTTGTTCAGTTAAGCTTGACAATAAAACCTGGAAGTTGATGGATTTCTATGCTGAGCTGCACCAGATTTTGCACTCTCCAGTTTTAGTAAATCAACCCCAGTGTGTCAGTTACCTTGACAATAACTATGACTAATTTTCCTGCCTAAGGCCTCATGCACACAGGATGTTTTTATGTTCGTCCCCTGGACACTTTTGCTCCTAGCAGAAAAACAGCAGTTTAAAAAGTGCCTAAATGTTTTTTTGTTTCAATATGTTTATTGTAATTTCAGAGAAAACATAATCAGCTTATGGTTAGCCCATGCAGGGGCACAGCTAAACAGTCATGCAGGAAAACCGGCACATGGCGACATCATGAATTATGAATACAGCAAAATTCCAATCACAACTAAGGAGAACCAGCAAGGAGTTAGGGTAAACTTTCCAATCATCTCTAGGTGGTCCTCTAATGGGTAGCAGTCCCCAGTAGTGATGGGCCGAACATCTCCGTTTGAACATTCAAACCTACCGAAAGTACGACCATGAAGCTCACACAGGGACAATTTACTAAGCGGTAACTTACCACATCTGAGTATGTGGTAAGATAGAGCACAGCTACTAAAATACCACATGAGTTATATTATTAAGTCATACAGTATTTTAGTAGTGAAACATTTTTTAATATCTCAGCTGTCAGCCGAGTTCCCCACTGAATTAAAGCTGAAAGTAAAAAGTAATTTCCGGGAATTACATTTTTTCTTTTTAAAAATGCATTGGGTCCCCCCCCCCCCCCCAATCTATACTAAGCCCTTCAGGTCTGCTATGGAGTTTGAGGGGAACCTCCACGCCAACATTTTTATTTATATGGTGTGGGGGGGTCCCCTCCAAAATCCATACCAGACCCTTATTTGACCATGCAGCCTGGCAGGTCAGGAAATGGGGGGGACATGTGAGCGCCCCCCAGAACCATACCAGGCCACATGTCCTTAACACGCCCTCCCCCCAGAGCACCTTGTCCTCATGTTGGTGAGGACAAGGGCCTCTTCCCACAACCGTGGCTGGTGGAGCTGGGACTTATCAAAATTAGCCATTCATTGATTCCATTGCCAGAATATTAATTCATTTTGGCCATTGGAATGAATGCTTAAGAACTAAATGTACATTTAGGCACGTTTGGATGTCAATTTCATTTGGGTGCAGCGTTGCATGACCACGCAACATGCATTGTGAGTTAAAGTAACGCAGCGCCGTAATGCAAAAAATGGCCTGGTCAGGATGAGGGGTAAATCCTCTGGAGGGCAAGTGGTTAAGCCATGTGAATAAAGCCTCTAAAAGAAGGGAGTACAGCTACAATACAATTCATTACAAGTGGATTAGGAGGTATAACAGCATACCAGTAGTGACAGAAAGGTTATATCTACTATAGGGCATAACATACAGATGGGTTATAGCATCACCCTATAACTGCAGACATGTCAGGAAGGTTAGATCCTATATAGAATAATATAAGAGATGAGGACACTGTATGGGTACCACAGTGGTTTAGGTCTTAGCATGCCTGCCTTGCAGCACTGGGGTCCTTGGTTTGAATTCCAACCTGGGCACTAACTGTGTGGTGTTTGCATATTCTCCCTGTGCCCGGTGGCACATGCTGGTAGGTTATTTGGCTCCTGGCCTGTGCATGCATGTGATGTCAGCACCGTAGATTGCAAGCTCCTTGGGACAAGGACTGATATGACTGTACACATATATGTAAATCGTCAGTGCTAAATAATATAGTACCTGTAATGAATAATATATAGATGAACTACAGCATCATTTAATAACATCAGGAAGGTTAGATTCCTTTATAGCAGCTGGAAACACTATAGGGACACTATTAGTATTATGGCATCACCCTGATGTGCAGAGATGCAGGGAGGAGAGAAGACATACAGGAGGATATAATATAAAGAAGAGTTATACCAGCAGGGTGATGATACATATATGCAGACAGCAGGGATGTTGCATGTGTATCAGAGCTCCATCGCATGCAATATAACTCCACAAATACACCATGGGGGTGAGTGGAGAAAACTAGAGGAACAATAATAAGGGATAACCTGTCTGGCTGAACACAGACAGTATTTCTGCCCCCTGCTGTGACCTCACAACACACTGAATGTGATGATGTCTGCCCTCCCCACCCCAGACATAACTGCCCCATGCTTAGCAGACCAACTCACCTGTCCTCCATTCTCCACTCTCAGCTTCCCCCTCTCCTTCCAAACTACATTCAGCTCACTGCACTGCTCCACCCCTGAGCTGTTTACCTCACACCCCACCCATTCTTCCAACAATCCCACCCACTTCACACTCCTCCCACTTCTTATTCTACTATGTGCACACCCCCGCACTGTATTGTACAGATTGTGGCTGCATGTAGGCATCCAAACTCACAACTATCTGCTGCTTGAGGAGGAGCTCTGATGCCTGTACCCTCTCTGTGTGAAGGATAGGAAAAGAAAGTCAGCAGTCGGGCACAGTGTTTGAGGTGAGCAGGGGGCTTTGGGGGGGGCACAAGTGACATCTGGGGGGACACATCCCACTCTAGCACCCCGTTAGATCTAGCCTTGTGCGGAACATGCCAAAATAAGTCCCTTCCTAGTTCCTTGATTGCATGAAACAGGAAAATCATCCACTTCAAAACAAAAACTGTTTAAAAACGTGGCAGATGTAGCAGATTATATACTGTATATCTGAAAATCGATGAATGGAAAATTGATAGAAAATCGATGGTACTGACTAATTTCAGGCTTAAAAATTCAGGACAGTACAGGTATCGCCCAAATGAACCCTCTTTGGAAAGCAGACAGTCTTCGTTTTTTAGTAAGAGGCATGGAGCGTTTTTTTTAAATAATTTTTTTGAAATAAGTTTTTTTTAAATAATTTTTTTTGTCATAATGTTTTGGTAAATGTGGAAATTGAAAAAAAAATATTTTCACATACTGTCACCATGCTGTACAGCGTCATCATATAACTGGTGTGGCAGTGATCAGGGACACTGACTGTTGACCAGAGTAATACAATGTTAGCATAGTAACATTGTACTACTCTGGGGAAGTGATTTTTTTTTTAACATTATGATTGCCTATAGCAGTGAATTTTACTGCTATAGGCAAGCTTTTAACTGAATGAAATTTATTCATTCCATGTTTTTTGTGATTAGCTGTGATTGGCCACAGCTAATCGCATGACACAGATGGGCTGTGATTGACCCAGTCTGTACATGTGATCACTGTAACCAGTCACAGCTAACAACACAATTATATACAATGGATTGCATGAAAGGAAGCCATCCATTGTTTACAATTGTCAGGTGCCCTGCTGTGATTGGTCATAGAGGTCAAATGGTACTGGCAACGGGCTGGTACACATAGGATGCAGCCGGTGACAGATCTCGCCGCAGGGGCGGCCCCACGGACATTTTCAAGGTTGCAATCTAGGAGGACATCATATGACGTCAACCCAGGTCAATGAAAGCCATACTCAGCTAGGAACTGGTTAAAGAATTTGCCTGTGATTGCTTGGCTGGAGAGGTAGGTGCCTTACGCCAGAAGCTCCAGGGAAAAAACTGCTCACTGAAGAAGAGAAGGCAAAGGTTGCTGCTTAAGGGCTGTGGCTGCTTGCATAGCATCTAAGGTATACTTGCTACCACCCTTTTTCTTCAGCATTTTTGAGGTTGCTACTGAAGGGCTCAGTGCTGTTGTAACAGGATTTTTTAGGGAAAGTGTCCTCAAGATTTGTGCTTTAACCTCCCTGGTGGTATTCCCAAGTGTAGCTTGGGGTTAAGTTTCAGTACCAGAAGCGGTAGCCCCGAGCTACACTCAGGATTACACTGCAGCGTTGCTCTGGGATTCCCTCGATCACTTACCTTGTCCTTTGCGATGTCTACCCTGCAGCGTCCCCGACCATGTCCTCCGGCCGATGCCGGCATCCGTCTTCCGGGTTTCGTTCCCTGCGAGCGTCGGGACATACGAGATGTATGGGGGGACGGAACTGGCGGGAAATTACAAAATGTAAAACTTTCACTCAATACACTAAAATCTGATAGTATTACATTACTGTATCAAACCTTTTCACATACATTTTGTCCCTAGTGCTTTGTCCTGTGCCCTGCCTGCATTTTTACCGTTCTTTCTGCCTAGAAACTGAGAAAAGTCCATGGTGTCCAAAAAGCATCCCTTTAGGTCAAAAGTGGTTTTGGACCAGTTAGAGAACAGCGATAGTAAATTAGAACCACTTGCAGAATTGAGTGATAATGATTTGTGGAGAAATTCGTCATTAGACACTGAAAACAATTCTGTGACTTTGCTCAATGATGTGCGAACTTGGCTCTCTATATCAAATTTCAATGTTTTTGGTTTGATTACATTATTGAATTAAATTTATTATTATATTATTATTTTTTATGATTATTTATTATACTATAATTTATGATTTCATGTTTCAAATTTCATCATACCCGGGACAACACTTTTTCAGACAGATTTCAGTGAGTTATTCCTAGGAATTACAGGCCTACAATAAAAAAAACAACATATTTCCATTGAAAACAATGTACCGCTTATAGCACAGAAATACTGACATAATCAGACCGCTAGGGAGGTTAAGCATGCTGTAACCCTAAACCCTCCTCCCTGTATATGTTCAAGGTCTGCAATAAATCTTCAAAAGACCCTCCTAGAGTAATACTGAGTTTGTCAATATGCTACAGGAGCTAGTACCAGGGCTGGAAGCCTCTGAACAGGTAAAGGGAACCCAATTTATTTCCAGCAGCCCCATCGGGGGGGGGGGGTTGCGCAATCTTTGTGGGGTGCTCTGGTGAAGATCTGGAGGGCATGCTTAGACTGTGCACCTCAGTAATTTCAAGGGTTCACAGATTCTCTATTGTGCAAATAGCAGCAGAGGGTCCACTAAGAAGAGCACATTAGCAGTCCCAAAAAATGGCTACTTTGTGCACATTAAGAGGATGAAAAAATAATGCATTAGCAGGTCTAAAAGGTTATTATGGACCTTTGAAGAGAAGGAAAGAGAGGTTCCATTAGCAGGTCAAAACAAAAAGGGATGTTGCGTGCCTTTGAGGAGGAATAGGAAAAGGGTCATGAACTTTACACTAACTTAAAAGCAAGGCGTTGCTGTGCAAAGAACATGGCCAAAAAGTGGCTGCTATGTACTCTTGAAATGGAAGAGAGGAAAAGGAGCACATTAACTAACCTTTCAGACAAGTGGCTCTTCTGCACCTGGGAGGAGTAAGAAAAAAAAGCTTATCCACTTCACTACCCCCTGCACGGTTCCACAGTTCACCACTGATGGGGTGAAAAAAACAGCTCCCCAGAGCCACATTCTCTGATATGTGAAACCTGCTGGGAAGATTTGAGTAAGGGCAGGCAGCCTCTGATTGTAGGATTTAATACTTTTTTTTAAAGTGATAGTAAACCCATCATATAAAAACAAAAATATAACCACTCCCACAGCACCAATGCAATAGAAATGCATGTTTTGAATATGAAAGCCCCTCCATCTACCTTAATTTATTCCCTGAATCCCACGATCACGTGACACAAAGCTGTGGCCAGAATCTTTCTGTAGGAGGAGACTTCACTCTCCTCTGATGTGTCCTGCAATCTTTACTGACCTCTGACCCTCTTTCCTACCAGCACTGATTGGCACTGTGCCGGTCACATGTCCACACATTAAAAAAATATATATATTTTAAAACTTAATAGAAATGCATTTGAAACTCATAAAATGATGTCTGTTCAATATAGAGAGTGATCCGTACAAGGAAAAAGTTAATACAATGCAGAATTAAAATTGTTTATGGGAATCAATGACTCTTGCCCATATGCTGTTATGGGAGGTGGTGCATCCATCAATCAAGATGTGACATCCCACCCACTGTAGTCTTTTTTATGGACTGGGCATGGAGGAGGAGGGAGGGACTGGGCTGTCATTTATGATTTGTATACATGACCGAATGTGTGTTGTCAATGCTATGTGACCTGCATAGCTCAGTTCATACAGGGAATTTTCTCTCCAGCAATAGACACCAAACTGAGCATGTGCAGAGTGACCCCACTGAAAATGTCTTATCAGGAGATAAGAGGGGGGCACCGAAAGAAGGGGCAGATCAGAGAAGTCAAGATCAAACAGCATTTTTACACAATGAAGAGGATTAACCCCTTAGGTTCCACAGTGAGTATAACAAGCATGCTTTCCTGCATATATACACTGATTTTACTGTTGTGGGTTTAGTAACACTTTAATGCTGCCTGCCCTTCCCTGGCTGTATAACTTCCCTCCTCCATTTGCTGCTGACTGCCTGACTCCTGCATCACGGAAGGGTGGTAAGCTCTTCTTTTACTATTGCTACATTTCTCTTTCTCAGTACCAGCACACCAACCCTCTTTCTCACCACCAATGTACCTACCCTCCTCTGATGGTGAAATTACGAGAAAGGGAGGAAGAGGAAAATCCTCCAAAAAATTACTGCTATGTGTCTTTGAGAAGGAAGAAAAGGTGCATTAGTGGTCCTCAAAATAAATGACTTATGTGCAACCTTGAGGAGGAGGAGTGTGTGACTTTTGCTGCTGACTCCTCTCATTGAGGTGCTGCTACCACTGACTCTGTGGTGCAGAGCAAAGTGAAGTGTTTACTCATGCATGTAATACCCAAAAGTTGTTACTTTTACCAAGGCTGATATGCCGCACACGGAAGCTGCAGACCACAATAATGCTGTCAGCAGTAGATGCTAAAAAAAACCCACACTACAGAGCTCTTTCTAGAAACATAGAAGAGTGACAGCAGAGAAAACACCAAGTGGTCCGTCCAGTCTGCCCCAGTATTTTTATAGTTATACTTTTTTGGGGGTTTTTTTATATTTTTATTTGTTTTTTGTTTTTTTTACTTTTTAGAGTATAGATCTATGTTTGTCCCAAGCACGTTTGAATCCACTTACAATTGACTGACTCACTATCTTTGATGGAAGTATTAGATTGTAAGCTCCAAGGAGCAGGGCCCTCCTATCCCTCTTGTATTGAACTGTATTGTTGCTGTATTGTCTCCCGCTATATTGTAAAGTGCTGAGCAAACAGTTGGCGCTATATAAATCCTGTATAATAATAATAATCAAGTCTGTTCCAAGTATTGACTACTCTTTCAGTAAAATAATAATTTCGAAGATTAGTTTTGAACTGTCCTCCTGCTAGTTTAAGACCATCTCCCCGTGATCTTGATCTTGACTTCATACTGAAAATACTGTCCTCCTGAATTTTTTTCACACCCTTGGTGTATTCAAAGATTTCAGTCATGTCTCCCCTTTTATTTGTTGCCTATTCCAGTGGCCAGTTTCTGCCAAACACATACTTGAAGTCCACAGTTTGAAAATTTGGGAATAATTGAGGATATGGGCAGGGCCAGCGCTAGACTATTTTGCGCCCTAGGCAAGACCAGCTACCTAAGTAAAATATTGAAGCGAGCGCTAAAAATGTAAAAGCAGCTGAAAACACTAAAAGGTACACCATAAGCCTTCAAAGAAATCTGTAATAGTAGTGCAGCACTAAAAACGTTAAATGAAATTTCATATGGAAAATGCACATAAATAGTAAGTGCGTTGTAATCATAAAATACTTATAAACACATGGAAATATTGTCCTTTTAATAAAACGCACATGCACCTATAATGCGTTTTGAAAATTAAATTTCGGTAAAATCTTCCAGATAATCATCAGAATAATCACCAGATTACTGTGTTAAATCCTAGTATGTACATAGATCCTCAGGTGGGTGTACTAATAAATATATAAAATGCGCACTCACCAGAAGCGCATAGATATAACGCGTTGTATCATATACTGTTAGAACGGTCAGGGATCCCTTCTTAGGGTGTTCCGGAATGCAACCTGGGAGTGGATGGCTTTCCTTAGGTTATAGGATATTGGCAAGCCAGGATAAATGGATCAACCACGTCCAGGCTCTTATAGTTAGACTAAATATTCAATAGGTCTGACATTTTATGTTTCAAAACGCATTATAGGTGCATGTGTGTTTTACTGTTAGAACGGTCAGGGATCCCTTCTTAGGGTGTTCCGGAATGCAACCTGGGAGTGGATGGCTTTCCTTAGGTTATAGGATATTGGCAAGCCAGGATAAATGGATCAACCACGTCCAGGCTCTTATAGTTAGACTAAATATTCAATAGGTCTGACATTTTATGTTTCAAAATGCATTATAGGTGCATGTGTGTTTTATTAAAAGGACTATATTTCCATGTGTTTATAAGTATTTTATGATTACAACGCACTTACTATTTATGTGCGTTTTCCATATGAGATTTCATTTATAGTTTTTAGCGCTGCACTACTATTACAGAAGACCAGCTACCTGCACCATCCCCCAAAAAAAAAAAAATTTAAAAAGTAGGAAATAGTAAATCAACAAAATATGAAACTGCTACATTTCTTTTAATTTTCAAAAAGAAGTGCCATAAGATAGCTCTGACAGATCCCAGGCTAGAATTCCCCAGGCAATGGGGGATTATGGTGTGGGGTTGTTTTTCAGGGGTTGGACTTTGCCCCTTAGTTCCAGTGTAGGAAACTCTTAAGGTGTCAGCATACCAAGACATATTGGACAATTTCATGCTCCCAACTTTGTGGGAGCAATTTGGACATGGCCCCTTCCTGTTCCAACATGACTGCGCACCAGTGCACAAAGCAAGGTCCATAAGACATGGATGAGCAAGTTTTGGGCGGAGGAACTTGACTGGCCTGCAAAGAGTACTGACTTCAACCCTATAGAACACTTTTGGGAGTGGAGACTGCGAGCCAGGCTTTTTCGTCCATCATCAGTGCCTGACCTGACAAATGAGCTATTGGAAGAATGGTCCAATATTCCTGTGAGATGGGAAACAGCTCTCATTGTTTGAACACTGTTTGTGTGGAAGTAAATTAATGTTTTGACTGACATTCTGCGGTTTAGCCACGAGATGTCACTGTTTTTCTAACACAGCCTCAGACTGCATAGATATTTGTATATTCATGAAGAGGTGGGGTTTTGCACACAGAGTTGGAGAGAATGGGAAGGAGAGTGAGAAGCCATGTTTTGGAGCATGGTGAATAAGGGGCCGTGTGAGCTGAGAATCTGATGACATCCAGGTGTGAAAGCGTCCCTCAGTAACCAGAGATTGCTGCCAGGAAGCTGATGAGATTGCTGCCAGGAATGCTGATGAGATTGCTGCCAGGAAGCTGATGAGATTGCTGCCAGGAATGCTGATGAGAGCAGAGGAACTAAGCAACATATACAGCGAGACCGCATGCTTGTTGGAGAGACATTTGTTCTGTTCAGAGTCACCAGCGGATGCAAAGCAGACCCGGGTCAGTAAGATCGTGCACGCACCTCATTTCAGTGTTGGCGCCTTGAGACTGAGTCCAGGCCTATAGTTAGTTAGTTAGGGTCTCTGTTTGTGTCAGGCCACAAGTGTTGTTACTGATTATTGGAAGGACTCCACAACTTAAAGTGACATTTCACATTGGAGAGCTGATAAAATCCTACAAACTCAAGCCAGACTGGCGTTTTGCTCAGAAGGAATACTCCATACACTCCATAACACCCATACACTGATTCCTGCTCTTTTAGGGTAATAACAGGTAAGGTGTGGCAGCTTAGTTGTGCCCGCCAGTAGGTAAATTACTACACTTTCTACCTTCATCTATCAGAAGGCGTGGTGCTGTGCAGCACAAGGGTCTCGGCCTTTGGGCTGGGTGTATGTAAATTTATTGTATGTTTCCAGCATTTGTGGTTGTGTTTATTTGCCACATCTAAGTAAAATTCTGCTATGGCAAAAGCTGGTGTTGGGGTTGCTTTCCTCATTCGTGACTTCACTGTATCGTGGGGAGCCCACCCCGGTACACGGCTTACATTCCCATAGAAACAATCCTAAACCTTGTGGACAGCCTTCACAGAAGAGTTGCTGCTGTTATAGCTGCAAAGGGTGGGCCAACTGAATATTGAACCCTTTGGACTAAAACTGGGATGCCATTAAAGTTCATATGCTTGTAAAGGCAGGTGTCCCTGTACTTTTGGCAATATAGTGTATATAGATTGAGGTATAGTGAAGAACAATTAGATCTAAAAATCATATGCACTTTGACTTTGATCTAGCAAAGTGTGACTGTCAAAGAATAGGTAAAGGTCATATTAAAAAAATAAGCGCAAGAGATCTTCACATTTTCCCACAGACATACAGTAGATACAGGATTTAAAATGTGAGTACTTTCAAATGGCTTATCTAGAAAACATAACCTAACAAGTTGATTGGTACAAAATACTGCTTTCTGAAATGAGTCAGAAAGTTGAGTAATAAAGCTAGAAAAGAATCATTCCATGCAAACCATATTTAAAACACCAAATATATCACTTTACCCTCCTATCATGTGGCATTCAATACGTACATGATGTGTTCCCAAGGTAAGTAGATGAAGCGCATGTGTGGCTCAAAGTACTATTGGTTTAAAACATATACTTCAATGCATTTAAAGCACAGTGATTTTTTTAAATGTGCTTTTAGCTTTGCTTGCTTTAGGACTCCAAACATACCTGCCCTTGATTTACTTATTTCTACATTCTGTACTGTGCAAACATTTTTAGGCAGGTGTGGAGGCAGTGGTTGGCCTAGGAAACGTAATACAGCAGATGAAGGACGCATCATGTTTACTTTCCTTTGACATCTGAAGATGTCCAGCAGTGCCATAAGTATGGAACTGGTGGAAACCAGTGGGACCCACGTACACCCATCCACTGCCTGGAGAAGTCCATCCAGAAGTGGTCTTCATGGAAGAATTGTGGCCAAAAAACCATACCTTCAATGTGGAAACAAAGCTAACAAACTCAACTATGCATGAAAACATAGGAACTGGGGTGCAAAAAATGGCAGCTGGTGTTCTGGACTGATGGGTCAAAATTTTAAATATCTGTGTGTCTGCAAGCAACCGTGAAGCATGGTGTAAGTTTCTTGCAAGTTTGGTGCTGCATTTCTGCAAATGGAGTTGGAGATTTGGTCAGGCTCAATGGTGTTCTCAATGCTGAGAAATACAGACAGATACTTGTCCATCATGCCATACCATCAGGAAGGCATTTGATTGGCCCCAAATGTATTATGTAGCAGGACAATGACCCCAAACATACAGCCGATGTCATTAAGAACTACACATTGGCATACTATCACAGGTGAAAAGATGTGACAATTTAGGTTGATGCCTCCAGACAAGAATGCATGTACATGTATGTAGTTAAGTTACAAAGATTGAAGTAACTCCTGCAAAGAGATTTTTTTTTTTTACTTACAAATTTACTGATCACTGTCACTGGTTGGAATCTTTTCTGTGTGTATTCTCTTTGAACATAATCATCAATTGAAAGTTCTCACTGAGACACAGTCTTTAGCAAAGTATGGTATATTTGTAGTTGTTGGTTTGGAGTTTCCTAGGTGATGGCAGCTTGCTGTTCAGACGGAACCAAATTAAAGTACCAAATAGGTAAGCAGAAATTAAATCAGTACAGACTGGAAATAAGGGCTTGCAGCAGACAAGTGTACAAGCAGAAGGTCAGGGTGGATAGCAGGCAACCAAATGTAGCAGATATCCAGAAACAAGCAGAGTATTAGTTACTGTAGGAGTTTTATCAGGAAAACAAGTTTGAAATTCACAAGAGCAAGAGTAACAATTCAGGATGCAGACACCTGATCAGGTTATTCTGTGTGCACTTTTCAAACCTAAACCCTCAACTTTTTTTTACATTTTCAGCTGCTCATGTAATCATGACCTTATTATGCCTCTTCCGCATGTTTCATTCAGTGTGCCTTTAACCTAGTTTAATCTGGTCCCCTGGTAAATGCTCCCCTTTTTCATTTTTGGGTGGCTCCTTTCCCTTTGGAAGGACCTTAAGAGCCACTCTTGCCTGCGTGCTTATGAGAATAATATTACATACACAACGAGTAGACGCTACATTTGTTTACCTGCACAGGTAGAACCAGTTGTTAAGAAACAAACACCTCTTCTGATGGATTGACAGCTTCTCTGGTGTGCAGGCAGTGTCCTCACATAGGGTAAATTTCCATAAAGGGGAATGCTTGCACAGCAGTGCAATGATTCATGGGACTTGTAGTCCTCAATTCTATGTTCAAATTACTGAGATTACATGTAGAGAGAGCACTTCCTCTTGGAAGTTCACATAAATGGCAAGGAAAAATTCAAAGAATGCTACTGTAAACAGTAATGTGAGTTTTTCTGCACTGTTTTGCAAGGAATGGTTATTAAGGCTATGCTATATTACTTCACAGCAAGGTGTTTTGAGTCAAAATTACACAGCTTTAGTACTACTTTAAGTTTGACTAATGAAACCGGGTGTGCAGTTGAATATATGCCAGCAGGTGGAGTGAACATGTTTTATGAGGTACACAGCTGAGGGCTAACTGTTATGGAAACCCTGAATGAGCTGCCATATAAAAACAATGGGGTTGATTTACTAAAACTGGAGAGTCTAAAGTGTGGTGCAGCTGTGCATGGTTACCAATCAGCTTCTAACTTTAGCTTGTTCAATTAAGATCTGACAAGAAACCTGGAAGCTGATTGATTTCTATGCAGAGATTTTGCACTCTCCAGGTTTAGCAAATCAACACCAATGGCTCTGCTACTGAAGTACTTGATATTCAAGTGCATTTAGTTTTGTCCAGCTTTAGCATTTCAGATTAGGAAATGAATGCTGAAGGATAACATAACTATTGGCAATGAAGTGTTAGCACTACAAATCATACTAAAATGCTGGCCAAAGTCGAACTGCAGAATTACCCTAGCTTCCTGCGCCATTTTTAAAAACACCTTGACATTCACTATCACTGGCTACTAAAAGCAATATTTCCTAGATGCTGAACTCCAGAAAAGTTGGAGTGACATAGAGATTCTCCACTCCACTTCCACAGAATGTAAAATATTTACCTATGATTTTCTTCACACATTTTCCAGTCTTATCTATTGCCAATAAAACAGAGAAATTAGTTTAACTTAATTTATACACCACTGAAATTTCACAATATTGTGGGGTTGGTGATTTTGTCATTAAGGGTCCACTTAGTAAAACAGAGAAATTATCAAAACTGTTCAATCAAGTGTCAAACATTTTCTCATAAAGGGAAATCAAAATGGAGGTGACCCATAAATTGCCATGCTGCAGTACAGGAGTACAGCTGTTGATTCTATAGGATCACATGCTGAACTGTTCATGAGCTGTTTAGTTCACTCCAGAATAAGGGTATCCAAACCTGCTAAACATAGGGCCAATTTACCGACTCTCAGACATTGGGGGGCAGAGGTAGTACAAAATGCCCTAGCATCAATGGGACTAAATATTGACTTAAGCTTGGTGGTCAGTAGGAGTAAAACAATTAAATAGCACCTGTGGTCAGTAAGAAGAGGAATAATGCCTTATCATTGGTATCGGTGGAAGAATAGTGTTTCATAATTGGTGTCAGTAGGAGGAACAGTATCCCATCATTGTGTCAATGGAAGAAATACTGTCCCATTGTTTTTGCCATATTCTCTAGCGCTCCACTTGCGCTGGGCATTTTTGAGGGTCTCTTACCCTTTAATCCATTAATTAATTTAATGCCCATAATGACTGACCAGTGATCTCACTTCTCTACATGTGTCTATACCCTCTTGCCTGTAAATCTATTACAGCAGATGAGTGCTTCATTTCCTTATCCTTAACACTCTGATGGACAGTAGACAGTGACAACATAACATATAACCACCATTCAATACAGTTTGAATAAGGGGAGTAAAATAGGTATCTTTTGTCATGACAATGCCTTACCGATCAAGGAAGTCTGATAATTCAAAAGTAAGCAAAGGGTTTACCTCTGCTGGCTGATTATCAGAAATTCCCAAGTCGTCTCAAGCTCCTCATTTCGGATTCTCAGGGTCACCTGTTAATCCCCTCCTAGGCTAAAGTGCTTAAACTGTGCCTTTTTTTGTAAGATATCCTACAGCAAAAATGATAAAAAATAAATAAATAAAGTTCTCCCCAAGATGCATACTGGACCCTAGGGGGTTTATTTACTAAAGCTGGAGAGTCCAAAATCAGACTCCCTTCTGCATAGAAACCAATCAGCTTCTAACCTCAGCTTGTTCAATGAAGCTTTGGCAATGAAACCTGGAAGCTGATTGGTTTCTATGCAGAAGGGAGTCTGATTTTGGACTCTCCAGCTTTAGTAAATAAACCCCTAGGTGTCTGATATGGATGTAACATGGATACCTCATGCAAAAAATTGTATGAAGTCCCCTGGAAATGCCTACCTGTCTACACCCCTCCCCCTCCTAAACCATACCAGGTCACATGCCTTCAACATGGGGATGGGGGTGTGCCTTGCTAGGATGGACCCCCTGGCAAAGTACCTATATGTAAATCTAAATCTTTTTTTTTATTTTGTATAGAGTAGGGTAGGGATAAAACACATTTTCATGTCCTCTAGGTCTCATCAGGGGGATCTCCCTTCACTTCCTGTCCTATAGACTCAAGGAGAAGGGGAAGGGTACATTTCCAATGTGAGGGAAACCCCCTCTTAGATAGGTGTCATGGGAACAAATGTCCCCATTGAAAGATTTTCCCTCCATCCCTCTTCTGGTATGATTTACCCTCATATTCATTCCCAGTTACAATGGTGATCAGGACAAATAGAGAAAGTATATCTCCATAACAGGGACACAGACAGCAATAAAAACCTGACAGTGGTTCTAAACTTTCACTACTCTATCTAAATCTAAAAATGTTTTGCCTTTAGTTATACTTTAACCGCTTGCTCGCCGCTCTATAGTAGAAGTACTGCTACAAGGCAGCAGGGCTGCGCAAAATCACGTGTATATATATATATATGTGATTTGCATTTCCAGGTTGGGGGGCGTACGCGCCGCCATACCCGCACTGCTATTGGTCACTAGGTATGTCAGTCACTGGGTCCCGGCTGGAGATTCCCAGCCGGCACTTGGTGATCCTTGGGTAAAGCTGACAGGGTAGAGACCTCTGTATAAACAACACAGGTCTCTCTCCTGTCAGCAAGGACAAAGCAGCATGTCTCCCTAGTAAAACACAACACAGCACATAATGTAAAACACACACAGCACACAGTTAACCCTTTGATCACCCCAGATGTTAGCCACTTCCTGCCCAGTGTCATTAGTACAGTGTCAGTGCTTTTTATTAGCACTGATCACTGTATTAGTGTCACCGGGGATGTCAGTGGCAGTTAGTCAGTTCCCACCAAGTGTCAGAATGCCTGCCACAGTCCCACTGATCGCCACCATTACTAGTATAAAAGAAATTTAAATTCCAGTACATACTGTATACCGCCATTTGTAGAAGTTATAACTTTCACGTAAACCAATTAATTTACACGTATTGGGATTTTTGTTAGCAAAGACGTAGCAGAATACAGTTTGGCCTAAATTTATGAAGAAATTTTTATTTTTCTATTGGACATGTTTCATAGCAAGAAGTAAAAAATATTGGGGTTTTTTCCAAAATTGTCAGTCTTTTGTTTATAGCACAAAAAATTAAAAATGCACAGGCGATCAAATACCACCAAAAGAAAGCTCTATTTTTGGGGGAAAAGGGACATAAATTTCATTTCTGTACAGTGTTGCAAGACCACGCAATTGTCAGTTAAAATAACACAACGCTGTATCGCAAAAAATGGCCTGGTCAGGAAGGGGGGGGGGTAAATCCTCTGGACGGCAGCTCTAAAATCTCATCAATGTCGTACAGGTGCACCTAGAAAGCAAATGTTAGTGAAGATTCAACAAGATTTTCTCATTAGCATCCCCAATGTATACATACAATATCCATTACATATTAAATCATAATAATTATGCACAATAGTAACAGAAAATTTGGTTTGCATTCAACAGTAGATGAGTTACAAAAATAGTATCTGTGGCTATTCATTCTTTCCCTTATAATATTACAGGTCTGAATAAGGAACCAAAAAAAATTACTTTTTCCTAAATCAGTAGAAATTTTCCTTCCTATGATTCATGTGTGAGTCAACATAAGCAGTGGTGGGGCGAGCAGACAGAGCACGTTTATCACTGCCATTGCTCCCATACCAGAGCAGGTTCTGGAGACAAGCTACTTTGCATTTTAACATCCTTCCTAAATTCAGAAGTTGAAAAATTATTTGTAGAGTTTTAAACAGCGTAACAGAGAAACCACAGGATTTTGTTTTACATTGGAGTTTATATTTCAAATAAAAATGCAAAACATAGTTGCAATGAATACTACAGGTGGAACTCTTACAAACACTTACAATCATGCTGAATACACAAGCTCACACTAGCATTGAGCTCTTGGTCAAGTTGAATTGGGCTTTATGACCACAAGCAAATATCTCTCACATAGCCAACTTAGAAAAATGGTTTTCTGTGAATCCAATCAAAGATCAGCATGCAGACCAAGAAAGCAGGATATCTGAAAACCACCCATCCTTCTTGTGTGCTGCTTTTCCATACTGCCACTGCTTCATTTCAAGGCCAATCTTCTGCATTAGAATGGCTCTAAAATGCGTCAGTTGTGGTGTACTTGAAAAGCAAATATAAGAACATCTCTATGCAATTATCTTCCCTTGCTCAATGCAATAGGTCATCAGTGGAATGTCAACTGTAGACCAAAACACATATTTATTTTTGTTCAAAATATGGTCCACATGACATTCATAGTCACACAGGACCAAAAAGAATTGTAAAGCATGGGTTTGGTAGATACTATTCAATATATTTATAATAATAATATTGTCATATAGTAGCTTTTGAAACAGCTTGGTTCAGTTGAAGAATATACCTAAATTCTTAACAGAATGGGGCAAGCTAAAACTAAAAATATTTAAAAAAATGAAAGCTACTTTAAAGTGCTGAAAAATGAATAACTCTCTCAACCTTGAAAATCACTTGTACATTGTATAATTTTTTTAAAGTATTCAAAATAATGACTTACATAATTAGTGCAATTATATTACCACCATTAAAAAATAACATATTAATTCAGAAGGTAGTGGGGAACTTTCTAGTTTACAATTTAAACAGTAGAAAGAGAATTCTCTGTATACAGGGGCATATCTACAGTGAAGTAAACAAGGTGTTTACCTTGGGCGGCATTTTTCAGGGGGGGGCAGCCCAGTTAGAAGGGACACACAGGTTGATCTGAAGTCCCCATAAAAAGGCCTCCGCAGCGCTGCTTTACTCAAAGACAGTAACCAAGTATTAGTGTCTTGGCCAGCCAAGACCCATGTTTGCTTGTTCCACCGCTGGTGCTACTGCTCCTGGTTGCTAGGACTGCTTAGTATCTAGCAACCAGTGAATCACCTAATGCAGAACGAGGCCCCAGCATTCAAAGCAGAGGAAGATTTTACTTCCTCCACTCCTAGTGGTTAGCTTTGCCTACCTCCTCCATCATCTGCAGTGGCATTGCTCAGAGGGAACTGGGTTTGAGTCTCAACTCTGAAATGGCGATAGAACCATTCATGTCATGACTGAGGTAGCCAGGCAGAGACCTATACAGAGACGACGGCAGATGAGCTGACAGCAGAGGACAGATGAGGGATGAGAGGAAGAGGTCACATCCTTAGGGGTTCCCCAAAAGTGAAGGACTACAGGTCCCAGCATGAACCCCTCAGAGCTGAGGACGTGACACCCCCATGCCCCCCAACTAGTGAAGGACTACAGGTCCCAGCATGAACCCGTGAGATCTAAGGTATCACATCCTTAAATCTCAGAGGTTCATGCTGGAACTTGTAGTCCTTCACTAGTTGAGGGGGTGTCACATCCTCTGCTCTGAGGAGTTCATGCTTGGACTTTCATTCCGTCAATTTTTTTTGGGGGGTCACATCCTTTGATCTCAGGGGTTTGTGCTGGGACTTGTAGTCCTTCACTAGTTGGAGATTGAGGGGTCATGTCCTCAGCTCTGAGGAATTCTTGCTGGGACTGCAATGCTTTCACTTTAGTT
The DNA here is from genome assembly GCF_062004578.1 of Staurois parvus. Taxonomy (NCBI): domain Eukaryota; kingdom Metazoa; phylum Chordata; class Amphibia; order Anura; family Ranidae; genus Staurois; species Staurois parvus. The sequence continues at coordinate 8,235,792 of NW_028317968.1, read as the reverse complement.
CCTGGACGTCATGGTGGTACAAGTCCCCCAGGTGCCCTGGATGGCCACATTGTCCCCCCCCCTCGCACCTTTGTGATCATGGGAAACCTTTTACTATTTTTCCTGATCAATCGCTGGCTCCAATTTAGATGGGGGGGCACACGATTTTAGTCTGGCCTAGGGCAACACAATATCAAAATACACCACTGCCTGTATATATTGGCATCTGGAAGCAATAATACTGCTGTTACCCCTTTGCTTTTATCTGATTGTGAAATTCCACTGTGACATTTAGGATACTTACTATTTACACTGAGAGCCACATTATCTCACATAATGTCAACATTTAACATTTCAATGCTTGTGCGCACAGACAACAAATATTAGGAAGAGCTCTGCAGCTGGGACCCTAGGCTTACAACCTTGGAGTGCTGAGAGCTTGCTAATGACCTGCACCTGGCTCATTAAGTTTGTAACCTTTTGTCAATCATTGCAAGAATCACCAAGAGTACCATGGACGACGACATATGGAGCAACAGGCTCTTAGCTACCTCCATATTGTACTTTGCAGACTTTGATGTGAAAGGAAGCCATAGATTAGCAAAAGTTGGAGACTCCAAAATTGTTGCTCTGACACATTCTTCTAAGTGATCTAATAAAATGAATTGTAAGTTACTGTTTTACTGCATTTCCTGAGGGTGAAGTCCAGCCATCACCTGCTACTGCTGCTACTGCTGCTACTGCTGCTACTGCTATAGGTTTCCACTTCTAAAGAGAACACTTCTATATGTTAAATTTTATACTGTAATTTTGTGTTCCATGTACAAATTGATTGAAGACAATTGCCACGTGAGTGCATGTAACTAAATTACCAAAATGTAGATTATCTAACTTGTTTTGACTTTGTTACTAAGTTTCAGAATATTATATGCATCTGCATTTCAAATAAAAAGGATGTCAATTAATAGAATCTTCTAGTTTTGTGCTAGACAGGATAGCACTGAAACCACAAACTTTACTACAAAAAAATAAAATATATATAAAAAAAAAATCTTCAAACCAAATGATAGATAGATAGATAGATAGATAGATAGATAGATAGATAGATAGATAGATAGATAGATAGATAGATAGTATTGAAAAAATAAACAATCTTTAATGCAATTAAGCCATGTAAGATAGAGTGGCTGAACATGTATTGTCCTTAATGGGAATTTTCAGTTCTTGGAATGTTATAGATTGTTTTGCTTTCAGCACTATGGTGGTGCTTGATGTACAAGAATCACTCTTTTAATTGTTGCTTCCACAAAAAGGTCCTTGAAAATCAATTACATAGAAGATCTCATTATTATGGAGTGCACACGTCTTCCATTTCAGTGGCAGAGCAAACCATGGTTTATAATAAAAGCTGGGCAAACACAGCTATTATATTCCAAATGCCTCTAACTTTGCAGTGTGGGGCTCAGGTGTATATCAATACCATTATCAATTTGTGTGGATTACAAGTGAAGAATATTTCATACAGGCATAATGGAAACCATTCTGAAAAGCTTTTTCATAAAACTGCTGGAAGAATTGAAAGCCTAGTAGAAGCTTAGAAATCCATGCACCGGTGCCATAGAGAGTGTGTGAGCTTCATATGAGCAGCATTCAGCTGTGCAAAAAGGATGATAAATATAGCACCCTTATCTCTAAATATGTCCTCTCCTGCACAATGGGGCAATTGAAACTAAATTGAAGAGCTATGAAGATGCTACATTTCTCAGCGACAAACAATGGTCAAGTTTGTGTCATCCATTACCTTCTACAGTATGACCACACTCTCCCCACACAGACAAATCTAGTGGACAAAATGTGCAAAGAACAGCAGATAGGAGATGCTGCACAGGTTCAGATGGTCTATGAAGCTAACTAGCACTTTAAAAATGATCAAAGGATGGGCATATTTTTTTTCTATGTACCAGTCATTTAAAGAGTAATTGCAGTTATAGATTCCAAATTTCTCCCCCCCGGCACTTTAATCAGAGTGTATTCTTACCTACTTCCATCTTCACTGCGCAGCTTGGTACCACACTGAATTTTCTTCAAAATATATATACTGTATATATGTATTAATATATATGGAAATGGCAAAACTACTTGAATATATCTCTCTCTCTCCATATCAAACTCCTGTAGTTCTTACATACTGAAAAAGGATTAATAGCAATGTTATTATTATTCTTATTATTATTATTATACAGTATTTATAAAGCGCTAATAGTTCGCTCAGCGCTGTACATTACACAGGGAGACAGAACATGCGACAGTACGAAAACAATACAATGTGATACACGAGGGGTTTGATGGCCCTACTCTTTCGAGCTTACAATCAAGGAGGGAGGGGATAGTGGTACAGGAGGAGATAGCTGTGGGGGATTGAGTGATTGGAAGAGTGGAGGAGATCGGCAATTAGCAGGGGGTGGGGTAGGCTTCCCTGAAGAGGTGAGTTTTCAGGGTGCGCCTAAATGAGAGGAGAGTAGGTGATAGTCTGATGGATTGGGGTAGGGAGTTCCAGAGTATGGATGACACCCTGGAGAAATCCTGGAGGCGGGCATGGGAGGAGGAGACCAGGGAACTAGAGAGAAGGAGGTCTTGAGAGGAGCGGAGTGTGCGTGCTGGGTGGTACTTGGATATTAGGTCGGTGATGTAGTTTGGGGCAGTATGATGGACAGCTTTGTACATCAGTGTTAGGATTTTGAATTTGATCCATTGTGCAATCGGAAGCCAGTGGAGGGATTGGCAGAGGGGGATGGCGGAAACGGAGCGGTAGGTAAGGTGAATGAGTCTGGCTACCGTGTTCAGGATTGACTGAAGCAGGGATAGCCTGTGGCGAGGCAGGCCAGTGAGGAGGGAGTTGCAGTAATCGTGTCGTGATATGATGAGGGAGTGGATGAGCTGTTTAGTGGTTTTTGGGGTTAGGAAAGTGCGGATTTTGGCAATGTTGCGGAGGTGCAGTCTGCTTGAGTTAGTTAGTGATTGGACTTGGGGCTGGAAGGATAGCTTGGAGTCTAGAATGACCCCAAGTATTCTGGCCTGTGGGGCGGGCCTGATAGTGGCATTGTTGGACGTGATGGAGAAGTCAGTGGGGGGTGATGTGCGGGCTGGGGGGAAGACTAGGAGCTCGGTTTATACAGATATTTACAGATATTATACAGATAAGCCAGTCTGGATGCAGTGCATTACAAGAGCAGAGTGATGGCCTAATCAGTGTGCTTCAACTCCTTCATTGTTTAATATTTTTTTTATGAACTTAATTGTCAGCATGCAAATGCCTTGCAAGTAAACCTGTGAATTTCTTATACACATTACAAATAATAACTCATGTTATGCTTATCAGTCCCATTATTAAAATTGATATCCAGGCAGGCAGCTAAATACACCATAGAAATACATATACAGAAATACATATAGGGGAACTGTTTTCAATGATGCATTATGTGTAGTTTTAAAAAGTAGCCAGACCATGCGTTTTGTAATTCATTCAAAGTAGCCAGACCATGCTATTTTTTAATGCATTCAACACTTAATCAGTACATATTAAATTTAAGCCACCTGATATAGTACTAGTGAATTATTTCACTCATTTACATTAAGGAAAAAGTTAAAATGTTAAAGTTAAAGCGGAGCTCCACCCAAAAAGGGAAGGTTCCACTTTAAGGACTGCTCCCCATTAAGGATTGGCACCTTTGGGGAGTGGGTACCCAAAATTGACAGGTACCCACTCCCACTTCTGCTATGATCGGAAGCGAGAGTTGTCCTCCCCCCTCCCTCCCCGTAGTTTTCTGGGACATGAAACAGGTCCCAGAAGACTACGGGACCATTCACAAAGTGCAGCACTACTTGCGCATGCGCAGTGAGCACCCGGCTGTGAAGTCGCAAGCTGTCACAGCCGGATGCCCACACTGAAGATGCCAGTGCTGGGAACACAGGGCGGCCGGTGGAACTGGCTGCAGGGGGGGGACACAGCAGGATCAAGGGACAGGTAAATGTACATTTTTTTTAAGTCAACAGCTACAGTTTTTGTAGCTGCTGACTTTTCTTTTTTTTTCACTGGAACTCTGCTTTAAATTAACTTCACTTAGTTCCCCCCACACCCCAGCATCCCTTTAAAAAGTTCTGAATGCCCAGGGGGGCAGAAAGGATCAGCAATCATGTGAACATTGTGATTGGTTGTATAAAACTGTGAAAACTGCGCTTAATGCTAAAACTAATATTAACCACAGCTGCACTCAAACAACACCAAATACAAATGTGTAACAAAATTCAAATGTACATATTGTTGTGCTATGTCTCTGAAATATTAATTTAATTAAACTGTGATTCTGTACTTTTAAATAAATAACATATTATTTACAGCATATACACCTTATTAGTATACTATACCTTTAAGATGTCAAATAATAATCACAGCATCAAAATTATTGTTAAATCATACTGTGCATATAATTCATGCATCACAGAGTTCCACCTTAAGAGAAAAATAAAAGGAAAATGTCTGTTTAACATAATATCCAGAATTTCCCAGGAGTTCCACCATCACACACAGCCTTTTACTGACTCCTAAGACTCCAAGTTATAGGCTTTCATTCTTATGAAATCAGTTGTCATCAGTAATTTTGATGCTATGATTATTGTTTGACCATTTAAAAGGTATCATGCACTAATAGGGTGTATATGCTGCAAATATCACACTATTCATTTAAAAGTACAGAATCATATTTTAACTAAATTAATATTTTAAAGACACAGTGCAACAATATTGTGATTGTTTTTCACAGTAGTCACATAATTGGCAGCCAGTTCCATTAGTCTGGACCAAAAGTTGTCTTAGAGAACTCCAGAAAGCTCCAGAGGAGGGGTCGAGAACCCAAAACACACATTTCATAACTCAGACATTCACGGTACAATACTGTCAGTGGAACAACTTTTATCAAGAGGCCTCTCTATATCCCCAAAGTTCTGAGCACTGCACAAAGGACAGAGCCCCATCCCAACCCGCAGGACTTCAGCAGTCAGCCTGCTTCAATTAATGAGAGACCCAATGGGGTTTATTTACTAAAGCTGGAGAGTGCAAAATCAGACTCACTTCTGCATAGAAACCAATCAGCTTCCAGGTTTCATTGCCAAAGCTTCATTGAACAAGCTGAGGTTAGAAGCTGATTGGTTTCTATGCAGAAGGGAGTCTGATTTTGGACTCTCCAGCTTTAGTAAATAAACCCCCATGTGTCCTCCATTGCATAGGTCAGCTACCCCTTTCCCATAGAGATCATTAGCAGACCTTTGTAACTCTTCAGGTATAGGCAAGCTGCATACTCACATAGAGAAGGCTCAGTACTATTTAATGGTTTACACATACATTCTACTGAAAGTTAAACAAGGCAATTCCATTTCACAAAAAATGAACGTGACAACAAGGAACAAAGTTTTTTGCAATTCAAAACATTGACATTCACTAATAGGGTACAAGAACTAAGCTTCCTGAGACAGGGCATTTCACCTATAACTTCTAACCAGTAACCATGGTGCATTACCTTACAACAAGAGGACAGCCATGATGCCCGCATCTGGGTATTTTACCTGATTGATACCTCAGTTGAAATTATTTCTTGCACTTGACTACCATTTCCTTCTCCTCTTTCCCTCTGGATTTCTCCCAAAATGGACAGTAGTAGTTGTGATGGGCTTGATGTTTGAGTTGAACATAGGTTCTACTCCAACATCGGCCATTTGTGTGTTCGGTGAACACACAAACGGTAAGGGCGTTTGGCGGGCTATTCGCCTGCTGCACCCCACAATGCACTGCACTTTCACAAAGCATTGTGAATGGCCAAACCAATGCACCTGACCACAAGTCAAGAGCAATGCTTTGGCCAATCACAGCACAATGCACTGTGAGAGCCATGATTGGCTAAAGTTACGGTGAATATGGCTAATCGTGGTTCCCGGCTAAGTCCATGCCCCACACTATATAAGGCTGCTTACACAGCAGCCTTGTGTGGTGTGTTGCTGGAGTTTAGTGCATAGTAAGTGGTGTTTTAGGAGTGTAGTTTAGCATAGGGCAGTGTTGTGACGAGCAGTGCAGTGGTGTCAATGAAGTGTCAGTGTGTTTTACAGCACTTCTGCATCACCACTGTTCCTATTTTTTTCTTTGTTAAATTTATTTTTTCTTATCTTTGCAGCATCAGGTTCTGTTGCTGCATCTTTAGTGTTCCCTCTTCTGTGTCTCCTTTTTTTTTCTTCCAAATTTAATTAATTTTTTTTTTTTTTGCCGCAGCAGCAGTAATAAAGGAAAGCTCTGACCTTAATTGAAAAGCAGGATACCGTGATCTGAAAGTTGCAGAAACAAATGTCAGTCTTAAAGGAGACTTTTCTTTTCTTGATGCGGTGAGTTGCGATGCTCTGCGGTGACTTTCGATGCCCTGCAGTGACTTGCGATGCTCTGCGGTGACTTTTGATGCTCTGCGGTGACTTGCGATGCTCTGCGGTGACGTTCGACTGGTATCGTGAACTCTCTGGATGCAACACGTGGTCTCTTGATGGATAGCGGTGCGGGCACTCTAGCTCTGGACTCTGCCCCCCCCCCCCCATGCATCTCTTTCTCTCTCTAGGGGTGCAGGAGGGTTGGCGCTCTTTCTCTGACTGTCTTGCCTTTGCCGGTATGCCACTTTAAGTGTCGGCTGCAGTCTGACTAATGCGCACGTGCTATGGCCTGTACTGTTGTTCCTCTGAGGTGTCTCCGCGTGGCGCTATATGCTGGCGCTCTGTTTCTCTAGTGTACTCTTTACTATGCAAGTTGAGGAGCGCTGTTGCTTGACCTTTGAGGGTAATAGTTCCACTGTGGCAGGCGCAGCACTATGTAGTGCCTTGTGCACTGTGGCATTAGAAAAATTATGCAATTGCTGTTTCTTTTGTTTGATTAGACTGATTTTACTCTGTAATTCCTCTAATGCCGTTCTATGGATGCAGTAGGTTTAAAGAGCACACCAAATACTTTAGTTAACTTCTTTAATAACTTCAATCTTCCTCATATAACACTGCTGCTTGTGCAGCGGACAGTTCATGTACAAACACGTGGTGAATGCAAATCACCAAGAAACAAGGAGATTCAACAGTTCAATCTTGTCAGATAACATAAAACAGTAGACGTATTGTGGATTATGGATTACGGTTGCATATTGTGATTCTTTACGTATTTCGTTTCATATTACAGTGGCTTCGTTCTGTATATTTCGTTTACGATTACTCTACAATGACTTGTTTCGGTAGAACTATTTGGCCTTCTCTGCTTCCATAGAACTTATCTCTGACTGGAACTCTGTCTGTTTCCTCTTCTGTCTGGTGAGCAAGTGGCTCTAGAAAGATCTAGCAGGGGGTTTTACACAGGCACAAATGTGAAACTGGCTGGGATTGGTTAAGGCTCTGTGCAGTGTGAGGCTGGCTGTGATTGGCTTACCTATGTGCTGACTCTTAAAGGTATATTTTCCTTTTCTGCTTCTGCTAACACAATGAATATATAAATGTTATATAACATTCAGAGACATAAATTACAGAAATGATTCTGCTTTTGGCTTTAACATATGCACATATACATTAATTAAGTGCTATTAAGTGCTATTAATATGAGTGGTCAAAATAGAATACCTTAGTCTTGCAATCCAGTTTACAGCTGGCAGCTCCACATACAATATGACTTCATGCAAAAATGCCCAAAGAAAGGGTCCCAAACACTGTAAAAAAATAGAAAAGGGATATAAGCCAAAAAAAAGTCGCAAAACAATCCATACTATATGGCATGACTATATCCCTATTGATTTCCCAGTAGCACTACAAATTCAAGACTACTTACATGTCCTTCAAACTAACTCTACATCTCACCTGTAGCACACCAACCACCAGAAGCTAAAAGAGCCATATATCCAGTCACCCTTAATATAATAAGCATATCTTTACAGGGACTACCCCCCAGCCAATAAAATCAGCCGGAGGTAAAACTCTGTTTTAGTCTAAATGGGTTATAGGTGAGGAAGGAAGTCCCCTCCCAAGAGGTGCTCAAAAATGTGGAAGGATACCGGTGGGCAATGGAATTTCGTGTCACCTCGGAGAAAGCGGCCATCTGGCCGGAAGTGATGGCACCAGAAACAACATCACAGCAGACTGGAAGCCGTGATATCTCACCATGCTGAGCACCATATGCTCTTCAAGAAGGAGCACACAATGGCAAGCAGAAATTACACTGCACTGTACCAGAAGCCATGTTATACGGCTATCCCAAGCGCCATATGCGCTCCACAGAGGAGCACACAATGACAAAAGGTCCTATCCTGGGCATCCATAATGGCAAAGATGCCCACATCAGTCATTGCACCTGTTGAGCATGGGCCAGGAGAAAATAAACATGCGGGGAAATAGGGAAAGGCAAAAATGCAACTTATAAATAACAGTACAAATAAAAAATATAAGAATAAAAAATGTAAATGACAGAACAAAATCATCTATAAAGAAAGACATAGAAAAGAATACTGTTTAGTGCAGAAGTAAGAGCTGACACTCAGCCATGTCACTGGACCACCCAGAAGACTAATGGAGTAAGCTCTCTCCCTCCCTCTCTCTCTTTCTCTCTCTCTCTCTCTCTCTCTCTCTCTCTCTCTCTCTATATATATATATATATATATATATATATATATATATATATATATATGGGGAAATATCTGTAGGGGACTCCTGGTGGAGAGAGTTCAGTTGGATTTTTGTAAACATGAAGTTTGAAATCAGGTTTTTCTTTTTTTTTTTTTCAAACAATTACCAATACATGAAGAGGTGCAACAATAAAATATATAAACACCTGCTTTGCTTTCTAATTTTATGGTTTTAACATGGACTCAAAGATTTATTTTCCTTTTATGCAAAACTGGTTTCAGAGAAGAGTACTTCATCCTGTATTTTAATAAAAAAGGATCTTACCATCATGCTGAGTGACCCAGCTGAAAGATTCCAGGTTGCTGGCTATACTGTATATGTCAGAGTCACCCTCTTCCAAATGTATCCTCTAAATCTGAAATAGTCTTGCCTACTGATAAAAGAGCAGTAAATCAGCCACTGTGATGCAGAAAACAGCCATGAATTACAAGTGAAATATGGCTTTGGACATTACTTGATAACAGGTATGGAACCTTGATGACTAACTCCCTGTGTGTTTATGAGCTCTTAAATGTTGAATGCAAAAGTAGCAGATAAGGGGACTCCTTTTATGCTGCTTTGATGAATTATGGTAAAGAAAAAAAAACATTTAATAGAAAAACTGAATAATATTTCCAAAAATGAATCGTCTACTCCTACTTTTTCACTCCAGGAATAGCAAAGGAAAATCAAGTCATATAATAATGCACCAAGAGCTGTGAAATATATTACAGGATAATACAGCTTTACAGTGATCCAGGCTGCAAACACGTATGTGTTGAGCAGACATCCCTGACACAAGTTTTCTCTAAAGAAAACGTAATAATCATATTTGAAATCCATTTCAGATAATGGATAGCGATGAGTCAAATGTACCCAGGTTTGGTTCAGCAAACATTATCAGATTTCAGATCCAGAATCTGAACCTCATCAAAATCATTGGGTTCCAAATGTTTGTTTTCAGCAATGATTATTTTCTAAGCTAAAAGAGTCAAGGGGCTAACAAAAAAAAGGGGCATGGGGGGGCACTGACCTGGAAAATGTTCCGACAAAAAAATGTTGTAACTCCGTTAAATAACATGCTTGTGGGATGCCTTAATTTTTGTATGTGTAATTACAGAATGTTATGATCCTCAGGACAGTAAGCAGGCACATGTAAAGAAAAAAAAATTAGAGCTATTCTCTAAGTTCGAAGGCTGAAAATGGAATAGTTTTGAAGGACACCTTTTAAGAATTTTTTTGGATAGGCCACAATTTTGGGAAAGGAGACAGAAAGAATCAGATTGCACTTTGAAATATAAAATGTACAGCATGTGTTCTTTCAAAAACTAATGATCGAACATTTTGCAGCATATTATTATAGATATTAAGTCTGTATGGACAGCCCACGATTTTCAAGAGATTGGGCAGACATTTAGCATAAAAAAAAACCACTGACGATAGAAATAATATATAAGTTTGCATCACAGCAAGAAATCCTGTCTGAACAGGCAGCTCATTTCAGACCGATTGAGCAGGCATTTAGCATTCGTAAAAAAAAAAAAGATAGTATATGTTTGTGGATATTGATGATAGAAATAGGATACAGGTGTGTGCCACAGCTAGAAAACCTTTTTCAAACAAGTCACAATTTCTGGGAGACTGAGCAGGCATTTAGGTATAGATGAATCAGAGTGACTTGCGAGCCACAGGTGTGATAATTACTAGAGGATCGCAAACATGAAACACATAACTACAACTGTGTTGGAAATATCTACAAATATATGTTGCGCTCCTAAATACTTCTCAATAAATAATAATTCAATTATTATCATTAAATTAATTCAAATTATGATACAAATAACTAATAAAAGTGTATAAATACCAAAAAATATTAAGTATTTAGGAGTGCAACATATATGAGCAGGCATTTAGTTTCCTTTAAAAACATTGGAACAATGGAAATAGCATATATGTTTGCACCACAGCTCAAAAAACCTTCTGGACAGGCCTGCAATTTCTTAGAGATTGTGCAGGAATTCAGCATCATAAAATAAACAATTAGCGTGTTTTTGGGGGGGTTTTTGCAAAAAAATTGTATATAACTACTAGAGATGAGCGAATTATTCAAAAATTCGATTTGGCTGATTCGCCGAATTTTCGGAATAAATTCGATTCGATGCGAATTTATTCGCTGCGAATTTAACTTATTAAAAGGGTTTCTAGGCTTCAGAGAGCCTTTATATTAGTGCAGAACACTGTACCTTTAATTTAAATGCTCTTGGAGTCTGCTGGGGAAGAGAAATAATACTGTCAGTCAGTATGACATGCAGATGAGTGCCGTCGATTTTAGAATCACCGCACACTTCACTCATTTGGGCAGTCACGGGGCACGACGAAGAAGATGAAGAAGAAGAAGAAGAAGAAGAATGAAAAGAAGAAGAAGAAGAATGAAAAGAAGAATGAAAAGAAGAAAAAGAAGAATGAAAAGAAGAAGAAGAATGAAAAGAAGAAGAAGAAGAATGAAAAGAAGAAGAATGAAAAGAAGAATGAAAAGAAGAAGAAGAAGAATGAAAAGAAGAAGAATGAAAAGAAGAATGAAAAGAAGAAGAAGAAGAATGAAAAGAAGAAGAGGAAGAATGAAAAGAAGAATGAAAAGAAGAAGAAGAATGAAAAGAAGAAGAAGAAGAATGAAAAGAAGAATGAAAAGAAGAAGAAGAAGAATGAAAAGAAGAAGAAGAAGAATGAAAAGAAGAATGAAAAGAAGAAGAATGAAAAGAAGAAGAATGAAGAATGAAAAGAAGAAGAATGAAAAGAAGAAGAAGAAGAATGAAAAGAAGAATGAAAAGAAGAAGAAGAAGAATGAAAAGACGAAGAAGAAGAATGAAAAGAAGAATGAAAAGAAGAATGAAAAGAAGAATGAAAAGAAGAAGAAGAAGAATGAAAAGAAGAATGAAAAGAAGAAGACGAAGAATGAAAAGAAGAATGAAAAGAAGAAGAAGAAGAAGAATGAAAAGAAGAATGAAAAGAAGAAGAATGAAAAGAAGAAGAAGAAGAATGAAAAGAAGAAGAAGAAGAAGAATGAAAAGAAGAATGAAAAGAAGAAGAAGAAGAAGAAGAAGAATGAAAAGAAGAAGAAGAGGAATGAAAAGAAGAAGAAGAAGAATGAAAAGAAGAATGAAAAGAAGAAGAAGAAGAAGAATGAAAAGAAGTAGAAGAAGAATGAAAAGAAGAATGAAAAGAAGAAGAAGAATGAAAAGAAGAAGAATGAAAAGAAGAATGAAAAGAAGAAGAAGAAGAATGAAAAGAAGAAGAATGAAAAGAAGAAGAAGAAGAAGTAGGATGAGGATGAAGAAGAAGAAGAAGAAGTAGAAGAAGAAGAAGAAGAAGAAGTAGGATGAGGATGAAGAAGAAGAAGAAGAAGAAGAAGCAGTAGGATGAGGATGAAGAAGAAGAAGAAGAAGTAGGATGAGGATGAAGAAGAAGAAGAAGTAGGATGAGGATGAAGAAGAAGAAGAATGAGGATGAAGAAGAAGAAGAAGAAGAAGAAGTAGGATGAGGATGAAGAAGAAGAAGAAGAAGAAGAAGAAGTAGGATGAGGAGGATGAAGAAGAAGAAGAAGAAGAAGTAGGATGAGGATGAAGAAGAAGAAGTAGGATGAGGATGAAGAAGAAGAAGAAGGATGAGGATGAAGAAGAAAAAGAAGAAGAAGAAGTAGGATGAGGATGAAGAAGAAGAAGAAGTAGGATGAGGATGAAGAAGAATTCCATTCCAGCAAAAAGTGTATCTGCAGAGAGCTCCGCTATTTCTGACAGTTCTCTGACAGTTCCTTCACATTTACAGCGGTTGAAACATTGTATCTATTTGTTTCCGAATAAAAACATCTGTATCCTAAATGGAAACAAATAGATACAATGTTTCAACTGCTGTAAATGTGAAGGAACTGTCAGAGAACTGTCAGAAATAGCGGAGCTCTCTGCAGGGACACTTTTTGCCGGATGTAGAAGGGATGAAAATCGGCGGATCGGGGAAAATTCGATTCGTGCATCCGAAGTTTGCTAATATTCGGATTCGACGCGAATCGAATTTTTCCTAATATTCGAAACGAATTCCACTTCGCCAGGTTCGATTCGCTCATCTCTAATAACTACCTTTGTTTTGGACACTGAAAATGGAAATACCGTACATCTCTGCAACACAACTTTGAAGCCTTCATTGTCAAGGCTGCAATTTATGAGAAAAAGAGTAGCCAGATTGCAATTTGCCTGTAAAATGAACTTGCTTTTACATAGAATGAAGGACACATTTTACAGATTTCATGAAAACCCTTTTAATCTTTTAAAACTGTGAGAGAAAGCAAACAGATTACATCTTACAATTATTTTTTTCCCCCACTCAGAAAATGCAAAAGTACCTGCCAGCACAACATTTATAATCTTTTTTGGAGAGGTCACTATTTCTGAGAAACAAGGAAGACAGATTTAACTTCAATTAATTAATTAATTTGTTAATTAATTCTGTATATTTTCAGAGATATGAAATAACCATTGTACAGATTTAAGACAGAACATCTCATCCTTAATGTTAGGAGGTCAGTTTGGAGAGAGTTTGGAGAGAGAAAGTCAGCTTATTTCAGCCTGATATTGTAAAGGAAATTGTATTTAGATGCACATAAACAAAGATTGTAAGCTCCAAGGAGCAGGGCCCTCCTATCCCTTTTGTATTGAACTGTATTGTTGCTGTATTGTCTCCCGTTATATTGTAAAGTGCTGAGCAAACTGTTGGCGCTATATAAATCCTGTATAATAATAATAACGTAAATTATACACATTTTTAGAATCTAATAATCTAATTCTTTTTGAGACTAGGTAAGTATGGAGGGAGAGAGTCAGCTTATTTCAGCCAGCAAATAAATATTTATTTTTCTAGGACGCACTAGAGGTAATTCACAAAAACCGGAGCAAAGAGAATCTAGCAGCTGTATATGGCAACCATTCAGCTGCTATCTTCATTTATTCAGTTAAGTTTTGAAAATGAAAGTAAGCTAATTGGTTGCCATGCACAGTTGCTCAGGAATTTGGCTGCTCCAGTCTTCGTAAATTTCCCTCATTGTTTGTCACAGATTTGACGCACAATAACACATCTTTTCTTTAAAGAGAGCAATTTAGGATGCAGGGATATGTTATATTTAGAAAGCAATAAAAACTAACTGACTTTACCCAACTGGACAACCCAGCAGCGGTTTTATTAAAACTTTGTCTACAAAAAATGTCTAAAAAACTTTACCACAAATCACCACTCAAGCGCTTACTGAACGCTGCCAGGGAATGCATCCACAGCATGTGGAAGAAAAATATCCCCCTCCCAACTAAATCACAACAGTTTTCCAGAGTGAATGACATTCAACACATAGAAGCAATGACCGCTGCACTCAAAGATAAAATCGTGGAACACAAGGCCAGTTTTATCCACTGGGACCTTTTATGTTACTCTACACACTTCCCACATTCCCCAAAATCAGCCAGCTAATGGTCCCAACCCAAGCTGCCTCTCTCTATGGCTCCCTCGCCTCCTTTTTTTTTCCTTTCCCTTACTATCCCCCCTCTCCAACCTTTACTCCGCCACTGGAAAATATCTAAAAACTTTTGGAGAGATCCAGCTCTGACAGTATAGGTGATAGATAGAACCAACTAAAATGTATACCCCATGTCACAGCATTGACAAGTTCTCGTTGCTGTACCACACTGTTTTTCCCTCCTTTCTCTGACATTGCAGAAAACACCCTTTGATTGTGGTTTATCATACAAATGTTATGCTGTATGTACTACTTTTCTGTTTGCCATTTCTAATGTCTTATAAACTACCTGTCATTTTTGTATGCAAACCTTATAAATAAGGAATTAAAGCAAAAGAACATAAAAAGTTCTCATTAGATGTAATTTAAGAGGGAGAGAGCAGGCATTCAACATATGTAAATACAAAAATTATATTTTATTCTCCCTGGAACAAAGGAGAAACATGTTCTACAGAATTATCTGCACATATTTCAAAGCATGTTTAATGGGCCAGATTCTTAGAGGTAAAGAGTGGGATCTGGCTGCTTTTAATGTAAGGAATCATTGTCAGACGACACTACATTACAGAGTCTGTATTCCAAATTTCACAACTGAGGAGCAGCATGAGGAAACATAATGTGTTGTTCATTGTTAATGATGGTGCACTGCAAATCAACAACAAAAAAATAATAATAATGGCCAATGCATTATTTTTCCAGCCTAGAAAATAAGGTTTTTTCTATATCTGTAAAAGAACTTTTGTAAAAAATTAGGTTTTCGGATATTTGGAGACAAAGCATGGTAATTGTATATTTTATGTTATCATCACAGGCATGAAAAAATTGGGTTTTCAGTGTTGGTGGTGCCCATACTCTCACAGAAAAATTCCTGATGGTAGTATTGTGAAAAGTGCCAAACTTGCCCAGGATGGTGAAAGGTAAACACCAACTACATGTCCACTTCTTATTCACCAGCTCTCTTGAAAGACCTCTCAACCCTCAGGTATCTACTGAACTGCAGCAGACCACCTAAGCACACTGGGATGCTCCCCCTTAAGTAGTAAAATCCACCAATCAGAGATAAAGAAAGACACATAAAGAATTCCACAATGAGGGGACAATAACAACATCCCCTCATATATACTTACATAAAGAACAATTTTAGTAAGCAAAGGGATCATTTATTAAAAAAAAGGGTGTGCAGTGTGATTTTCTGCATGAAGCTGTTATTGTGCTTAATAAAAACTACAAGAACATAAGTGTTCCAATTTACGAATACGTTAGCTGCCAATTTATTACTGTTCCAGTCTTTCCACTTTGCAGTTTGGACAGCAGAGGATAAGTTAGTTAATTTATACCCAATTCCTAAAATATTCTATCTTTTTTTTTATTTATTTTTTGATGTAAGAAAGTCAGTTAACAATGCAAGTAGTTTGGCCAGTAGAACAATACAAAACTGATAACATACAGTTTTCCAGTATAGTTTGAGAACCAGGTATCAGTGCTGGGTTGAGGGATGGATAAAATATTTTCTTTATTTATTGTGAAAAGCTGTACAATTAACAGGTAAACATGTGTTGTCTAAAGGGAAGATGCCAGGACAGAAAAATGGGAGCTGATAATACTGACTTGCTTTTGAAGGTGCATACTGTGGTGTCATAAGCCTTTTTCCTGGCACATCATGGCAGCATACATTGGGTTGTGGCTCCAACCCCCTCTGTATGCTGCCATGAAGATGCACCAAGAAAGGAAAATTCTAGAAAGGTGAGTATACAATTTTCCATTTTCATGGCGCATCATGGCAGTATACAATGGGGGCGAAGCCACAACCCATTGTATGCTGCCATGAAGATGCACCGGGAAAGGAAAATTGCAGAAAGGTGAGTATACAATTTTCCATTTTCTTGCTGCATCACTTAGTGATCCATTGACAGGGGCAAGCAAGTGCTTATCAGTTTCCTTATGCTGGGTTCATATTGTTGCGGTGCAGAATTTGCAGGGTTCTTTGTGCGAATTCCGCACCACATCAGAATTGCACCCCGTTCATGCGGTTCGTGTATGTTCATGCGGGTGTGTATGTTAAGTTAACAACACCCCGAAATCGGTCCGCAAAGCGAGATGCGATGTGCAGAATCAGATCGCACAGGTGTGAATACCTATGCGATCCGATTCTAGGGCAGACCCAAAAAAGGGTCCTGTACCTTTTTGGTGTGGGTGCGGTGCTAAATGAGCCATACAAAACATATAGCTCCAATTGTACCACACACAAATCGCATGGGATTTGCACAGGAATGCGGTGCGGTTCCTGTGTGAATCACATGTGATGTACCACACCGCATTAGTGTGAACCTAGCCTTAAAGTCAGGGCTAGTAAGTCATCTCCTAGTAAAAAATTGATAAGGATGAAAGTCCTGAAGCATGTACCTTTAAAAACAAGTCCACAACGATGGCTCCAATATTTCTGTATTGGCATAGAAGATTGGAAATTGGCATAGATTAAATTCAAAAGCCTAGAAAGGTGGGCCCTAAGGAGGTAATAATCCAAAGGTACCAGTGATACACAGTCTTGTACTTGGCACCAATAAGCAGGATAGATTGCAGCTTCCTTAATGAAGTCAGTCCTTTAGAGCTTGTTCACACTGCCCACATAGTAAATGCTCCATGGTTAGCTGTAAGTTTTGCCCAGCAGTAAGCTGCGGCAAGGAGACAGTGTGGTGTGAAACTTAGTGCATTGCACTCTTTACTTTTCTTTCCCTTTTTTTAAAATTATTTGAAGTGATATTTTATTCATGTCTCCACGCAACAGCGTGGTGCACTACACTGTGGTAAAAAGCTACACGTCTGCATTTTACTACAGCTCACTGCATTGCATTTCCTGGTTACAGTGTGAATGGAGCACACAGGAAACAATTATTTTCTATGTGCCCTAACAGTGACTGGCATTTATTAAGTGCAGAAAAATGCCATTCACTGAACTATGGGGTTACTAAAGGCAAATACTGTAGACTATGCACTTTGCGAGTGCAGTTGCACCTATTTTCCCCAGAACTTACGAATGTGGTGATGCTCTGCTGATTTCCATCATCCAATCATGTGCAAGCAAAAATGCCTTTTTTTTATTTCCTTGCACATGATTGGGTATTCTTTACAATGTGATGCTAAGAATAGGAGGATTCAAGAAAACGTATTGTTTTACCCTATTGAAGTGTAAAATATAATTATTTTATTTTATATTACTATTGTTTCACCACAAATATGCAAAGCCCAGGTTTGCTTACAGTCCATCCCAAACCATTTTTTTCCCATGTGGTTGAAGGAAAGAAAATTGCATAATGTATGGCTTGTCTAAAGCTGGCCATACAATAGTAAAACTTCAAAACATTTGTATGAAAATTCTCATCAGTACATTCAATGTCATGACAAATGTCAAAAACTTTTGCTTTTTTGGAGTGAATAGAATGAATGGAATCTCCCAAACAAAAATTATTATTCACTGTTAAAAATGTGTTCGTTTGAGAAAAAATTCTATCCTGCTCCTTCAAATTTTTTCTTCACTGCGGTTAAAAACAAATATTGATTTGACCCCACTAATGATTAGAACATCTAATTAATGTTCTTGAAACAAAATTGAAATTCTGCTAGTGCATTGCCAGTTTTACAAATAATCTGTTAAAAAATATTTTCTCCTTTTTTCATAGTAAGGTAAATATTGTCACTTTTAAATATTTTGGACTAATGTTGATAGGTGTTTTTCCCAGCATTTAACTTGCATTTGGAAAGCACATGAAAAGCAGTACAGTGAAATCCCATTTACAGTACATATGGCATTTGAGAGGCTGTGTTTAACCTGTTTTGTAAAAGCAAAGTAAATTAATGGCAACCTTTCCTCATCAAACATTGCATTCAAATGCCTGAATTTGCATTTCAATAGCAAATGCAATGTTTGTCAAAAACAACCATTGACATGAGCCCTTAGGATTCTAGACAGCATGCAAAGTACTACACTCCTTTTCAAATGTTCACCAGGCTAATCATAACTGATTCACTAAAATTGACTAATTTGCAGAGCTAAATAGGTGAAGCTTAGATTACACACAACCAAATAGGCTCAAACAGTTAATCATTCCTGTTCCTCCCCTCTCCTCTTTCTGCTCTGTGTGGCTCCATACAGTGCTTCAATATAAAGACACTGGAAAACATAAAAAAAAGTATAAATGTAATTGTATGCAGATCATCAGCACTTGCCCTTGGCTTGGGTGAAATTTAAAAGCTAAAAGAACCTTCATTTTTTTTAACTACCTGAATACCAGCATGTTTCTTAATTTCCCAAAAATTGTGGAAAAAAATGAGATCATTGGGGTGTCCACTTTCCAATAAGGAGTAATCTTTGTACTTTCTCAGCATTTTATTTGATATGTTTTATAACAGAAAGTTAGACAGTTTATTTTATTTGTTGATCTATTTTCTTTCATATAGTGAAAAATTAAAAAAAAACAGTAGTTAAAGCGGCCTCATCCCCCGCTCCCCGTTAAGGATTGGAACCTTTGGGGAGCGGGGGGGGGGGAGGGGGTAGACGGGTACCCGATTTTGACAGGTACCTGCTCTCACTTCTGCTGCGATCGCCTAAACCAGGATGCTCTAAACTATGGCCCTGCAGGTGTTGAGGAACTGCAAGTCCCATGAGGCCTTGTAAGACTCTGACATCCACAGGCAAGACTCCCAGAGGCATGATGGGACTTGTAGTACTTCAACAGCTGGGGGGCCGAGACTCCTGGCCTAGATGAGCGAAAGCGGAAGCTGTCCTCACTCCCTCCTTCCCCGTAGTCTTCTGGGACACGTGGCAGGTCCCAGAAGACTAGGGGACCATTCTCAAGGTGCATCACCACTCGAGCAGTGGGCACCTGTCAAGGTCCTACCTTTTCCCTGAGGTTATGTTACTCCATGTGCTGGCGTCCATCTTGGATTCTGCTGTGCATGGTGGGAATCCTTTTATGCCTTCAGGTCTCTGAGGTCCATCCCCCAGAGGGGCGTGGCTGATGACATATAAGCCTGTGGCCCGCACATGCTCTTTGCACTTGTGTCTTGTGTCTGTGTTGCTATTACTCTGTTCTGACTCTCGTGACTCTCCTGGTATCTGATTCGGCTTGTGACTTGACTATTCTTTGTATTCTCCTTTGATCTGACTCTCTGTTGCTGAACCCGGCTCGTGACCTGTGATTCTCGTCTGCTGTCCTGTACTGTTTTGTCCTGTTGTTGTTGACCCCGGCCTGTTTGACTACTCTTTTGTCTCTTCCACCAGCTACACGCCATTGGCGGCGGCCATCACCGCAGCTGAGGTGTCTCGGGGGCCGCGACCTGGTTCCTGGCTGCGTCAAGTCCATCCCCACCATCAGGGGCCCTGGTGAAGGGCAGCCTGGGACTTAGACTCCGCGCCCTGAGGGACTTCGGTCTGTGGGTGGTGGTTGTCGTCAGCCAGTGCGTTACATTGTTAGGCCTGCCTGTCCGTTCCTCGGCTCCTGCCCTGACATTACACAAGTGCCATGAACCCTGACGGTGCAGGCACGCCTTCGCTCCCAACGCTAGTTGCCAGACTCGATCAACAGGATCACCTGTTGGATCAGTTCGCTCAGGCATTGCAAACTCTTGTTCCTGGTGCTATTAGGCCGGTAGTCACTCCGGTGGTCTCTCCCGATGCTTCTCCGCCTATTGCATCCACCACCTCGGCGGCTGCATCAGCGGCACCCAGAGGTATGACTGGTTCTGCCCCTCTTCCACAGCGCTTTGGGGGTGAGCCGAGTCAGTGTCGTGGGTTCCTCAACCAGGTGGGTATTTATTTTGAATTAATACCCCACGCCTTTCCGTCTGAGAGGTCAAAGGTTGGGTTCCTAATTTCACTACTCTCAGACAAAGCCTTGGCCTGGGCTAATCCCTTATGGGAGAGGAACGACCCGGTGATTCAAGATTTTTCCGGTTTTGTTGATGCCTTCCGTAGGGTATTCGACGTACCGGCTCGTTCCGCCTCGGCGGCCAAGCTGCTCATGACCATGCATCAGGGTTCACGGACCGTGGCCGAGTACGCCATAGAGTTTCGTACCCTGGCGGCAGAGGTCGGTTGGAACAATGAGGCTCTGGTGGCTGCGTTTTCCCATGGTCTTTTTGACACATTGAAGGACGAGATTGCAGCTAAGGAACTGCCTGTGGTGTTGGAGGAGCTAATCTCTTTCCTGATCCTGATTGACACCAGGCTCAGGGAGAGGCCTTCACTCAAGGAACGCCTGCGGAGGCCTTCCTATCGACAGGCACCTGCGTTTTCTGTCCCACCCATTCCTCCCTCTCCTCCCACGCCTCCTGGGGATAGATTGTCTGGTGGTGAGCCCATGCAGCTGGGGTTTGCTCGCCTTTCCGAGGGAGAGCGGGCCGCTCGGCGTCGGGAGGGTCGCTGCCTGTACTGTGGTCTTCGTGGGCACTTTCGGCAGTCCTGTCCGGTCCGTCCGGGAAACGCTCGCACCTGAGATCCTGTCGGGGACAGATCTTGGGTGGAGTCTCCTCGTCCCCGGCGTTCCGCAGAATAAGCCACTGATCACCGTTGTCCTCTCTTGGGCGGAGGGCTCGGTGACGGCCCAGGCTTTGGTAGATTCTGGGGCCGGCGGGTTGTTTATGGACAGCTCGTTTGCTGCCCAGCACTCCATTCCCCTGCAGGCTCGAGTTACCCCATTGGTTCTCGAGGCGATAGATGGCAGGCCCCTGCAACCACCGCAGGTTACCCACGAGACTATGCCAGTTGAAGTAGCTATTGGGGCTGTTCACAGGGAGTTGGCCTGTTTCCAGGTGATTTCTTCTCCGCACTATTCGGTGGTTTTGGGGTATCCCTGGCTCCAGATGCACAATCCTGCTCATCGTCCTTACGACTGCGCCATATCCTTGCAACCCGGTGCCACTCCTCCGCGTGGCAGGGTGTATCCTCTCTCGGTTGCGGAGAATAAGGCCATGGAGGAGTACGTTGCGGATGCGCTTTCCCGGGGGCACATTCGTAAGTCTACTTCCCCAGCAGGAGCGGGCTTTTTCTTTGTAAAGAAGAAGGGTGGTGAATTGAGGCCTTGCATTGATTATAGGGGTCTTAATCGAATCACCACTAAGAATGCCTACCCGATTCCCTTGATTACTGAGTTGTTCGACCGCCTTAATGGGGCAACAGTCTTTACCAAACTTGACCTTAGGGCGGCGTACAACCTCGTACGGATCAAACAGGGGGATGAGTGGAAGACCGCGTTTAACACCAGAACCGGTCACTACGAATACCTGGTGATGCCCTTTGGGTTGTGTAACGCGCCCGCAGTTTTTCAGGAATTCATAAATGATGTCCTTCGTGACTTGTTGCAGCAGTGCGTGGTAGTTTACTTGGATGACATCCTGGTTTACTCTGCCTCCATGGACTCCCATATCCAGGATGTCAAGCAGGTGCTGCAACGATTACGTGAGAACGAACTTTTTTGTAAACTTGAGAAGTGCGAATTCTATCGATCCCAAGTTGCCTTTTTAGGCTACATCATTTCTGCGGAGGGATTCTCCATGGACCCTCAGAAGGTTTCGGCGGTTTTGCAGTGGCCTCGTCCCAATGGTTTTCGGCCCATTCAGCGCTTTTTGGGTTTCGCCAACTACTATCGGAAGTTCATCAGGAACTTCTCCACGCTGGCAAAGCCTCTCTCAGACCTAACCAAGAAGGGCAGTAATCCTCACGAGTGGCCATCCGAGGCCATCGTATCTTTCGAGGCTCTGAAATACGCCTTCGCGTCGGCTCCGATACTGTCTCATCCCAATCCTGGATTGCCCTTCGTCCTTGAGGTTGATGCATCCGAGTCGGGAGTAGGTGCTCTCCTGTCTCAACGTCGGTCGCCCGATGGACCCCTACTTCCCTGTGGGTTCTACTCCAGGAAGCTTTCCTCTGCAGAGTGCAACTACCAGATTGGAGATAGGGAGTTGTTGGCAATCATTCTGGCTCTCAAGGAATGGAGGCACCTGCTCGAGGGCTCCGCGGTTCCGGTCCTCATTCTTACCGATGATAAGAACCTGACTTATCTTTCGGAGGCCAAAAGATTGACACCCCGCCAGGCCAGATGGGCTCTGTTCTTGTCACGCTTCAACTATGTGGTTTCATATTTGCCTGGTTCCAAGAATGTCAGGGCTGATGCGTTATCACGGCAATACTCTGAGTTGTCCAGGGAAGACTCTGAGCCAATCTCAGTTATTCCTCCAGATCAGATCCTGGCTGCCATTCGCACCAGTCTGACCTCTCCTCTTGGGGAGCAGATTTTGGCGGCTTAATCTGATGCTCCTCCCGGGAAGCCGGAGGGTAGATGTTTTGTACCCGAGGGATTGCGCACCCGCCTGCTGCGTACCTACCATAACGCCAAAACTGCCGGGCATCCGGGGAAGAACCAGCTGTGTTGGGTCGTCTCTCGCTTATTCTGGTGGCCAACCCTCCGTGCCGACATTGCCTCTTATGTAGCGGCATGTTCGATCTGTGCCCAGAATAAGTCTCCACGGCATCTCCCTTTGGGTCTTCTGCAACCCATTCCCAATGGGGAGCATCCTTGGTCACACCTAGGTATGGACTTTATTGTAGACCTCCCGGTGTCTCGGGGTCATACGGTCATCCTCATGATCGTCGATCGGTTTTCCAAGATGTGCCATTGCATTCCACTCAGGAAATTACCAACAGCGCAAGAACTGGCCACGGTCTTTTCCAGGGAGATTTTTCGCCTGCATGGGTTGCCTAAGGTGATTGTCTCGGACCGCGGGAGTCAGTTCGTGTCCAGATTCTGGCGCGCCTTCTGCTCCCAGTTGGGTATTAGTCTCTCCTTTTCCTCAGCCTACCACCCGCAGTCCAATGGGGCTGCGGAGCGTTCCAATCAGGCCTTAGAACAATTCCTTCGGTGCTATATTTCAGACCATCAGGACGATTGGGCCGATCTCCTGCCTTGGGCAGAGTTTCCAACCCGCGGTATTACCTGAGAGGTTCTCACCACAGGACATTCCGGCTGTGGAGAACCATCTTGCTGCCCTGCGTTCTTCATGGGGGCAGATCCAGAGGGCCTTGAGGGACTCAGCTCAGCGCCAGAAGTTCCAGGCTGATCGCAGACGGTTGCCCGCTCCTTTATACCAGGTCGGCGATCGGGTGTGGTTGTCTACTCGCACCCTCAATCTTTGGGTGCCCACACCCAAACTAGCTCCCCGTTTTGTCGGTCCTTTCCGCATTCTCCGCAAAGTGAATCCGGTGGCCTATGCCCTTGCCCTTCCGTCTGGGATGCGGATCTCCAATGTCTTTCATGTTTCCCTGTTGAAACCTCTGATCTGCAATCGCTTCACTACCTCTCTGCCTCGGCCCCGTCCTGTCCAGGTTGACGGTCATGAGGAGTATGAGGTGAGCCGGATCCTGGACTCTCGATTGGTGCGCGGTCGATTACAGTTCCTGGTTCATTGGCGCGGTTATGGTCCTGAGGTTCCTTCCGTGAATGTCCAGGGGCCCTTGAGGAGGAAGTACTGTCAAGGTCCTACCTTTTCCCTGA
This sequence comes from Staurois parvus, assembly GCF_062004578.1. NCBI lineage: Eukaryota > Metazoa > Chordata > Amphibia > Anura > Ranidae > Staurois > Staurois parvus. Next base: position 8,211,996 of record NW_028317968.1, on the reverse strand, counting down.
GGTTATGTTACTCCATGTGCTGGCGTCCATCTTGGATTCTGCTGTGCATGGTGGGAATCCTTTTATGTCTTCAGGTCTCTGAGGTCCATCCCCCAGAGGGGCGTGGCTGATGACATATAAGCCTGTGGCCCGCACATGCTCTTTGCACTTGTGTCTTGTGTCTGTGTTGCTATTACTCTGTTCTGACTCTCCTGGTATCTGATTCGGCTTGTGACTTGACTATTCTTTGTATTCTCCTTTGATTTGACCCTCTGTTGCTGAACCCGGCTTGTGACCTGTGATTCTCGTCTGCTGTCCTGTACTGTTTTGTCCTGTTGTTGTTGACCCCGGCCTGTCTGACTACTCTTTTGTCTCTTCCACCAGCTACAAGCCATTGGCGGCGGCCATCACCGCAGCTGAGGTGTCTTGGGGGCCGCGACCTGGTTCCTGGCTGCGTCAAGTCCATCCCCACCATCAGGGGCCCTGGTGAAGGGCAGCTTGGGACTTAGACTCCGCGCCCTGAGGGACTTCGGTCTGTGGGTGGTGGTTGTCGTCAGCCAGTGCGTTACATTGTTAGGCCTCCCTGTCCGTTCCTCGGCTCCTCCCCTGACAGCACCTGGCTGTGAAGCCACAAGCTGTCACAGCTGGGTGCCCATACTTAAGATGCCCACACTGGGGAAAGAGGATGGCCAGTGAAATCGGCTGTAGTGAGGAAACCACAGTACCAAGGGACAGTTTAGCGGCTATTTTTTAAAAGTCAGCAGTAGTGGTGTACCGAAATGAAAATTCTGGTGCCGAAACCAAAAACGAAAATTTAAAATGCGTTTGGTCGAAAACCAAAACCAAAATGCGCAGTTTTTAAAAATGAATATATATTTTTTGGAAAAAAATACACTTTACAATTCTTTTGTAAAATACGAAAGAGGATGTTACCCAATACCCAACATGTCACGCTTTAAAATTGCACACGCTTGTGGAATTGCGTGAAACTGCGGTACTTAATCTCCATGGGTCATGCTTTAAAAATTTCTACAGGTTAGCAGTGTAAAGTTACAGAGGAGGTCTAGTGTGAGAATTATTGCTCTTGCTCTGACGTTTGTGGCGATATCTCACGTGTGTGGTTTGAATACCATTTACATATGTGGGCATGGCCTAGATATGCGTTCACCACTATGTGTGAGCACGGGGGGGCGGGGGCACTTTAAATGTTTTTTTCATTTTTGCACTCACCCTTTAAAAAAAATTTTAATCACTTTTATTCTTATCACAAGAAATGCATGCATCCCTTGTGATAGAAATAATTAGTGACAGGTCCTCTTTATGGAGAGATATGAGGTCAATAAGACCCCGCATCTCTCCTCTGCAATGTAAAGCATTGGATCAAAAAAAAAGCATTGATCTAGTGCTTTTAGAAAAAAATTGGCCGGAACTGGAAGTGACATTGCTCCGGTCCTCCAAGGGCATAGAGAAGAGTGGAGGCCATCTTTCCTTCACTGATCTCTATGCCCAGTGTCGGGATCGTTTGATGGTTTCTCAGGTAAGGCTGAGAACTACCGAGTGGTGGCCCGTGGTGGCAGCGGCAGAAGGGCGGCGGAGAGGGGAGGGAGGTGGCAAGGGGGTGAGGTTTTTTCGGTACCTGTATCAGTGCTTTTTTCATATCAGCCGACAGCCGAAAGGGGTGTTTTAGGCTGAAACGTTTCGGCCACCGAAATTTTGGTATATCCCTAGTCAGCATATATAAAAATACACAGCAACACAATCCCAATATAATATCCCAGAAAAGTTATCCACCTCCACCCTTGAAGGCCAAGCAAACAAAATATATAAAACTTTACTTTTTTTACCTAAATAATAAATATATCCACCAATCCCACCTTATAAAAAGTGTCCAAAATATCAAAAATAGTGTCCCAAATGTCTCAATTATCAAAATAAATCTCCACACATGTAAGCCATTAAATTCTTTCTTCTTCAAACTTGCAAATCCTGATGACAGTAAACCTCAAAGAAAAAAACTTAACATAGTGTCATACCATTTAAATAATAAAACACACGTGCCACTCTCTGTGCAACATGCAAAATCTATATATACGTGTATACTCTATAAGTGAGTATCTCTATACATGCAGAAATATATCAATGTAAGACACTCACATAAAGTGTCAACTGCAAACACAAGTGAAACTAAAAATATCACTCCAAACGATGTGTGTCACCACACTCTGTTTACATAAGTGTACACCTTAGACCCAAACCAGCAATCTCCACCTCATGTGCTGATGGATAATTACCCTATGCAGGAAGAGATAGGGCATCACACCACTCTGGGTTACTATCTCATCATTCAGATCATTCAGATTTCAGGCTTCCTCCAATATTATTCCTCCATTTCCCTCATGAGAAAATTCACAGTTACCGATAGTAGATAAAACACAGTCTTCCTTTATTTGGCAACTTACATTAAAATAAGGGTGAAGCAGCTCCTCCTCACAGGGATACAGATACAAACAAGTTTAGAGAAACATTAGCCACATGTTCCCACTTCCAAGATGGCCGCGATCGCACTTCCGGTCAGCGTCGATACGTCTGACGTCACGTGTCACTGACGCGTTTCGTCACTTCCTTTTGACTTTTTCAGAAGGGCCCTTCTGAAAAATTTCTGCATGTATAGAGATACTCACTTATAGAGTATACACGTATATATAGATTTTGCATGTTGCACAGAGAGTGGCACGTGTGTTTTATTATTTAAATGGTATGACACTATGTTAAGTTTTTTTCTTTGAGGTTTACTGTCATCAGGATTTGCAAGTTTGAAGAAGAAAGAATTTAATGGCTTACATGTGTGGAGATTTATTTTGATAATTGAGACATTTGGGACACTATTTTTGATATTTTGGACACTTTTTATAAGGTGGGATTGGTGGATATATTTATTATTTAGGTAAAAAAAGTAAAGTTTTATATATTTTGTTTATCCCTAGTCAGCAGTTACAGTTTTTGTGGCTGCTTTTTATTTATTTAGATTTTGACTGGACCTTTGCTTTAAGTACCTCCAAAAGAAAGCTCTTACAAATATCTTACTGGGAATCTAAATGCAAACTCTTTCCGCCACTGAACTGTGTATCTGATGCAGGGGCGGACTGACAACTCATGGGGCCCCCGGGCAATAGGGGATCATGGTGCCCCTGTGTCCTTGCCCAAACTCAATAAAGCCTATGAAAAAGGTACCAGGGGCATCTCATGGGGCCCCCTACTGACCCCGGGCCCTCGGGCAGTGCCCGAGTTTCCAAATGGTCAGTCCCCCCCTGATCTGATGGGCAGCCAAAGATCAATTGGAGGAGCATACAAGAAAGGCTGACAATGTTTGTGTTGTCAACCAGCAATAAGAAGCGAAGTGCTGTTTTCAAACAAGATTTCTAGGCAGGAAAATGAAAAATGTTTACAAAAAACACATTTGCTTGAAAACCTGTATGCAATGAAACATGATGCCAAGCATACTGAGAAATGGATTTTGAGTTTACATACCTTTTAAGTAGTGTATTATAGATAGTAAACTAAATTTGTGGTTATTTACTATAATGTAATAGACGTGCTTTATGCATAATTATAGTAGCAGGCTGTGAGATAATTGAACTCATCCATTGTGCAGGGAAAACCATCCCTTGTACTTGCTCTGTATAATTGCACTACCCGGAGAAAGGAACTTTGCAGGAAATGGGAAAGTTTGCAGTTCTCCTTTATTTCTGTATGCTACGAAGGCCCATATAATACTTCTGCATTACTGCTTTTAGCCATACACATGATTTTACAAAGCATGCTGACGTTTCCACCTGGAAACATTTAAAGTATTCATACAAAAAGGCAGATTAGGCTGCATTACATTTAACCTGCCAAAACTTCCTTTGTGTAGATGACATCAGCAGCTAAACGATATGATATTGGCAGTGGCTAATTCTAAAACTGGATAGTTGAAGATCCAGGCCGTATGTTTCAGTTGTGCTGAGCAAGCCAAAAATAGAGCTAGATGAGGCTGATTCACTGGAGGTGTATGTTACAAACTTTTGGTAGCTTTTGTAAGCACATGTGTTCCATCTTCATTCATAGTGATCTTCCTTCCCCGGCTTTCACTGTGTCTTTCTGCTTTTTCACACATACCAATCAGGTGCATAGCACAGACTGGAAGAAAGCAAAAGAGGGGCGCACTCTCCTCGTGCATCACCATGATAAAAAGGAATCTATTGAAAATGACAAAAGTATATACTCACAAACCAAGAGTCAAGTAAACAAATAACGAACCAATGTGATAGTCCCAGCAAACGGTAGTCTTGTGAAAGGGTATGCTAATGCATTTCGGGAGACATACTCCCTTCCTCAAAGCTAAAACAACTAGACATGTTGCAACCTATATAGGGGAGCAGGATAAAATGAGAGGCCAATAGAGCAGATCATGAGAAGGGCCAAAAAGACTCCTCCCCCTCCAAGTTACATAGTTAGTCTGGCTGAAAAAAGACAAAAGTCCATCCAGTTCAACCATAGAAAAAAAAAAAAGTTATAATCCTATACCCATAGTTGATCCAGAGGAAGGCAAAAAAAAGCACAGCAAAGCACGATCCAATTTGCTCCTGCTGGGAAAAAAAATTCCTTCCTAATCTCGAGAGGTAATCGGATATTCCCTGGATCAACTTTACCTATAAATATTAGTAACCAGTTATATTCTGTGTATCTAAGAAACAATCCAGGCCTTTTTTGAAGCAATCCACTGAGCTGCCCAGAACCAACTCTTGAGGGAGTCTATTCACGTTTTCATAGCTCTCGCTGTGAAGAAACCTTTCCGTGTTTGGAGATTACATTTCTTTTCCTCCAGACGTAAAGAGTGCCCCCTTGTCCTCTGTGTTGACCTCAGGGTGAATAACTCTACACCGAGTTCACTATATGAACCACTGTAGTATTTATACATGTTGATCATATCCCCTTAATCTCCTCTTCTCAAGAGAGAATAAATTCAGTTACTCTAATCTTTCCTCATAGCTGAGCTCCTCCATGACTCGTATCAGTTTGGTTGCTCTTCTCTGTACTTGCTCCAGTTCCCCAATGTTCTTTTTATGAATTGGTGCCCAAAACTGAACTGCATATTCCAGATGAGGTCTTACTAATGATTTTACAGGGGTAAAATGATAAATCTCTCTGGAGTCTATACCTCTTTTAATACAACAGAGGATTTTGCTCACTTTAGAAATTGCAGCTTGGTATTGCATGGCATTATTAGGCTTGTGATCTACCAGAACCCCAAGATCTTTCTCCACCATTGATTCCCCCAGTTGTTCCCCTCCCGATATGTATGATACATGCATATTCTTTGCCCCCAAGTGCATAACCTTACATTTATCAACATTAAACCTCATTTGCCACATAGTTGCCCAATTAAACAGTGCAAGTGACCGCTCAAATGATAGGTCGATCAATTGGGAGGGGAGGAATAGTGTAACCAAGGCGCAGCTCAACAATATCGGTGACGACTGCCATACAAAAGTATAAGAAAAAAAAAACCAAAAGAAATTAACATACATGTATGAATTCATGATGTGGTTGGTGTTATTGATCCAGATATGTAAAAATGTAAAAGCTTGCTGCATGGTTCGTAGCATAGTAGGGATAAACTAAATGAATTAGATGATATTGCACAAATTCACCAGTTTCACTGTGGGCAAAATTGTGTTAAAGGGGAAACTGTTCTGTTTTGCTTGCTGAATTGTTTAGGGAAAATTAGCTTTAAAAAAATGTAACAAGCGGAACAAGTGCAAGATAGCTGATACCTTGGTGTGAACGAACCTTCTTCCCCTACGCTATTTCCTCTCCTCTCTTTTCTTCATATCTCTGGTTTCCTCCTATTCCTTCCTTTTCTAATACGCCCTTGAATACATTAGCTCAATAATACCTCTTCGGTCCTACGGCAGAGCAGACTCTGTAACTCCATGTACTTCCTTATAGTATTGGGGTCTGACGCCCCATGATTTCACCTTTAACTTTTAAGATGCTGCTGATCTTTATGTTCTATCTTCACAAGCACCAGGACATCACTTCCATACTAAAGCCTACTTTGTTTTTGACCCTCACCTGCTCATTGTTACACTTACTCTGCCATGTTCCAATGCTGTATTTTGAATTGTATTGTACACATCATTTTGATATCTCAGTTACTCGGTTCTGTATATATATGCCATTTGTTAATAAAACTCTTTGTGAAAGAAAAATGTAAAAAAAAAAAAAAAAAAAGCAGAGGGCGCAACTAAGTGCAGTAAAATTTATATATATAGTTTCAAAATAAACATACAACTCACATTTGTTGAGAAGTATAGTGCCTGTAATGCAAAATCCGTCCATTGGGGGCTGTCATAGTTGACTATGGCAGTGGTGGGCAACCTTTTTTTTCAACTGAGCCAAATCTCGCCAAAACCATGATTGAAATTTATTTTGAGAGCCACATTTTTAAAACTGAAAATACATCTCCCATATAGTAATTCATCCCCCATAGTAATTCATCCCCCATATAGTAATTCATCCCCCATAGTGTAATTCATCCCCCATAGTAATTCATCCCCCATATAGTAATTCATCCCCCATCGTAATTCATCCCCCATAGTAATTCATCCCCCATAGTAATTCATCCCCCATATAGTAATTCATCCTCCATATAGTAATTCATCCCCCATATAGTAATTCATCCCCCATAGTAATTCATCCCCCATATAGTAATTCATCCCCCATAGTAATTCATCCCCCATATAGTAATTCATCCCCCATAGCAATTCATCCCCCGTATAGTATTTCATCCCTCGTATAGTATTTCATCCCCCGTATAGTATTTCATCCCTCATATAGTATTTCATCCCTCATATAGTATTTCATCCCCCATATAGTAATTCATCCCTCATATAGTATTTCATCCCTCATATAGTATTTCATCCCCCCATATAGTATTTCATCCCCCCATATAGTATTTCATCCCTCATATAGTAATTCATCCCTCATATAGTATTTCATCCCTCATATAGTATTTCATCCCCCCATATAGTATTTCATCCCTCATATAGTATTTCATCCCTCATATAGTATTTCATCCCTCATATAGTAATTCATCCCTCATATAGTATTTCATCCCTCATATAGTATTTCATCCCCCCATATAGTATTTCATCCCTCATATAGTAATTCATCCCTCATATAGTATTTCATCCCTCATATAGTATTTCATCCCCCCATATAGTAATTCATCCCTCATATAGTAATTCATCCCTCATATAGTAATTCATCCCCCATATAGTAATTCATCCCCCATATAGTAATTCATCCCTCATATAGTAATTCATCCCTCATATAGTATTTCATCCCCCCATATAGTATTTCATCCCCCCATATAGTATTTCATCCCCCATATAGTAATTTATCCCTCATAAAGTAACTCATCCCTCATATAGTATTTCATCCCCCCATATAGTATTTCATCCCTCATATAGTAATTCATCCCTCATATAGTATTTCATCCCTCATATAGTATTTCATCCCCCCATATAGTAATTCATCCCTCATAAAGTAATTCATCCCTCATAAAGTAATTCATCCCTCATATAGTATTTCATCCCCCACAGTACTATCCCCCCCCCCCCTTCTAGTAAGCCAAGTCCCCCGTGTCAATTCACTTACCTTTTGCGTTCCTCTCGCTGTCTTCCCGCGCCGTTCGGGTCTTCAGGGCGGACTGTGAGAGGAGCCTAGCTCCCCTCCCCTCACGTTCGGCACGCTGCCCCGCCTACACACATCCTGACAGCCACATCCGCGGGCCGGATTAAAAGGTCCGCGCGGACTTTTGGGGCTGCCAACCGAGAGGAGGCAGGGGAGCGGCCGACCGAGAGGAGGGAGGGGAGCAGGCGCCCGGCACACAGAAGAGCCGCATTAGAGTGGGTAAAGAGCCGCATGTGGCTCGCGAGCCGCGGCTTGCCGACCACTGGACTATGGCATAAGACAGAAGGAGCAATTCAGTACAGAGATGCTTATTGCTGTTTTTATTAACAAATACAATTTTTACAGCACTTAGGTGCGCCCTCTACTATTTTGTTACTCTGCTAATTGCTGCACTTAGTTACTGAGTTACCCCTGCAGTGTCAAATGTGGACTCTATGAACCCTGAGTGCTGAGTATACATTTTAGAAGCGTTTCTGTTTGACAGCTTGCTCCACAAAACAACACGTTTAATTTTTTCTTTAAAACGAGGGAGTGCATGTTTTTTGTTTTTTTTTGTGAGGAGGTATATTTAGGATAGTTTTGTACTTCTTTGTATTTGTGTTTTTTTTTCTTTCCTTTTTTGTGTCTTTGGTCACTATAAAATCCCGTACACATGATGAGAATATCGGATGAATGATCGTCTGTTTTTTGGGGGTTTTTTTGCATGCTAGTCTCATATCGAAAGTGAAGAGGTTACTAAAGATACGAAAATTCTTGTACAATAGAATAAAAATTCGGAAGTGATGTAATGTATTGTATTTTCAGACAAAAACTGAACTGATTAAATGAAAATCATACGATTTGGTATCGTACTAGAAAAAGTTCCGTGCTTGTCCCTTCGAATAATTTTGGACGATAGTTGTGTACTAACGATCAGATTGTCGTATGGTTGTTTTGAAAGTGGTATTTTTCGCATGATTTTCTGATCATGTGTACTAGGCTTCAGTGTATTGTTGCTTTACATTTTTATTTTACTGTACTTTATGCTTAATTTCTCTTTTCGTGTGAAAATAAATAATAAAGCTAGTTAGTAGTTATGATTGGCACAAGACCAGGTCCCGAACAGTTGAAATTTAAATGCCATTGAACAATATTTTTTCTTATCAATTGACTCCAATTCTTGTTGCCAAAATGGTGAGATAACACTGAAATTGCCTGATTTTTGACAAACATTCTGAAAAATTAAAATCTCAATGTATTGCTCATCTCTATTCATCAGACACCTACCCAATATGAAAGCAATTTAGTAGCTATCATTTTCTGTGTGTACCGAAGCTGCAATGCTTTCTTTAGTCTTCATCAATGTCAGTGTGGTACAATCACAGTAAGCCCTGGGGGCTGATTGTTCTTATCACCATCCTTATATCAGCCATAGGCCATTTGCTAATTAGTCATGTTAACTGCAACTCCTCTTTAACTCAACTTGGGAAATAAGCTATTCCCAGTTAGTTTGCTGCTTGTCTTTGAAATGGTTCAACACACCAGAGCCCTGAAGAATCTTTCCTATTCAAACTAAAGCTGACCATACAAAAAAAAATTAGATTTTCACTGAGCCTATTGTATTAAGAATACCCAAACAGCGTCTGGATGCAGCCACTGTTCAATTGAGAATTTTCCATCCAGCTCCTTTGAATTTTTTCAAGGGCTTACAGATTCGCCCAAATAGCAATTTTCTCATAGTATATGGCCTGTTTAAGATACTGTGATTTGGAGGCTGCAGTTGCTAAAATGTTTTTGTTTTACATCAATGACAATGCAGCAAGCTTTATTTGTCAATTAAGCATGCAAGTCCCCATTCACACCAGTGCAACTTGTCATGTGATTTGACATAAGCCATGACAAGACCAGGTTGAGGTAATTCACAGAAACAGAATAGAAAAGCCAATACAACAAATCTCTGCAATATCAGACCCCAGGAGGAAGGGAGGGGTGGGAGGAGGAGAGGGGAAGGGGGGGAAGGGGGGGAGGAGAAGGGGGGAAGGATCATACAAAATAGGGGGGGGGATACAGGGCAAAGAGATCACTACTCAGATAACACTGTTCAACAGGTAAAAAGTTTTGGGCATAAAATTAGCTAATCTTACATAATTTTGGGGTGCTGAAAACGAAAATGACCCTAAAAAATGTTGATTGGCTCTAGTTTCCATGATATATTCACCCATCTAATGACGTAAGCCATTCAAAATTATGATGCAACTTCAGCTGCATATTGCGCAATTGATACTGGTGACAAATAGAAAATTGCATGTATACTGAGATGATTCAATATTAGCCTTTAATTGCATCACTTCACTGCATAAAAGCTGCAGTATCTGTAGCTGATTGTAGTTGGACAGCGTCTTTACATTTCGTTTTATGCTTATATAGGCTACTCAGTAATGCCTCGAACTTGTGTGAATAAAGCAGATAATTTCTGCTATATCTGCGGTGAAATAACTTTTATCTCACAAAAAAGGAGGATAACAGGAATGATTAAGAAAGCCTACAACTTGTATTTTGGCTGCAAGATAGGAGACCAGGACAAGAGCTGGGCACCACATATATGCTGCAATTGTTGTGGGACGGCACTGGAGCAATGGTTGAATGGAAAAAAGGCATCTATGCCTTTCGCTGTGCCAATGATTTGGAGAGAGCCAACAGATCATGTTAGTAATTGTTACTTTTGTATGGTGCCTCCAATTGTAAAAGGGCTAAATAAGAAGAAAAAGTTATCTGTGCACTATCCAAATATTCCATCGGCAATACGTCCAGTTCCTCATGGAGAGGGGCTACCAATTCCTAAAGCACCAGAATCCTTCGTGGTTGAGTCAAGTGAGGAAGAACCTGAAGCGTGTAGTCACGTGCAGTTGTAAGAGATAGCCCTTTCCTCGAATACAAGAGAAAAGCCAAGAGAAGCAAAACCGACACAAACTGAAGACAAAACTAGTGAGAATCCTAAGTATTAAAATGATTCCACTTAGCTTATGGCTATAATTTTTCTTGGTAATCCTATGCAATATATTATGCCATTTAGGCTTTGTTATGTAACAAACAGGAACAGGGTAAGTGAGCGCAAATCTCGAACCAGCGGCTAGCACACAAGGCAATCCTCAACACCAAAAAACAAAATATACAAATGGTATGCAGCGCTATATATTATATCAACCATCAATAAAATGGATAAGACAGTAAATCCTCAATCACAATATGAATAGTTCCATATAAATGAAGATATAAATGTACATATGTGCTGAATAGATAGAAATCCAATAGGGCTTATGGACGAATCTGGTAAATGATTGCGCTTACCACAAAGACATACAAACAGGGCGTTGTATGTATATAGATGGACATCCGGGTCTGATCAGCAAATGGGACAGCATCCGGTCACCATATGAAACTTCCAGGGATGGTGGAACCCCCCAAGATCGTCTCCGATTTTGCCAGCAGGTCCAACGCAATCCTCTCCAAATAATATTTCTCTGGATCGCTCCACCTTGATAGGGCTCGTAAATAACGAGCCAAGGCAAAAGATGGCAATGATAGTGAAGTATGTCTTTATTGGGTAAATAGCAGCAACAAATGTAAGGAACTCACAAATAGGAAAACACAGCCCAGGTCAAACGAAGAGGTTCCCTGGTGATCAGTGGCTCCCTGGTGATCAAATGGCGTCTGTTGGGTGGATCCCCTAACATGTTTCGAGCCAAGCTCGTTGTCAAAGGGGATCCCCTTTGACAACGAGCTTGGCTCGAAACATGTTAGGGGATCCACCCAACAGACGCCATTTGATCACCAGGGAGCCACTGATCACCAGGGAACCTCTTTGTTTGACCTGGGCTGTGTTTTCCTATTTGTGAGTTCCTTACATTTGTTGCTGCTATTTACCCAATAAAGACATACTTCACTATCATTGCCATCTTTTGCCTTGGCTCGTTATTTACGAGCCCTATCAAGGTGGAGCGATCCAGAGAAATATTATTTGGAGAGGATTGCGTTGGACCTGCTGGCAAAATCGGAGACGATCTTGGGGGGTTCCACCATCCCTGGAAGTTTCATATGGTGACCGGATGCTGTCCCATTTGCTGATCAGACCCGGATGTCCATCTATATACATACAACGCCCTGTTTGTATGTCTTTGTGGTAAGCGCAATCATTTACCAGATTCGTCCATAAGCCCTATTGGATTTCTATCTATTCAGCACATATGTACATTTATATCTTCATTTATATGGAACTATTCATATTGTGATTGAGGATTTACTGTCTTATCCATTTTATTGATGGTTGATATAATATATAGCGCTGCATACCGTAGGCTTTGTTATGTAGTCAATATCACTTGCTTTATATTTGTGGAAAGACATCTATCTATATAATTATTGTGCATTATGTAGTCATTACGCCTATAGTAGAAAACTTTCCGTTTACAGAAAAACTAGAGCCAATTGACAAATTTCATTGTTATATTTGAACTCAGAATGTGAAATTCATTAAGAAATGGATCCTTTTGTTTCCAAAACTGGCAAAAAATAAAAATTTGTTGAACAGTGTAACCATGGAGCCCACACCTTGTCATACTTCTAGGGACAACCCTGCGTAATGTATGTACATTTATAAATGGGTAGGGCGGCATCCACCCGCCCCTCCTAGGCTGGCAAAGTTGGAGGAGCTGGGGAGGTCCACTTGAAAAATAGCTCCGTTTTAGCATAAAATAGTAGGTGAGATAAGGAGTTTGGCATGGTGCGACTGTTGGTCATCCTCATGAACCCCTAATAATGCCAACTCTGGTGAGATAGCTAGGGTCAAGTGCAGCCTGAGATTGATCTCCGTGAAAACCTCAGACCAATAGGCCATAATCACAGGGCAAGACCAAAACACATGAAAAAAGGACCCTGGGTGTACACGACAATGGGGACAAACAGGGTCCCAGGCAGGGAAGATTGTGTGAAGTCTCAAGGGCGTGTAATAGATTCTGTGAAGGAATTTAACCTGAATCAACTTATCTCTAGAGGATATAACCAGTTTAGGGCAGCTTTCCAAACAAGCCTCCCAATCCCCTTTAACTAAGGTCAGGATATCAGTCCGCCATCGTTCCCACATACACTCAAGTTTTGGAGAATTAACATTACGAAGAGCCCCATACAGAGCGAGAGGGGTTTCACTAAGTCTCCGAAAGTTAACAATTCTTCAATAGGGTCAGTCTGGAGGAGAGGAGCTGAATTGGGCTCTCGCAGTGTGCCTCAATTGGAGGAAACCTAAAAACATGTGTTGGGGCAGTCCAAAATTAATGGAAAGCTGGGAGAAGGACAAGAGGGTGCCCTGGGGCATAATATCAGACAAGGTTTTAATACCGCATCTCGCCTAAATTAGGGGATCCGGAATAGTACAAAACTGGAGAAGAGAAGAGTTACCCCAAAGTGGTTGAGCAGGGGACCACTGACCCAGGGACAGAAAGCAACGTCGAGCAGCCACCCACACCCACCACGTGGTATGGTTCCAGCACCACCTCGTATGCCCTCGGCCCTCTATACATGATATTGCGTAAGTCCGACAGGGAACCCAGAGAGGCTGCCTCCAAACACAAAGCCACATTGGATCTGGAACCCACACACCACCAGTACAGTATTTATGCCTTTAAAGTGCACTTTATAAAGAGTTTTGAACAGATAAAAGACTTTTTTTTTACTTTTTTCTGACCTCTGGACCGGACTAATTGGTTTTCAATGCATTCCTATGGGAAACCGCGTTTCGGTTTACAAATTTTTTGCAATATGAAAAGTCCCGCAGAACACATTAAATTCGTAAACCGAGGCACACCTGTATATATAATTTAAATGAATTTGCTGCTGCTGTTGTTGTTAGCTGACAAATACCAAATGTATGTTATTTTTCTAAAAAGTTTTAGCAAGAAAGTAAATCATTCTGTTCTACACATAATTCTATTCTAAAACTGCACTGGAAAAAAAAACATATTTTTATTATTTATTACAGGTACTTATATAGTGCCGTTAATTTACGCAGCGCTTTACATGTGTGTGTGTGTATATATATATACACTTACATTCATTCATATACATACTAGGGCCAATTTAGACAGGAACCAATTAACCTACCAGCATGTCTTTGGAGTGTGGGAGGAAACAGGAGTACCCGGAGGAAACCCACGCAGGCACAGGGAGAACATGCAAACTCCAGGCAGGTGGTGACGTGGTATTTTTCTTGCAGTTTAGGCAACTTCAGTGTTTTTCTAAGGTAGATAAACAAATACTAATAGTACTTCAGTCAATCAGATACTAAAGAAAAAATATGAATCCTCTTATGCTCCCAGTTGGGCATATTTACAGTATTAAGGAGTGTGTGACAATCACCAAATGTTCACTGCAGGAGAATCAATATAATTAAAGACACACGCACACCAGGAAGATAGACCTGCAGTGAATGTTTGTCAGTGACACATTCACTACTATATTAATATGTCCCAATGTCAAATAAGCAAACAAATGCGTGTCTGTTTATTGTGCTGCTTCAATGTCTCAGTCATCATTGAATCATCCATATGCTGTGCAAAAAAGACAATTAAAAAAATCATAATAATGTACTGTGGTTGTTGACCAACAAAGGTTGTTGCATGTTTTTTCTCAGACTTTTCTCAAAGACAAAAGTAAAATGTTCTTTTCCACATAAATATAGTTTGTAAAATATAGAGTCACACAGAAAAAAAAAACATTGTAAAACAAAGGTAAATCATTATATTACACAAGAATACTTTTCAATATTCACTGACAAAAAATATTTGTCTGACAGTGCAATAATCTTTGTTATGTCAACGCTTGCAGTATCCCATGCACACCATTATTCAAAATTAAAAAGTATCCATTGTAGCTATGACATTTTTGGGGATCAGCCCACCAGTTTAAAGCATGTTATATCAATATCTACAAATAATTCTAAAGGTTAACGTGGTATTAAATAACTTAATTCTACTGCCACTCATGCTCACATAAAAAGGCAGCTGGTGAATTTCATTCTCTGGCTATTGTTATTTGACAGCTGGTCCCACCTGCTGTCAAAATACCCAAACAGTGGCTGCATCTGATAGGATATTGTTATTTGACAGCTGGTCCCACCTGCTGTCAAAATACCCAAACAGTGGCTGCATCTGATAGGATGTAGATGCTATTGGGTTTAAAATGTTCTGCCTCGCTCCTTTGATTTTTCATTTGAGGAGTGTTGGATGGGAGATGACCATTATGGCCACCCATTGATCAAAGTGCATCAGGAACTGGACAATCACACAAAACCAAACAATGTATGGCCAGCTTTAGTCCTCATGCACACTGGACATTTTGATAATGCTGGTAACATTAGCTGTGTAAAATCACATTAAAAACGTGAGTTTTTCAGTTTTTTTTAACGTTTTTCCATTAGCGTTTAGCCACGTTTTGACGAGTTTCCCACGTTATTCTACTTTTGTGTTTTTAGCGTTTTTTTACCCCCCAAAAAATTGTTTTTTGATAGAAAAAGTCCAAAAACGCTGGTTTGTGGCGGTTTACCACGTTTTTCAGTGTTTTTCAGCTTTAGAGCATTTTTACAGCTAAAAAACTCCTCTAGAATTTCACTAGTCCTGGGGTTTTTTCCAGCCAAAAACTTTCCCAGCCAAAAAATGTTGATTACAGTCTATGTTTGCATGGTCACAGAGGATAACATGCTGGGGAGTTTACTGGCTGTAGAAAAAAATGTCAACAGCCAAAAACAGCAGCTGTAAAAATGTCCAGTGTCGATGAAGACGTAGGAAAGGGAGCACTGGCAGCAGCAACTGTACCTGTAACAGCAGCAAAAACAAATTGCAGTTTCAAAAACAGCAACAGATGATTCCTCATTATTAAGTCAGATTTACTAAAACCTGAAACCAGAGCATCTCTTCATAGAAACCAATCAGCTTCCAGGTTTTATTGTTAGAAGCTGATTGGCTACCATGCACATCTGCATGAGATTCTGAGTGCTCGAGTTTTGGTAAATCTCCCACATTGTCAACATGTTAACATTTTTATCCCCATAGTAGCCACAGAATGATGAATCCGTCACTGATATTATAAACCAGTGCATTATGCATTCATCCTATTGCTCATTTCCTCCAAACACTCTTCCTGTAAGTGCAAGATTATCTTCGTCTCAATCAATATTTATTCCCATTATGTCTTCTATTGC
This sequence comes from Staurois parvus, assembly GCF_062004578.1. Classification (NCBI taxonomy): domain Eukaryota; kingdom Metazoa; phylum Chordata; class Amphibia; order Anura; family Ranidae; genus Staurois; species Staurois parvus. The sequence continues at coordinate 8,196,050 of NW_028317968.1, read as the reverse complement.
AAGAAAAAGCAAAACAAGTCATTTTGGCTAGGGTCCATGTCAACAGGCTTTGGGCTTGTGTCAATAGCATTAGTTTAACAACAGTTTACAGATGCTTTTGAGATCATTCAGAATTCATTGCAGTTAACCTCCTCTTGCCCTATATTTAGCCAGCTTCAAGCGGCATTTCTGCAAACTCATACGTCTACTTTGTAATATTTGGAATATAATAAGAATGCATACTATCAGCAGAAGACAGTGAAAAGGCAACAGTTGTCAGCAATGGCAGCAGACACTGAGTCAACATAGGGATAGGAAAAGAGAAATTGATGCCACAGTTTCTATTAGCTTTTCTAATGTCTTACATAAATTATGTGATAATGTAGCAATGGTTAAAATCACAGGGATGAGATTAAGGGTCCTCTAATACGTCTGTTCCGGGTTTTTTTGCGGAAGAAAAATAAGATTTTCTTCCGTTCGAAAAAACGGATGTTAACGGATGCAGACATTAATGGATGTAAACAGATGTTCATCCATTTGCATCCGCAAGTCCATAGAAATACATGGGGGTCCATTTTTCATCCGTAAACAGACAGATGAAAAACGAACATACAGAACGCTCGTGTGAAAGAGGCCTTAAACAGGATGAGCCACTGCAACATATCACCATATCACCAAAGTATTTATACACAGGACTACAAATAAGTAAATTGACATACTGAAAAATAGATGGCTATGTCAGGGTGTAGATATGACGATGGATCTGTCAGCATAAAAGATAGTTCTCTGCATTTATTTCTGAAGCAAGCACCATGGAACAATCTGCATTTGTAACACTGATATTCATCTACAGTATGGCTAAAAATTGGCATCAATATTCTAGCTGATTTATACACTGATACTAGACCTATCAGCTTCATTAAGATTCAGAATTAATTTTTCTGTGCCAAGAACCTTTTCTTCTTTGCTATCTTCAAGTAAAACATGCTTTTACAGCCCAATTTATAGCTGTGATAAAACTTATCACCAGCTTCCCTCTCATAGGAATACTTCATTCACAAGGGCCCAGATTTTATCTATATCAATTTGATTATGTCCAAAACATCTATTTCTATTGCTTACTTAATGGAAAGATATGTTTTCACAATTCCTGGGCTTGTCATCTATTAATAATAAAATATTACAACTTTATATAATTACTCAGCCCTAACCTATGTAAAATGAGCACTTTTGCATCATCCAAATGCCTAATGGGGGTTATTTACTAACACTGGCAAGTGCAAAATCTGGAGCAACTCTGCAGAGAAACCAATCAGCTTCCAAGTTTTACTGTCAAAGCTTAATTAAACAAGCTGAAGTTAGAAGCTGATTGGTTACCATGCATAGCTGCACCAGATTTTGAGTGCTCCAGTTTTAGTAAATCCCCCTAATGTGTCCAAAAAAGGAGGATAACCTGTGGTACATGATTTGGACATGTCCTGCTATACTCCAATTTTGGCAGAAAGCAGTTATGATAATCAATAGAGAAATAGTGAAAAATTCACTTTTCTGTTCTCCTGATATTTTCCAATTATAATGTAAAGGTGTAGCAAGCGTACACCCAGAGATGGACATGGTTCAACCATTTTGGCTTCAACCTCCATCTTGGCAAAGGGTCAAACATATTTCCCCCCCCCCATTCTCCCCGTTCCTCTCTGTTCATACACAGTAACTTATGGCCTGTGTGTTAGAAGTTTCACAGGCCAGCCGGGGCACAGCAGGGAGCCCTGAGCTATAAAACCCCCAAAGGAGCTGGGGCCTCGCTGTCCAAAGAACCTATGCAATCTAGCACATCGTAACAAGATAACCCAAGCCTTCCCCTGAGTTCAAAGACATTCCCGAGGAGTAGAGACTAGATAACATTTTTAAAAAACATTTTTTTCCCTATGTCCCATATCTTGGAATATGAGAGACTTACATAAAAACCAGGTACTGTATATCTTCAGATTGACCACAAGAAGACAAACAGTTTGATAGGTCACACTCCCTGACCGGAATACCTAGGACAGCAGAAAATTACATCTCTTGAACCCTTCAAATATGTATTTCATATGTAACCGTTCCTCAGATGTGTCTGCATAATAATCTACCCGCGGGTGGAATGTCACTTGTGCATAGGGAAAGTTATGAGCAAAATATGAACTATGAGAGATTTGGCTCTAGTTTATGTATCCGCCCAGACGATCCCTCCCTAAACGGGGCATTGGTACTTAAGTCAGAGACACCCCCTGCTGGGGAACTACAAAATGGGTTGTCCGGCCTAAGAAAGTTAAGTTGAAGAATTCTCCCGTTTAACATCAGAACCAACTTGGGAGACAGCCCTTTCGCTCTGAAACTTGATCTGCAAACCCAAGGCTAAATGGCAAGTACTTTAACCCTTTAACCTCCTGTTATCTCTTTGCTGTGCTGTTGTTCTCTGTATATTTATATATATATTGGTTACTTCTTTTTTCTGTAAATATTTTTATTGCACCCTTTTGACCTTTTAGTAATAAAATGTTCCCTCTGAAATTGTTGAACTGTTTCTATAGCTCTTTATTGCAACTTACGAATTCCTGCCTCTAAAAGAGCGCTACTGTGTTTGTTTAACCCTCTGTATAACCAGTCTGCAGTGACAGTGTTATAGAGACGAATATCTCAACCATCATAGTGTTATTGCTGAGATTGCCGAGTTTCCTCTTTCTCTGTACAAAAAAGAGGTGGTGGCAGTGTGAAGGGTTAATTGCGTAATTAACCTGACCCAGTAACAATCGCTCCCAAGCTGCTGGTACATCGATTGTGGTCCAATTAGCTGGAAAATTGTTGTGCCGGGTGCAGCTGGGTGTGGCATTGTTATGCACGTGACATCGCGGTTTCAGATTGGCTAGTCCTTCGGTCACGAGTTTGGTGACAAGGTCAGGGGTCTGACGGCGCGATCGTCACAAAAGGCACTTAAAAAATTAGCTGCTTCATGCATGCACAGCTCTCTATCCAAAACCTATAAAACCCAATAATAGCTCAATGTAATTCTAATACAAATAAGCATATGCCAATAGTCTCAACTGATAAAAAAAGACTGAAACTGCTTTTGTACAGTATCTTTTGTATACGTTTGTTAACTTATGGGTAGACTAACATGTTTTTTCAGTTGTGAGGTTGGGGTGGGACAGGGATTACTGTTCTGCTTTATCAACAGCCGCACTGGCACCCCTTGCCCACTGTCTAGTGTTGCTTTTAATTTTGGAGATATCTTGAATACATAAACCTCTAAAACAAGCTTTCAGAGCATCCTATTATTATACACAGGGGAGGCCGAGTGCCTATTGTCAATAAAGCCTCTTGGGCGTGACTGCATTCGGTTAATGTTGGCAAACAGGGGTAGCCAAAATGGGTTAAGCTTCCATAATGTGGGCCATCGGGAGGTATGTAAGGACATGGACAAGATAACTGGCGAGTGGTCAGATAAGCCTCTAGCCAAGTAAGTAACATTTGGGGCCAGAGTTAGCTCCATGCCCAGGATAAGATCTATACGTGAGATGGAGGAGCGCGTTCGGGAGTGGCAGAAAAATTGGGCCACCAATGGATGCTTAGTTCGCCAGAGGTCTATGAGGCCTACTTCAGATATGTGGTGAGTGAAAGGGTTAACGCCCTAGGTCAGACTCACATTTAAATAGCATAGGTATTTAGAGGTTGTGAGTGCAACGCTTTGCCAGCTCACCTAACGTAACCATATTTTAATTAGTAATTTAGTTATTCTACCCAATAAACTGTTGTACTTTGATAGGCATTGATATGAACAGGAAAGTGAAATTATAGAAACCTTTCATTGTCCGGTTTACCCTTCCTAGCGGTAATCCCGAGTGTGGCTCGGGGTTAATTTACAGTACCAAAAGCGGTAACCCTGAGCCACGTTCGGGATTACACTGCAGTGCTTGTCCTGTGATCCCTTGATCCTTACCTTGTCCTGCAATCCCGCAATGTCCTCCCGCTGTGTCCTCCGGCCATGTCCTCCAGCCGATGCCTGCATCTGTCTTCCAGGTTCCGTTCCCTGCGAGCATCGGGACGCATGGGGGCGGAACTGTCAGGAGATTCAAAAAAGTAAAAATATGACATACACACAATACATTGTAATCTGTTAGAATTACATTACTGTGTATCAAGTCATTTCACCTAAATTTTGTCCCTAGTGTTTTGTCCTGTGCCCTGCCTGCACTTTTACTGTTCTTTCTGCCTGAAAACTTGAGAACATCCATGGCATCCAAAAAGTGTCCCTTTAGGTCAAAAGCGGTTTTAGACCAGCTAGAAAACAGCGATAGTGAATTAGAATCACTTGCAGAATTGAGTGATAATGATTCATGGGGAAATTCATCATCAGATACTGAAAACGATTCTGCGACTGAGCTCAGTGATTTGCGAACTTGGCGCTCTATTTCAGATTTCAGTGTTTTTGGTTTGATTACATTATTTAATTAAATTTTTTATTACATTATTATTATATTATTATTTTTTAGAATTATTTATTATATTATAATTTATGATTTTGGACAGCTTTAAGTGAGTTATTCCTAAAAATTACAGGCTTACAATATAAAACAACAAATTTCCATTCAAAATAATGTACCGCTTTGACATTCAAAAATATTGATTAGTTAGACCGCCAGGGAAGTTAATATATTTCGTAGCACATGCAATCAGTTCTGTTGTATAACTCCACTCTCAAAGAATTTCTAAACTACAATTTGTGTTTTGTTATCCATCAAAAGGTATTGCTCATATTTTCACTTGTAGTCATCTCTGCAGTAAGTCTATTTGGTTTCAAGTATGAGGAGCAGTGGTCCAAAAACAATCAGTAATTAAGGCTGATTTACTAAAGGAGTTTAGAATCTTGGCTCAATAAATTGCAGCTGTGTTCACTTTGAATACCTAAATGTGCAGAAGAAATATATTAACAGAAATTTGCCTTTTACACAATTGTTAATTGAAGTGAATCTTCGCTCAATTTAAAGATAATCAACAACTTTAGTAAATCAGCCTCATTCTTACACAGGGGGTTATTTACTAAATGAGGAAAGAAAAAACAGAGGGCACACAGGCCTAGTGCATTACCATAAAAAATGTTTAATAAAAAATAAAGTATGTGTTGTACTCAAAAACGACAATATAGTCAAGGCACATCATAAAGAACAGCTGGGTCAACACCGCACTGAGTAACAGTCCGCAATAAGGAGTATAGACATCCAAAAGGATGACGCGTTTCGAGGACTTGCCTCTTCCTCAGAGCCCTGTGCCTGTGCGCCCTCTGTTTTTTCTTTCCTCATTCAGTATATTTGGATTTCCCCGGTCCATTTGAGGGCAGCAAGGTGTGCATGTTCCAGGACATTCCTTATGTGTTTGTAGCCTGCATCGAGTCCATCCCCAAGCGCAGGAGCATTTGTGTTTGCTGGTTATTTACTAAAACTGGAGCATGCAAAATCTGATGGAACTCTGCACAGAAACCAATCAGCTTCCATGTTTTATTGTCGAAGCTTAATTAAACAAGCTGAAATTAAAGGCTGATTGGTTACCATACACAGCTGCACCAGATTTCTGAGTGTACCAGTTTCAGTATATCTGCCCCATTGTGTCTGGTTAAAAAGATGTTCACTGTAAACTGGATAAATCCAAATGTAACCTTGCTTTAAATCTGTCTCAACCTGGTGAATGCATCAATTCCCTTTTGAGCAAATAATATACAGAAGAAAGGGGGTTATCCCCCAAATTTCAGTTTACAGGCTACCTGTTATTGCACTTGCATGCACATTATATCCAGTATCAGAGGAGAATCAGTGCATACTGTTTGGATTCATAAAAATATACAGCACAAACCCCAGAGATGTAAATTTCTCTAGATGTTCTTCTTGCACGTGTAAAGTATAATAGAATGTTCAGGATAACATGTTCACATGTACCTTATGTACATTCATATTGGATTTGAGCAAACTTTGCAAGTTGTATCATTTTGCTTCTGTGTACCTTCTTTTTGTACAGCATACTTTGATGTACGATTGGAAATAGTAGACTTTATTAACTAATACATTAACATTGAAGCAATTTAATAAACATACAATAATAAAAAAGAAAAATTAGCAATTAGCTTTGCTAAACAGTTTTCCTCCTTTTAATTATGCATTTGGTTAGTTTTCTAGTTATGTGCAGGTCAAAGAATGAGTGATGTATGTTGGTCTACCTTTCCACTGCCCACTGCATTATTGCTCAACCACATGATTCTTTCTTACATGGCAATTTTCAGCCACCCTTTCTGATATGAATAAATGTACTATCACTACTAGCGACTGCTACCTACCCACCACCACACTTGCCTGCAAAGAGATGCCAAATGTTTATAAAATTTTGCAACCAATTATGTCAAGCAGCCTCCTATTTAAATCATCTTGCTAATATTACCATTTCCATTTGTTGTAATCATAGTCGCAGCTTTAGTAACATCAGTAGATATAAATCTTCTTTACCTATATAATACAAGGGTTCTACAAAACGTTCTGCACTTTTTTTAAACCTCTTTTATATATATAAAAGTGTGGAAACTTTTTGAAGACCCCTCATATATAAAAGAAAAACTCTGCAAGCATATTTACATTTTTTAAAGCCTTTTTTAATATTGTGTTGCAGTTTCGAATATCATTCCTTAACTACAGGATTGCCAATACTTTTGTAGTCACAATATAGCTAAATACCGGTAGTTTGTCATGTAGTTGATGCAACTGAGCAGTCACTAAATTATTAGTTTATATTGGAATCCAATGATCTTTACATGTTCTGTCATAAATGTTAACCACATCCAAATCAGATTTGTCTGTGGTGTAGTCCATAGTAAAGGCAGCATGTAAATGTATGGTTGCTTTAATAAGTATTCATTTTGGGAAAGTCATTCTAACATTTTATAGCGCTGAGTTAACTTTTTTATTGCATATGTCAAAGCATCTTAAACTTTTAAAAATACATGTCTACATGACACCAATTTCTGTTTTATTAACTTTAAATCATGTTTTAATTTTTCACTTCAAGCATTATTGTTATTAAGCTTTAAAAAAAAGTGTCCCTGTTTTTAATAAAGTATATTTATATATACATTATTCCTTAGGGTAATGCTTAAGTCATTCTTTAATATATTTTATGTGAAGGTAAAATAAACACTTAAAATATAATTATTATCTACAGAATTCCAAACAGTGAAAATTGTTAGCAAGATGAAATTATAATGCAGCCTTACAAATCACTTTTCAAATTTTGCTTGATCACTGATGTTTTATTAACTTGGATTTGGCAAACAGTGACATCTAGTGGGAGAACAAGTAACTGACAGCAGTAGATATTTTGTAATATATAATCCTATTGATGCAGTCTATCCAACTCAGACCTGTTGTTGGTAATCCTGTTTATCCTCTTGTACAGGTCATCAAATACAGACACTATCCATCTGCCTGTAGTCTTCCTTCACCTCATTTTAAGTCTCGATGTCAAAGTCTATATATATATATATATATATATATATATATATATATATATATATTCTTAGATTGTAAGCTCCAAAACTCCAAGGAGCAGGAACCCTCCTAACCCTCTTGTATCGAACTGTATCATTTCTGTATTGTCTCCCTTTATATTGTAATGCACTGAGCAAATTGTTGATGCTATATAAATCCTGTATAATAATTATATATATATAATTTGATATATATATATATATATATATCTCATACCCAGGAAAAATTTAATTTGTCAGATAATTTGCAATGTGAAGTTGCACAGCTAGGCATTCCTGCTTATTTAGAGACAACAATGATAATCTTACATGTAACAATTGCATAGAGCTCACATTTTGTTGATCTGAGAGATCAAATCTGAAAGTAGATCTGACTGTGTATCGCCTGCATAAGAGGGCACTGTGGGGTTTATTTACTAAACCTGGAGAGTGAAAAATCAGGCTCACTCCTACAAAGAAACCAATCAACTTCCAGGTTTTATTGGCAAAGCTTAATTGAACAAGCTGAAGTTAGAACTTGATTGGTTTCTATGCAGAAGTGTGCCTAATTTTGCACTCTCCAGATTTAGTAAATAAACCCCTGTATGTAAAGCTCACCAACAACCACCAAAACCATAATACATTTCTTCAATGGTTATTAAATAGTGTCATTGTAAGCTGTGCTTTGTGAATAGCAAGGCAGAGAAAGTTAGAGGTGACATGACACCTGAGCTATTATCTGTAACATAAGGCTCGCTGATGTAGGCAATTGCCTGGAAGTACAGCAGGAGCCCTACTATCTGGGCAGGCTATGAGTAGCAAGATAAATGAGCTTACAGGATAGGATACAGCAGGGGTGTCAAACTGGCCGTCCTCCAGCTGTTGCAAAACTACATGTCCCATCATGCCTCTGCCTTTGGCAGTCATTCTTGTAACTGTCAATCTTGTAATGCCTCATGGGACGTGTAGTTTGGCAACAGCTGGAGGGCCACTAGTTTGACTTCTGTGGGATAGAGGGTAAAAACTAATAAAGGAGGATAAGTTAGAAGATAACAGCATAATAAATACACTAATAAAGGAGGATACGTTAGAAGATAACAGCATAATAAAGGCACTTTAGAGGAAAAGGGGAAACAGGGACTGAAACTGTGCAATGTCAGACTTCTGCAGACAAGCTCTGTAGCTTTCTGCACATACCTTCATGCAGGCTGTCAGTTTTAAAGGTGCAGGGCTTGTGAATGATGAACTACAAGAGTGCTCAAAAGTGCCCTCACAGTTCATTCAGAACTACAAGTAGTCAGCCGCTGTGGCCGACGGTAGTTGTAGTTTGTTCATTCACAGGAAACTGAGAATGAATGATGCAACTGTGTAGACGGAGCCCTGCATGGCCACTCTCTTTTTAAATTGTGACAGTGGTGCAGGGAGAGGATCCCCCGCCTGCTTTCACACTAAGGGGGGAAGGTCAGGAGAACTGGCTGCTGGAGCTCAAATAGTATGGGTGGAACATGTAACCTATTCCAGAAAGGTGAACGCATCCTTTAAACTTTATTTATTTTGGTATGCTGAAGTTCTGCTAATACCAAATTAAAAAAGAAAAAAAAGAGGTACCGCCCCTTGATGACGTCGGTGTGACGAAACCGGTTGGGCGTAGCCTACTCGATGTGGACGTTAGAGAGCCTTACTGTTCTGTGCTGTATGGGAGAGATCTGCGGTGAGCGTTAACTGTATCTCAACCCTTTTTTGCGATTGAAGCTGGTGTCTGTTGGACACCTTGTTTGTGAGTTTCCATATACCTTTTTTATTGAAGAGATAAATGAAAAAAACGTATTGCATCATTATGTTCTCTTTTTTGTCCCTGAGTGTACTGCATGCTCTCATGGAGGTATGAGAAAGAGCAGTTCATTTCCTTACAAACCCAAATTCAGGTGAAATTTGCATTATACGGAGATTCAGATATATCCGAATCTCCAAATCACTATAATAACAAATACCAACAAATCTGAAATAAATTATAATGAAACAACAAATTATTCTTATTACAGTAACTTATAATTTACGCAGCGCTTTACATATATATTGCACATTCACATCAGTCCCTAACCCTCAAGGGGCGTACAATCTAAAGTCCCTAACTCACATTCATACATACACATACTAGGGCCAGTTTAGACAGGATCCAATTAACCTACCAACATGTCTTTTGGAGTGTGGGAGGAAACTGGAGTACCTGGAAGAAACCCACGCAGGCACAGGGAGAACAAATTTGTTCATATTCATAGGTTTCATTCGGTTGACATGATGCAATATTTTGGGCCTTTTGTTATTGTTTGAAGCATCTGAAATAACATAACGACATAACGAATGAGCCGAATTGATTCAGATCCATTTGATTTTATTCTAGTGAAAGTAGCGTGAATATTCTAATAAGATTCGTTTTGTTGTGGGGTTGAACTTGTGAGACCATTCAAAGTCAGTTGGGATTGAGGAAATGAATTCAATGTAATAACATATTAAATCAATATGTACTATTAAACATAACGACATAACAAATGAGCCAAATTGATTCAGATCCATTTGATTTTATTCTAGTGAACATAGCGTGAATATTCAAATAAGATTCTTTTTGTTGTGGGGTTGAACTTGTGAGACCATTCGAAGTCAGTTGGGATTGAGGAAATGAATTCAATTTAATAACATATTAAATCAATAAGTAACATTATTCTTCTTAAAATGAATATAGCCATTCTTCCGAAATACCAATAGAATAACAGAACTTCCAAAAATACAAACAGATTCAGAACAACGAAAATAAATAAACAAATCATTCTAGCATAATAAATATGACAAAACAAAATGATCCTAGATTGTAAGCTCTTTTTTTGCATTGTATTGGTATTGTTCTGTCACATGTTCTGTCCCACTTTGTAATGTACAGCGCTGAGCGAACTATTGGCGCTTTATAAATACTGTATAATAATAATAATTTACTTAACGTATTAAACCGAAACAAAACAAACACATCTCTAATTACAGCCAATCACAGTGGTCACGTGATCAGAAGTCTATCCCACCCCCCCCCCCCCCAGTGTAAAGAACCACTTAAAGGGATGATGATGCTGGGATTAAAAGCAGTAAATGATCTTTAAAACATGTCCCTGTGACCTCTACAGTTGCAGAAGTAATTCAGCCTAATAGACTGCAGAAAAAAGCTTCATTTTCTCTAAATATCTTTGATTACACACCCTTCCAGCAGTAATTAGGTGGCCTGATAGCATACTAATTGCTAATGTAAACATAGGGCAGATGTACAGAAATTGGGGAGAGCAGAGTGCTTAGATCCAACTTGAACAACTTCAAAGCTAATCTTGCTAACTTTAGGCTCTGTTCATATCTGTGTTCTTCAGGAACATGCGTGAAATCATACAGTATGTGTTCCTACATGAAAATGAAAATAGGTCTTTTATATTGTAGGTGCACTGTGGTGCTATTGATTCTTGGTGGCACTCCAATGCACCTTGCACTCTGCAGTACACCACAATGCATAGTAACTTACCAGTATAGTAATTACTATGCATAGTGGTGCACGTGTTTACCAAAAAAGGGTACATGCACTTCTTAAGTGCAATCTCTGTGCGCTCAAAAAAATAGGCAGCCTTAATGCAATGCATAATCAATGCATATCATGTGTAAAAAGGCACATCAATGCAATGCCTTAAGGGTGAAATGCTCCAAAGCACTTGATGTTAGACAGGCCAACTTATTTACTGCTTGTTAAGAACTAAAGGTGCCAACAGCTTTTTTTTTTATTTAAACATTTATTTGATTTTCCAGTATAAAAAGAACAACACATTTGCAAAAATATTTCATATATACATATTTCCATTTACCCCAATATTACCCCCACCAAAACTTCCATCTTCCCCCCAACCCATTTTCCTCATACACCTCCTATTTCCTAAACTATATCTTCTCTCATATTTATCTATCTATCTCTGATGCTGCTGACTCTCAGATTCTCAGTTAAGGCTCTCTTCTGACTTCTAAGCTTCCCCCTCAATTCCAACAAGTTCGTGCCAACAGCTTAAACCAAAAATTATGTTAAATGATCGATTATTCCATCTTGTATCATTTGTTAAAAACCACAAGCATAAAAAACACAGGTCAACATGATCATAGTATTATTATTATTATTATTATACAGGATTTATATAGCGCCAACAGTTTGCTCAGCACTTTACAATATAACGGGAGACAATACAGCAACAATACAGTTCAATACAAGAGGGTTAGGAGGGCCCTGCCCCTTGGAGCTTAAAATCTAAGAGGGAGGGGCTAGTGGTACAAAAGGTAGTAACTGTGGGGGATGGACTGGTAGGAGGAGTAGAAGATTTCATTATTAGCTGAGGGCAGGATAGTACATTGCATGCATGTTTATATGCAGCATATTTGGTATCATATGACAAAGTAGTCTCAGATGTGTGATCCAAAGATGAAAGAAATTGTTCAAGCATATGGACAAGTAGTTTCTTATAGTGTTTCACGATGAGCCTCATCAGGAAGCAAAGGGTGTGGCATGTGTGGTATATACCTATATGCCTATAGGCTAATGCTATTACCAACAATTTTATCTAATTGTTCAATTATCTATGATGTTTATCATGTCTCAATTTTAGATTTGTACCAAATAGTATGTCTTCATGATTAAGCTCATTGTGAAACGCCTTGAAGAAATTAACAATGTCTTCCATCATTGAATAACAAATATGAGACTGCTTTGCCATATAATGCTGTGTATATATGTGCATGTAATGTACTATGAGCATTCTTTCACCTATGTTTTGTTCATCTGGTTTTTATAGCAGTAGTAAACTGCATCCAGAAAAAAAAAACCCTGCAATGTAAAGGCATAATGTGCTAGTATGCATTACATACTAGCACATTATGAAGGACTTACCTTGAAATGAAGCCCTCGAACTTTGTCAGAGCTCCCCAGGGCTTCCATTTTCACCCAGTCTGACTGGCCAAGCCACAGTGACATCATTCGCATGCGTGTGAGAGTCACAGGCTATAGCACAGTGCTCTGAAGGAACGGCACAGGTATACCGTTCCTTCAAAGCGCATGCGCAGGCTATCAAAAAGTGCTAATATCTCCTAAACGGTTCACATTTAGGAGATATTATTTTTACCTACAGGTAAACTTTATTATAAGCTTACCTGAAGGTGAAATTATTAAAGAAGAATTTACTACCACTTTAACAAGTGATAAAAAGTGTAAATGTAAAACTCTAACAGCTTTTCTGAAAGTTTATTTACACTATGCAACTTAAAGTAGAACTCCCAGCAAACAGATGCAGATATGAAATACATATGTGAGCTGTCTCATTTATATTTATGTCCATCCAGTCCTGAGATTTACATAGCCCTGTAACAAAGAAACACCTTGTTTGGCAGGAAAGGAGACCTGATTTGAAACTGTTGTAGTTAAGTAACACTCACAGGTTCTATTCCCCCCCCAATCCCAAGCCTGTGATGGGACAATGAAAGAAGAAGCCGCACACTAATAATCTCTTCTCTCTGTCAATCTGCTCTTTCTTTCTATCAGCATGTTCCTTTTTAATATATGAGCACTTGAGCACAACTGATTGGCTCCTTGTGCTGTTGCTCCTTCTCCTAGTCTCTATGTTAAAACATCTGTTCGACTGAACTGATTCCCCCATCCATACATTCAAGGTGGATGGAAGAATTGTATGTTGACAGTGGGGAAACTCCCCAGCTGTCAAAATACACCGATCAGTATTGCAGCTGCCGATTGAGCAGCTTTTATCTGACAGGGCTGTTGAACAGAAGTCGATCGATAGATTGAATTCTGCTCAGCTACAATGGCCACAAATTAATTTAATATCTGGTAGTCCCTGCTGAACTGGCCAAATTTCGTTCCATCTATGGCCAGCTTTATACTGCCATATTGAAAGAATACATTTAATGATGTAATGAAAACGCCTAAACTGCACTAGTTTGACCCTTTTAAATCTGCCTGGAATTCAGGTTTAAAATTTCAGGAAACAATACTGAAGGGGAATACCCCCTGAAAAATAGTGTTTCCTGAAATGGCTTCCATGTTTTTTACTCACAGGTTTCTTTTAACCCTCTCGCTGACAGGTCCGTACTGCGTAAGGATCTACAGCACTGCTTCAAGCACACCAGCTCCATACACAATACAGACCTACATTCCTCATCTGCTATAAGACCATGGCCACTTCAGTGACCATGAACTTATAGCAGAAACGATCAGCAGATTCTGATGAACAAAACAATAGCTCTCATTAGTGGCTATCAAGCCACTGATCAGAGCTATTCACCTAAAATAACCTCCCCTCACTGATACTGCCGCCACCTCTCTACCTCTTACCTGCTGCTTCCTTCCCTCCTGCACTGCATTAAATGCCTGCTGCCTGTATAAACCTAAGGCCTAAGGCTTTGTTCACACAGGTTATACTACAGTGAGGGAATGCAGGCCATCCCATTGATGTCAACTGGAACACAGCAGTTGCACGGGAATGCAAAGGTGTTCTGTACCATCATGTGCAGGCAGTCCTATTCATGTCACTTGGGACACAGCTGCTGCATGGACACATGAATGTATTTTTAGCAAAAATATTGTTTTGATAAACATTTGCGTAAATATTACGGGGCCTTAAAAATAAGCAACACCTTCTTTTTTTTCTACTGGTCATGTGCTTTCAGAAAATATATGGTTTGGGGGGACATTAACATTCTCTAAAAGCTGTAAATGAAAATTGAAAACCTGATTTTTAGAGAAATTTTGTTATTTACAGTTTTGTGTACGGTCGATTTTCACCATTTCACAAAAAGGCGCAATTTAAAATTTACAAATCATTTTTATTTAATAACTCAGTAAAGGTTAAGCTTTTATATTTAGTTGAAATTTATCAGGAATTATGTAAAATGTGCTGTGTTTTTACCTGCTGATAATGATTTTAGTGTATTTTCAACAAATATATTGCTTTGATAAACAATTGCGCAAATATCATGCGGTCTTAAAAATCAGCAGCACCTTCTTTTTATTCTACTGGTCATGTGTTTTCAGAAAATGTAAGGTTTGGGGGGTATTTTACAAACTCTATATGCTGTAACGTAAAAATAAAAAAGCAATGGAAAAATTGCAAAATTGCTCTGGTCACCTGAGTTTAACAGTGGAGAGCAGGGCCTGGCAGTGAAAGGGTTAATGGCTAAATTGCTACTTAGGATGTCACATGTAAAATGTTCCTGCTTCTTCCCCGCTCACTCTCCTCACGCCTACCATTTTGACAGTGGCCTGGGGATCCTCTCCCTACACCCCCTGTCACATTTTAAATTTGGTGTGATTCATTTATTTGCTGGAATCTGTGAATGAAGAAACTACAAGTCCTGTCTGCCACTGCGGTAGATGACTTGTAGTTCTCAATTCACTTCAAAGGTGCTGATGAGTGCCTGGTAGTTCATTGACACTTCATCCAGCTTTCTAACAGGATTCAGGCAGAAAGCTGGAGTAAGTATTTGCAGGATGCTGACATTGCACCCATGATCCACTGATCACAGGTGCAATGCTTTGCAGGCTCCTCTAGAAAAAAAATGCACATTTTTTCTGCAAAAATATGTGAATGTATTATTTATTCCTAAAAGGTAAACTTAGCTTTTCAGGCTAAAGCCAACACACCATCTCAAGCTGTGTTGAGTGTACTGAGACTTAGTACTTAGTAGATGCTCTTAGAGCTTAACCACTTCAATACAGGGCACTTATACCCCCTTCCTGCCCAGGCCAATTTTCAGCTTTCAGCACTCTCACACTTTGAATGACAATTGTGCGGTCATGCAACACTGTACCCATCTGAAATTTTTATCATTTTTTTCACACAAATAGAGCTTTCTTTGGGTGGTATTTAATCACCACTGAGTATTTTATTTTTTTGCTAAATAAAACAAAAAACACATGAAACCTTTGAAAAAAATGCACTTTTCTTCATTTCGGTTATAAAATTTTGCAAATAAATAACATTTCTTCATAAATTTAGGTCAAAATGTATTCTGCTACATTTCTTTAGTGAAAATAATAATAACTGAATTTGTATTTTTTTTTCAAATGTTTTTATAATTTTTTTTATTTTTTATAAAAATGTTTATTTTTGTTACTATTTTATTTTTCAGCACACTGTGACCAAAGCAATACAATGTTATCATAGTAACACTGAACTACTCTGGACAAGTGATCAGAATTTTTTTTGATTGCTAATACCAATGTATTTCATTGATATTTGCAATCATCGTTACTGAATGAAACTGATTCATTCAGTCTTTTAGCTGTGATTGGGCAAAGCTGATCACATGATACAGATGGGCTGTGATTGGCCCTGTCTGTATCATGTTACTGCCTTTTCCACTCACAGCTAACAACAGAATTGTATACAATGGATGGCATGACAGGAAGTAATCCATTGTATACAATTGACATGTGATCAGCTGTGATTGGTCACAGCGGTCACATGACACTGGTAACGGGCCAATGTAGTGCTATGTCATCGGCTGTGTCCTGCGTGAGCGATTTGTTTTGCCAGGATGTCATATGACGCCCAATCACAACAGCTAGTGTCCCGCCCGGCCGTCAATCTGCTATAGGTCGGGCAGGAAGGTGTTAAAGGTTGAGTTCACCTTTTTTATTTTATTTTTTTGCTAAATTTCAGCTCCCCTATGTACCAGTATAGCATTAATGTACTTCTTTTGCAGAAATAAAAAAGCTTTCCATTTATTCCACACACCCTTACCTCAATGTCCACATGGCTGTATAAAAAAGAACTTCTCCATTACTTCCTGGATAGACTTTAGGTCATGACAACGGAACAGGGGCGGACTGACAACTCATGGGGCCCCCGGGCAATAGGGGATCATGGGGCCCGTGTCCTTGCCCAAACTCAAAAAAGCCTATGAAAAAGGTACCAGGGGCATCTCATGGGGCCCCCTACTGACCCCAGCCCTCGGGCAGTGCCCGAATTTCCAAATGGTCAGTCCATCCCTGCACCGGAAGGTGTTGACCAGCTGACCTCATTTGCACACACCCAGCTTCATCTGCCCTCCAACCCACCACCCACTTCTAGGTGCATGTTTTTAAATGAAATGCAATCAATCAGTGATCACCGTTCTCACTAAATACACAGGAATCGATTTTTCTTTCTACCTTAACTTTTATCTTGGATAGATCATTCATTTGGCAGAATGTGCTGAGCGATCAGACAACAGCCTATGTGGATACAGCTGTAGTATTGAAAACAGATGTTTGTCCTGGGTTCTGTAAAGTTCACCATACACTATACAATCTGATTGTACAACCTCCTTTAGATCTACCATCAACTATGTAGTGCAAGGGCCTGCCTGATTGGATACAAGATGATTGAATACATGGTGTTTCCTCCTATTGCATAGTTTTTGTAAATGTAAAGGAGATCGTACAGGGATTGTACAATCAGATTGTATATTGTATGGCCACCTTTATTCACCTAAAATTAACTAGTTATGCTTTCTGTGCTGTTATTTGTTAACTGCACAACAAGCACAGAAGCAAACACATATTTTGCCATGTGAAATAACGAGTGACAAATGCAGCAAAAAGCACAGTAAAGCCCATCATTCTACTGTTTTCAGAAAAAGCAACGAGGCCTTTGAAGAACAGAACACAGTCCCTACTATCACACATGGTGGAGGTTCACTGATGTTTTTGGGTTGCTTTGCTGCTTCAGGCACTGGATGTCTTGACCGTGTGCATGGCATTATGAAATCTGAAGACTACCAAAGAATTCTGGGGTGAAATGTAGGGTCCAGTGTCAGAAAGTTGGGTCTCCATCTGAGGTCATCAGTCTTACAGCAAGAGAATGACCCAAAGCACACGTCAAAAAACACCCAGAAACAATTTCAGACAAAGCTCTGGACAGTACTGAACTGGCCAGCAATGAGACCAGATCTCAGTCCCATAGAGCACCTGTGGAGAGATCTCAAAACAGCAGTTAGGAAAAGGAACCCTTCCAGTCTGAGAGATCTGCAACAAGAAGAGTGGTCCAGAATTCCAGTAGAGAGGTGTAAGAAAATCATTGATGGTTACAAGATGAGATTGATTGCAGTTATTTCTTTTCAAGGGGTATGCCTCCAAATATTACATTGAGGGTAATTTTGTCCAGTCCATTTTTGTAGTTTTGAGTGAAATGTGTCAGATTTGGCTGTTTGTTTCTCCACTTTTTTGCATCGTACCAATACAAACAAAAGAAATAAACATGATAATGCCAAAACATTTGTAATTGCAATGCTTTTCTGGGCAAAGTGGTGCATTATCTGACATAAATGTCGCATTATCTGACATAAATGTGTGCCAATATGTATGGTCATGACTGTATATGTTAGGGCCTGCTGATGCAAAGATTTGTGTTGGTCACTATCCTATACACAGTCCAATATTTATTGTCATTGCTTGGGTTGGATATGAAAATGGAGTCATGGGGGCCAGCCAGTAGTGATCAAATCTAGATCTAGAAACAATCATAGTCACATCTACAGATCAGTCTTGGCCAAAAAACAACAAACTTCAACAATACATTGTCCCAGATGATTGCCGTTTTCCATCTACCTCTACACAATTATCTCAAATGACTCTGCATGTTAATGGTAAGATCTTTCCCAATAAAGATCCTATGGTGGTTGGTCTGCTTACCACAATTTCACATTTACGACTAGTCTTTGCGTAAGCAACAGAAAGTTCCATCAAGAAAGCTGATCCCTTTGACATTAGTGTTTTCCTAAGCTCTCCTTTCTCATTAGAGAAAGTAATTCTGCATAATCCTGAAACTCCTGGTGACTTAAAGCAAAGATTTGTGCTCATCACAAAGCTATTGGCCTCTTTAGATCATGCTAAATTACCTCCTAAATCACTTTCAACTGCCATTGTTATTATTAAAGAACAGTTCAAAGCAAAAAGAAGCCTTAGCAAATCTTTGAGTATCTCAACCTATTGATCCTTACCTTGGATTAGTAATTGGGCAACAATAGACAGTAAGATCTGCTTTGGCTGTTTGGGTGGGGAGGTTTGGTTTGCTTACACTAAGAAGGCACATCTCTCTCAATCTGTAGTGACACGTTTCCTTGAAAATAGATTTAACAGAATAGCTGTCAGATTTTGTAAAGAAAGTCTGGCACGTAGAACACAGTGAAAGAGAAATGCTAACACTTCACCCAAAGAATAGCACCTTTCAAAGCGGAATGTCATGATACCTGCTTTAAGAGAAAAAAACATGAACTGATGTTTTTTTGAAGGGCGAAAGAGCAATATCTCCCTTTATCCACAATTTAAACAGTGAGTTATATAAATATTAGCATTTGTAGGACAGCCGAATGAATAGCAAGAACAGACTTCAAATGTTTGGTGATTTGCTTTCCATAAGAAAGCAGCTCTTTCAGTGTTTTGTCAACATTCGAAGTGTCATCTCGGTGCATTACATCAATAGGAAGTTTTTCACTATTATCGTTTTACTTGTGTTTTACTTTCACTGAAGATCATAAAGATGACATCAAGGTACTTAGGGGTTCCTAGACAATCTTGTTGATTGATTATAGTGTGAATGATGGTTATTGATTGGTGGACATGAACAGTACGTCTATTATGAGTGTATAGATATTGGTCAAACTCTGTAAAATAACTAATTGGTGTTTTTATAATTATTAATGGTCTATAAACTGCCATCAAATCTTGTGGCGCTGCAGAAGAAAGTGTTATTAACAAGGACAATACATACATTTTAAGCCTAAGGCATAATTTTTTTCATTCAGCCAGTGGGTTGAACATTGATGATGTGGATGGGGGAATCCTCCCCACTAAGCTACTGTATTCTGACAGTGGGGAGACTTCTGCGCTGTCAGAATACAATGATCTGCTCTGTAGGCTATAGACAGTGGTGCTGACTGAGCAAGGAAAAGCCAATGGGGTGGTGGTACAAAGCCAACTGGTAGATCAACTCATGTACAACCTGCCTGCCCACAAATTGAAATTTGAATAATAATAAATCAGCACAAAGGATATTGCTTACCTTCAATGTGATATGTCCCTTGTGCTGCTGTGTCCTGCTTTAGCAGAAATCTTCCTCATATGATGTCCCCCCCTACACACACACACACATACACACACCCTAATCTTCTGGTGTGGCAGGGAAGGGGTCTGTAGAGCTGAAGGAGCTGCGACAATATGACTGCCCTTTACTCCCAGCTCCTCCATTCATAGAAGCCCGTACTACTGCTTCTATTAATAAAACATGATCTATGAATGGAGGAGACAGATCATTTGATCATCTGCTTGTCCTTTTCATTCATGGAAGCATTCTATGAATGAAGGAGGTAGGTGGAAAGGGAGAGTATAGTTGGGCACTCTCTTGCCCAACCTCTTTCTGTCATCACTTTAGAGACACTGCATGCAGACACCTTAACACCTCAGATACCAGGTGACCTTTCAGAAGTACCATGGCTTATCTGTTTAACTTCATTGAATTACCAGTATTCACTAATGCTTATGGGCCCCACCATTGCTAGCAGAAGACAGCAGACAACACCATATCAGGAACTTTAAACATTGCAGAACTCAAGTTGCAATTTCTAGTTAAAAGGACCTTTCTCTTCTAGGGCCATTGTTATTGAATTTAGGGTATGTATATTTATTTATGCCAGAGTATACATTTACATAATTCTCTGCATGCCCTGTTGTGGCACTGGTGGCACAGAAGGAGCTGATAAGTCAGCAAGTCTTTTCTTCCCCCTCTTGCTGCTAGTTTTGCAATGAAATAGTTGAAGCTTACTACTCTTGACTGTATAACCTGCTAAATGTTGCTAATTGATTATTTCTCTTTTACCAGTGTTCTGCCTTTATGTTTTAACTGGGGTTGTATATCCTAAACCCATTATTCCTGTAGCCAAACTCTTTTGAATAAGTCTAATATAGAGGTGTTACTAAAGAATTGTGTCTCTTGCATTATTATTATATAGTGTTGATATATGTCTGAACCCAGAGTGTCAGAGGTGTCAGGAGGCTTGCAAGGTCAAGGCAACCACTGGGGACAAGCATTATCAAGCGGCCCCTGCAAGGGTAGTGCTACATTGATCTGATAAATATACAACAGATGTTTATACACAGTACTAACTGTGCCAATCAAACCCCCAATATATCACTGAACACAGTTCTTTCCCAATAGACAGTCTTGTTCAGCTTTAGCCAACAAAGGGGCAACCATGGCATCGTGTAACTTCAAGTGAAGGTACTATTGTTTTCCCTTACAAACCAGCATTGGAGGTGTCAAATGTCCCCTATTTCTCTCCATAGGCCTAATCATAGATGGTCAGCCAATATGACAGTGATGTCTATGGACGCAGTTGCTGGTAAAGATGTCACCCTCTATTACCTATGACCTTTTGAAGAATTAAATTCTTCTATGAGACATAAGATCAATGCCATGCGTTAAGCAAAGGATTAATTGTTCCGCAAGAGACTTTTTGCTGCATAGATAGATCTGATCTTTACTTAGGTCATCCACCTGATTGAAAAATTGTGTTCTCCTGCTGGACAGACTTTTGCCCTCATACTTGCCAGATGACTCTTTAAATCTGACAGTAGCTGCTGATAAACTGCCTGAACTTCCACACTGTGCAATCAGAACCTGGGAGAGAGTAGGAAGTCTTAAACTTTCAAACCTCAGGTGAATGCTGACCTTTTAATTGCCACAGCAATTTCTGCCCTGTTTGGTTCTTTTTAGGGATGGTTTACTAAATGGAATATGTTTTTTAGAAGGTTTGTAGATTCAAAAACCCATTTGACAGAGAGAAAGCTATAGTGGAACTTTGCGCATAACAGTTTGATAGCAATTAATGTTCTTTAACAAAAGGACATATTGTACATTCCACATTAATAATTATGATACGAAAATGAGTGCGTGCTGTAAATTTCTTCCAACATTACTCCTGTTTCTTCTTGCTGGAGGCCACCATTTTGTTGAAGCCCAAAGCAGTAATTTTCCTATTGGAAACTCTCCCCCTCTCCTAGGTCTCAAAAGTTATATGTCACTTTCTTCCATTAAATGTGTGCATTTCCAGCCTTGGCTCAATTACAGAGGAAGGCTGACAGAAGCTTTACAGTGCAGAGGTTCACAAGGAGATAAGATAGGACACTATCCTGGGAAGATTAACTCTCTTCTGTCTCCCTGGCAGCGGAATGTGTCCTGTCACCTGACCTTTTCTTTTCTCCCTCCCTAATCTGTGCTTCCATCACACAGTCTGTGTCATTCCTGTTGCTTTTTAACCCACTCAGCAACAGTAAATCTTAATGTAGTTGTTCCTTTGGAGTGGTGTATACACAGAGCTCTATAGGCTTTGTTCAGAATAGCTTGCAATCTGTTATTAGGGGACAGATTTTAGGGACTGATCTGTTAAAACTTTTTTAAAATGTATTGACATACAATGTATCACCCAAACCTTGAGATCTTTAACCACTTCAAAACCAAGCCAATTCGAATGTACATGTAAAAAACAGCTTTTTTTCTAGAAAATTATTTAGAATCTTCAAACATGATATTTTTCTGAACGGCAAAGAATCAAGAATAAAATGTTGATAGTTGCAATTTTTTATGTCACACGATATTTGCGCTGCAGTTTATCATACACAAATTTTCAGGAAAATACTGCTACAGGGCGGCAGCTGTGCACAAAATCATAGCTGATATACGTGATTTTGCATCTCTTGTAGGGGGTGCTCCGTTCACGGCTGCGGCTATCAATCACCAGGTCCTGGCCGGTGATCACTTGCCAGCGCCCAGTGATTGCTGAGGATGTCCAATGGGGAGGGAACTATTAGTAAACAAAACAGTTCTCCCCCCTGTCATCAGTGTGCTTACAGTGAAGCACAAACATAGAACATCATGTAAAACAGCACACACCCTTTGATCACTCCAGATGTTAACCTCTTCCTTCCCAGTGCCATTAGTACAGCATCAGTGCTTTTTATTAGCACTGATCACTGTATTGGTGTCACTGGGGATGTTAGTGACACCAAGTCAGTTCCCCCCAATGTCAGAATGCCCGCTGCAGTCTCGCTATAATTCGCTGATCGCCATCATTACTAGTAAACATTTTTTTAAAAGCCCAGTATAAGTACCTCCAATTGTAAATGCTATAACTTTCACGTAAACCAATTAATTTCCACGTATTGGGATTTTTTTTTGCAAAGACATGTAGCAGAATACATTTTGGCTAAATTTATGAGAAAATTAAATTTTTTTTATTTTTTTACATGACATGTTTAACAGCAAAAAGTTAAAAATATTGTTTTTTTCTCAAAAATGTCAGTCTTTTTTTTATAGCGCCAAAAATAAAAAAACGCACAGGTGATCAAATACCACCAAAAGAAAGCTCTATTCGTGGGAAAAAAGGGTGTAAATTTTATTTGGGTGCAGCGTTGCATGACTGCGCAATTGTCAGTTAAAGTAATGCAGCACCATAACGCAACAAAATGGACTGGCCAGGAAGGGGGGTAAAACCTCTGGAGGGCAAGTGGTTAATTTCAATGCGCACAAATACAATACCCATTTTTTCTGGAAAATATAAAAAGATGATGTTACGCCAAGTAAAACAGATACCTAACATGTCACGCCAAAAAATTGTGCACACCCATGGAATGGCAGCAAACTACGATACATTAACTTGTCCATGGGAAACACTTTATGCAGGTTACCAGTTTAGAGTTACACAGGAGGTCTGGTACTACAATTATTGCTCTCACTCTGATGTTTTCAATGATACCTTACATGTGTGGTGCTATTGCTGTTTACATATGTCTGTGGGACCTATGTATGAGTTCGCATTAGTGAGTGAGCACGGAGGGACAGGGGCACTTTAAATATTTTTTTTTTTAATTATTTATTTTATTAATATTTTTTGACAATATCTCTTTAATTTGTTAATAACTTGATTGCTATTACAGGATATGAACAACATCCCTTGTGATAGCTGGGCAGTGACAGGTACTCTTTATGCAAAGATCTGGAGTCTACTAGACCCCAGATCTCTGCTCTGCTTTTTTACAGCACCCAATCAAACCGAGATCAGTATGACTGTCTGCTTTACTAGCCAGTAACGACTTGTGAGCAAACAGCCGAAACTGGAAGTGACAAAATTATGGACACTTGCAGTTTCATTAACCATAGAGACTATTCTGGAATGGATTTTTCTCCTTAATATCCATAGTCAGCTGGCATAACTGCTGGCAGTGGCACTGGAATTGGAGAGCCTGGAAATTGTGGTGGTGTGCTGTGGCAGGAGGGGGGCCCCCTTTGGCTGCTTGCGTATCCACTGCTCGGATCACTATTTCCAGAAGGGGTATCACTGGCTCTAAAGAATGATATCAGGATTATGGCTGCAACTGCAGCGATATTAATACCATTTCCCAAACACATACTGTATATCTACACTATATTGCCAAAAGTATTGGGACGCCTGCATTTACACGCACATGAACTTTAATGGCATCCCAGTATTAGTCCGTAGGGTTCAACATGGAGTTGGCCCACCTTTTGCAGCTATAACAACTTCAACTCTTCTGGGAAGGCTGTCCACAAGGTTTAGGAGTGTGACTATGGGAATGTTTGACCATTCTTTCAGAAGCACATTTGTGAGGTCAGGCACTGATGTTGGACGAGAAGGCCTGGCTCACAGTCTCCTCTCTAATTCATTCCAAAGGTGTTCTATCGGGTTGAGGTCAGGACTCTCTGCAGGCCAGTCGAGTTCCTCTGCCCCAAATTCGCTCATCCATGTCTATATAGACCTTGCTTTGTGCACTGGTGTGCAGTCATGCTGTCACAGGAAGGGGCCATCCCCAAACTGTTCCCACAAAGTTGGGAGCATGAAATTGTAAAAAATGTCTTGGTATGCTGACACCTTAAGAGTTCCCTTCACGGGAACTAAGGGGCCAAGACCAACCCCTGAAAAACAATCCCACATCATAATCCCCCCTCCAAACTATACACTTGGCACAATGCAGTCAGGCACGTACTGGCAACCGCCAAACCCGTCCATTGGATTGCCAGACAGAGAAGCGTGATTCCTCACACCAGAGAACATGTCTCCACTGCTCTAGAATCCAGTGTTGGCATGCTTTATTATTTTATTTATTTATTTCAGGTACTTATATAGCGCCGTCAATTTACGCAGCACTTTACATATATATTATACATTCACATCAGTCCCTAACCCTCAAGGGGTGTACAATCTAAGGTCCCTAACTTACATTCATACATACACATACTAGGGCCAATTTAGACAGGAGCCAATTAACCTACCAGCATGTCTTTGGAGTGTGGGAGGAAACCGGAGTACCTGGATGAAACCCACGCAGGCACAGGGAGAACATGCAAACTCCAGGCAGGTGGTGCCGTGGCTGGGATTTGAACCAACGACCTTAGTACTGCCACTGTGCTACCTTTTATGCCACTGCATCCAATGCTTTGCATTGCACTTGGTGATGTGAGGCTTGGATGCAGCTGCTCGGCCATGGAAACCCATTCCATGAAGCTCTCTATGCACTGTTGTTGTGCTAATTTGAAGGCCACATGAAGTTTGGAGGTCTTTAGTTATTGACTCTGCAAACAGTTAGCGACTTCTGCGCACTGTGTGCTTCAGCATGCGCTGACCCCGCTCTGTCATTTTATGTGGCCTACCACTTCGTGGCTGAGTTGCTGTTGTTCCCAATTGCTTCCACTTTGTTATAATACCACTAACAGTTGACCGTGGAATATTTAGTAGCAAGGAAAATTCACGGACGGACTTATTGCACAGGTGGCAACCTATCACAGTACCACGCTTGAATTCACTGAGCTTCTGAGAGCGATTCATTCTTTCACAAATGTTTGTAAAAGCAGTCTGCATGCCTAGATGCTTGATTTTTTACATCTGTGGCCATGGAGGTGATTGGAACACCCGAATCCTATGATTTAGAGTGGTGTCCCAATACTTTTGGCAATATAGTATATATATATATATATATATATATATATATATACTGGTTGTCAAGTAGTTAAGGTATAGCTAAACACAAAACTTTTTTTCAGATTTGGATACAGTGGAGAAGGATTAGAACCCCTGTCAGGTTTTTATTGCTGTCTGTGCCCCCATTAGGGGGATTCACCCTCTCTTTTTGTCCTGTTTACCATTATCATCAAAAGTAAAAGCATTTTGGGTTGATACCAGAACAGAAATAAAGCTGAAATCTTCCAATGGGGACACTACTACTGTGACCCTGGTGACAACCAGGGATTCCCACACTTTGAAAGGATTTCCCCTCACGTTTTGGCTGTGGGACAGGTAGTGAAAAGAAATCTACCAGTTGGGACAAACTGGAAAAATACTGACATGGGCTATAACCCTCATTTACTCTATCCAAAATGAAAAAAAAAAAAGATTTGCCTTTAGTTCTACTTTAGCCTTTTGTTAGGACAAATAGTATACACATCTAGTTTACAACTGATAGTGAAGATCTGCCAGCACAGTACAGATGGGGCTAATTTTTATAAACAAGACATAATAACATTACATAGAAGGGGAAATCTAGGTTGGATTTTTCAACAAGTAAAAATGTAAGTGGCAATTTTCAAATAGTTCTGTTTTAGTTATGTTAATGGGAACATGTAACAAATGTAAAGTAGGTGCTATCCTATTCGTCACCAGGGGCAGACTGACAAGTCATGGGGCCCCCGGGCAATAGGGCATTATGGGGCCCCTGTGTCCTCACCCACACTCAAACCATACCCAAAAAAGCCTATGAAAGGTACCAGGGGCATCTCATGGGGCCCCTACTGACCCCAGGCCCTCGGGCAGTGCCCAAGTTCCCAAATGGTCAGTCCATCCCTGTTCGTCACACATTTATTTTTCACCTACCTGCTTGGGCCTCCCCATGACTTGCTGACATTCCCTCACCAGCCATAAGTAATCGTCTAGTCTTTGGTATGTTCCAAAAGCTAAAATCTGATTTGGATGAACTGACCTTTTTTAAACACATGGCCATTTTAGTGTGCCACAGCCTACTTTCTGATAATTGCTGAGGAAACGTTACATCTGTTTACAGCTATCCTGACACTCTAAATGTTGAATGTTTCTGTAGAAATAAAGGGGTGGCTAGACAAGACAAAGGTCTTTATTTTTAGAACTAATTGTAAGAGACAAGGTGAGATCTTTTAGCAATATTCCAGATGCAAGATCCTGCAAATCTCACTTGACCATGGCTTCTATTAAAAGTCCACACGCAGAAATAATGTGATCGTTGCAAAACTGCTGCAGAAGGAAGCAACAAAAGTATAAGTATCACTCTACTGGGATGGCAGCTAGGCTGTAGAAGATTACATGTCATTTACAACACTGAAAGCAGGTTATTTATGATCTAAGGGCTCATTTAGACATGCGGCAGCCCTTGCCACCCCTCTCAAAAGTGATCCACAGTGGTTCATTGTTTAAAGGATGATTGACAGTCGGCTTGACTCCTCGTTGCCTGTTTTAATCCTCATAGAGGGCAATGCCTCCAGTGGTCAGAGGTACTGATAACTGCAAAGAGAGTTTTTTCCTAGGTTTATTTGAAGATCTCACCTTGTATGGGATATGATCCTCCAGTCTTCAGTCGAGAGGAGCAAATGATAAAAATGTACTGTGATGTCTCCACTAACATGGACAAGAGGGGATGGCAGCAGGTATCTGTATATAGTCAACTTGTAGAAGCACAGGCAGATGTCTTCCACCCATCAATCTCAAGGAGGTATCTGGGACTACTCATCACTGGTGTAAGTGAATGAAATGAATTACTAAGGTTTTTAAAGGTTCAGATTATATAGTTTATACATTTTTAAACTGTATGTTTAAATCTGCTGTATATAATATCTTTGCTTTATAGGCAAACAAATTGGGTCCTTTTAGATCTATGCATGTGCACATCTTGTTCACATGTGCACATTCTGTGAAGAAGATAGATTTTCATGCATCATTGTGCATTTCCAAGGTGCACTGACGTGTTTTGATGCATGCATTTAAGATCTTTTCAATCTCGAATTTGGAGAGCTTTAAAGCGGACCTTCAGTAATTTTTTATATTTATTCCTATTAAATCTTCTTCCCTTGCTGTGTTAACTTTGGAAAGTAAAACATTTATTTGGTGCCAGTATATACGTTGTTTTTTTACTTCCGCTTTTTGCTAGGTGTGCGATGTGTTGTACAGTGTTCACACTGGCTCCTGGTATAGAATCTCTAGGTATCATTTATTTCTTCTTTTTCTCTCGCTCTTGTGAAGGTTTGCTAGCAGGGGAGGGGGCCGGGAGAGTGGAGGAGGGCTGAGGGAAGTCATAGGAAAGCCGAGGAGGGCTGCAGGGCTGGAGGGAGGGAGATAAGAGGAGTACGAGGTGGTAACAAGAAGTGTCGAAACTAGCTTTGCAACACACCAACAGATGGCAGCACAGGGTTGCATGCACAGTCACAGGGAACACCGACCTTGATAAGTCAGTGTGCCAAAATACATCAACCTGCATACATCAGGAGTTGTGCAACTGGTGCTATTCTGACCATGTGCTATTTCATCATGGACAGCAAGAACAAAGAGCAAACGTGAAATTCTGCGTGAAACTGAGCAAATTGCTGGATCTCCACAATGTTGTCAAAACAGTGACCTTTGAGCTGGATCTACATCTTCAGGAAAAGGGCATTTTCGGAGATTGAGCTCATTGAAGGTCTTCCTGCTCTCATCATCTTCCAGTGTAGTTCTTCCATTCTTGAAGTGCACGTGCCACTCAAAACACCTCAAAAGACTCATGGTAGCATTTCCATAAACTTGCTGAATCATGTCAAACAACTCTGTGGCAAATTTGCCTGCTGATATGGGGTATAGTGGTGATTAGGAAGCTTGTATGGGGTATGGCAGTGATCAAGATGCTGATATGGCATATGGGGTGATCAGGATGCTGATATGGGGCATGACAATGATCAGAATGCTGGTATGGGGCATGACAGTGTTCAAGACACTGGTATGGTGGTGATCAGGACCCTGGTATGGGGTATAGTGGTGATCAGGAAGCTGGTATGGGGTATGGCAGTGATCAGGATGCTGATATGGGGCATGACAATGATCAGAATGCTGGTATGGGTTATGGCAGTGTTCAAGACACTGATATGGTGGTGATCAGGACACTGGTATGGGGTATGGCGGTGATCAGGACACTGGTATGGGGTATGGTGGTGATCAGGACGCTGAAATGGCATATGGGGTGATCAGGACACTGGTATGGGGCAAGGCTGTGATCAAAATGCTGGTATGGGGTATGGCGGTGGTCAGGGTTATGGTATGGCAGTAATAAGGGTGCTGGTATGGCATATGGTGGTGATCAGGGTGTTGGTATGGTGGTGATTAGAACACTGGTATGGTGTATGGTGATGTTTTTGTGTGCATTGGGACAGGTGACAGGGGCTGACTGCACTGTTTATTGTCCTTACACTGGGGCAGTGATCAGGGACACTGTGGCTGGCTGGCACTGCAGTCTATGAGTACAAGTAGCCTGACAGGCTGATGTACACTCACAGGCTGCAGGATCGCTTCTCTCTGCTCTCACACTGAGATCACTCTGCGATCTTTAGTTTCACTTTCTAGTGTTTACTATGTGATTGGACAGAGCAATCACATGGCAAAACACAATGTGACCCGCCCCTCCCCCTCCCCATTTCTGGGCAATATACCGACCACCAGGCTCCTGGGTGCATGCTCTGTGAGTCGCACAGTAACCGCCGATGCAGGCTGATGTACAGGTATGTTAGCCTGCATCGGTAAAGATTCCTGTCCACTGTCTATGGACTATGGGCGGGCGGGAAGAGGTTAAGCTTTAAAATATTAGAAATACACACTGTTATTACATAGTTAGTCTGGCTGAAAAAGGACAAAAGCCCATCTAGTTCAACCATTAAAAAAAGTTATAATCCTACACCCACAGTTGATCCAGAGGAAGGCAACTATACTTTTGTATATTTTTGGATTGTGTATGTTTGACTGCAATTCCTCTTTAAGGCTAGCAGCCATTGATCAAGACTTGTTAATACATGTTGCTTATGTTATGTACAATTTGTTGTGCTGCCCTTGACTTCTATGGGTCTCCCAAAGCATTACAATGCAAACAATTGGCATGTAGTATTTTTCAAAATACCCTGCACTGCAGTGTTTAAATGAGTACAAACACTATTTTTATTATAGGAAAAGTGGATACATGTGAAAGTGGACTTACCCTTTAAGCGTTGACAATAATACCTGGAAGCTGATTGGTTTCTTTGCATAGCCACACCAGATTTTGCACTTTCCAGTTTTAGTAAATAACCCCCCCCCCCAAATTGCATTGAGGCTCAGTTTTTGGCACCTTTTGGGGGAAGGGGGGAGCAGGTACCTTGTTTTGACAGGTACCCACTCCCACTTCTGGCTCAGTTCGCGCGGCAAAGTGAGCCGGAAGTTTGCCCCCCTCCTCCCTCCCGCAGTCTTCTGGGAACTTTCACAGGTCCCAGGAGAGTGCAGCACCAATTAGGAGGCGCAGTGCAACTCATGCATGCACAGTGGGCACCAGGCTGTGTCACAGCCTAGTGCCCACAGTTGAGATTCCAGCGCTGTGGAGGAGAGAAGGGGAGAAGGGACTGCGCACGTGAGTACATCGCTGGACTCCGCGACAGGTAAGTGTGTGTTTATTAACCACCTCCCCTGCGGCCCATGTATATAAACGGCCGGACGGTGGCAGTGCAGGGTTGGGTGGCTGTTTATAAATGGCCTCCCTGCCCCCTGCTTTTGCGCGCTCCTTGGGAGCGCACAGCACCGCGATCTGATGCCCGCTGTGTCCTCCAGACACAGTGGAACACCAATCGTCGGACGGGACCTCTGTGTGAGGTCCTGATCATGTGATCACTGATTGGCCAATCAGTGATCATATGCGGAGTAGTAAGCAAGATGTCACTTCTGACATCATTGCTTACTAGGTGTGAAATCTGTGAATGATCACAGAGGTCACATGGTACAAGGCTATTCACAACAGCCTTGTACCATGTGACAAGCTGTGACCAATCACACAGTAGTTCTCAATGGCTGCAAGAATGCAGCCAGAGAGAAGGAGAAATGATTGCTTTCACAGCCTTTATGGGTGTACAGTAAAAGCAATCAGTGTAAAAAAAAAAAAATCTTCATCATCCCCCACAAGTAGTACAGTGTCACCATGGTGACACTGTACTGCTAGGGTGACAGTATGTAAAAGTAAAACAAAAAAAACCTAACAATATAAAAAAAAAATAAAAATGTAAAAAAAAGTTTAAAAATTATAATTTTTGGTTATAAACTAATTTAGGTTATTTTTTTTTTTTACTAAAAATATAACGGAATAAATTTTGGCCAAGATTTATGATTAAATATTTTTTATTTGCAAAATTTTATAAGAAAAACACTTTTTTTCAAAATTTGTGGACATTTTCATTTACATAGCAAAAAAAGTAAAAATCCCAGTGGATAAATCTTTATCTGTCTCAAAAAAATGCTAAAAAATTCATATGGTTACAGTGTTGCATGACCGCGCAATTGTCATTCAAAGTTTGATAGCACTGAAAGCTGAAAATTGGCCTGGACAGGAAGGGGGTGAAAGTGTCCAGACTTGAGGTGGTTACAGGTATTGTAGCTGCTGACTTTTAAGAAATACAAAAACATCTGGAACTCCGCTTTACGCCATCCAATAAAAATGATACTTTCAGCACAGCTAAGAGTAAGACAAAAGTAATGAAGTGAAGAGCAAACTAGAGCTACACCTGCTGGCTACAGAAAAGACTACATTATATTCACATGTAAGAAACGATTTTCAATGTGACTTTTTTAAGTCCTCACCAAAATAAACAAAGAAAAAAAAACTCAATATATACCCTTTCAGAGTTCAACTGTATACAGCAAAATCTGCAAATTATTTTCCAATATCTTTGGACACCATTAGATTTTTTTAACCTTGGTTGATTTAAAAAAAAAATCACATATTGGCAAAATAAGTGCTGATATGAAAAGATAACTTTTGTAAAAATGTATCCAGAAAACTTGACAAGTGGTTATTGACTATTTAGAAATATAGCATAAAAATTCCAATTAGTCTGTTTTTACAAGCCAACAATAAAATAAAGCAACTGTTTATTTAGTTTCAATTAGCTTGAATCTGTGTCCACACAGACAGACCTCTTGTCTATTGATCAAACATTGAGCAGTAAACACAAGGCACAGTTTTGTTGCTATGTGTGAGATCAGGTGGCCCACACTGTTCAGCTGGAGATAACAGACTGTGACAATGGCTGTGTGATTAAATGAGGCTAGTGTGATGGGAGCAGTTAGATGGGCAAAAGGGACAGAGAGGGAAGCCTCCTAATTGGGAGCAGCAGTGTGCTGGTTCTCTCTGCTCTTTTGTCCCCGGCTGAAGGGAGGTATTTTGTCCGTCAGGCAGGCGTCAGGCGCCGGCTCCAGGACAAAGGATTGTCTGCTGCCAATATGGCTGGGATTTCCAACTGCCCACCCTTTTATTTCCCAGCAGTGCTTAACCCTTCACTCTTTTTTGCTCTTTGAGAAACTAACAGAGGTCTGAGTAATGTCCCCTCTGCACTCAGGATTTACTAGCAACAAAAGGTGTTCTATAATCCCAGACACCAGTCTAGCTGCTACAAGTGGGATCTAAGTGTGTCAAGAAAAAAAATCATTGTGGTCTGCATTATATTTCATGTTTGGTACATTAACAATGATTGAAAATGTGTCTTTTCACTAAAGTGTGATGGATTGTTCACCCTGGTAAATTAACTCTGGGAAAAGGGCACTAATAATTCGAAGCTGCTAATTAATTGACACAACTAACTTCCCTTTGCAGTTAATAATATGCGCAGGACTGCACTTCCCTCTATAGAGATAAAATACAAGGAGATAAGAATATAAACACTTGTTTTAGGCTTCTAGATATTATGTTGTTATAAAAACATATGGAATTGCTGTACAGGCTATTTTTTCAGAGAAAATCTATGGTGACAGCATACAATTTAATTTTATAACATCAGCATTGTAACAGAATAGAAACAATAGTTATATTTGAAAATTCAATATAAGCTTACTTGAAAAATCTCCTTTCATGTTGTGAGTTCTCCTGTCTGCTGGTCATCTCTTTCCACAACTTCCTGGATTCCCTGTGTAGCACTACTCTTATGAGGGCCACTTGTATTTTTGCCCCGGGTTCCCCTTACTTCGCCCCGCAGCCAAACACACTGTATTTCTTCAGTTAAATACACACACTTCCACTCATTGTCTTCAAGGACCAGTTTAGGGGATGTTTGTTTTTGGAGTTGATTGTAGAACTGTGGATAGGGATAGGGAATTGTAGTAGGATACTCCAAAATCAGAACTATTGGGAGTGCGAGACCGTATGACTGCTATGATGCTCAATGAACGGATGTTGAGTATCTGCAATGACTCCCAATGTAAATTCTTGAAAATATGGGAGCCGTGGTTGCAATATACCTTTCCCACGCTCCCCCTCGGCTAGCCTGGGGATGTGATGTTGTTTGGCTTTGGCGTTCTTGGATCCCTGCTCTTGGTTTGGCTATCTTTTTTCTTTTGTACTTCTTCCTTTCCCCCCTTTTTTTCTCTGTTTGCTTTGGTGTGGTAGTGGATAGCTGCTTTTAGTCTGAGTTATTATCAGTGTTATATTTCTGTTTTGTTTTTAAGTGCCATTGATGGCCCCTGCGTGGGAGTATCTTTTGCCCTGTTGGTGTTAGAGCACTGATTTCTCTAATTTCTAGTTCCTCTATGTGCAATTGATAGCCCCTGCGTGGGCGTGATATGTTGCTCCTGTGTTGGTTTAAATTAATAAAAACCATTGAAATACAAAATCAGAACTATTCACGCTGAGGACATCTAAACTTATCTCTTAATTATTATTATTATAATACAGGATTTATATAGCACCAACAGTTTGCTCAGCACTTTACAATATAGCGGGAGACAATACAGCAACAATACAGTTCAATACAAGAGGGATAGGAGGGCCCTGCTCCTTGGAGCTTACATGAGCAGTATTGAAGTCCTGACTGAAAGCAGATAGCAGACTTCTCTCTAAGGCATAGTAACAAGTTGTTTAGGAATGAGCAAAGTCCCTTTTGCAGTAGTAGTAGTTGCAGGGCTAAGCTTCTCAGGTATAGGCCTGTTAATGCAGACTGTGGCAGTCCAGAAGTAATAGAAAATGAGCAAAGTCCTTTGCAGTAGCAACAATCGAACAAGCTCTTCAGTACACTAGCTAGTGTTCCCTTTTCTCAGACCCACGCTGACTATCAAGCACCAGAGGGGTAGCAAAGCACACAGAGTCCCCAAAGCACATGGTGTCTGTATCCACAAGTCCAAAGACAGAATGGCAACCTCCTTCCAATCTTTCAAGCAACTCTCTCTCCAGTGATACCAGACAGATATTTGGCAGATAGCTCCCCTCAGTCCGCTTACTGAAGAACCAGGTCACTCTCTCTTAACTTCAGGCCCTCAGGTCTACCCAACTGAGGTCACATGGCAGTAAGTGCCAGGTGAGGCAGTCTGCCTACATCCTGGCTTGGTGCAATCCACTCCCAGCATGCAATGCCCCCCCCTGCAATTGACCAGGACCAGGGGCGGACTGACCATTTGGAAACTTGGGCACTGCCCGAGGGCCCAGAGGTCAATAGGGGCCCCATGAGATGCCCCTGGTACCTTTTTTATAGGCTTTTTTGAGTTTTGGCAAGGACACAGGGGCCCTATGATCCCCTATTGCCCGGGAGCCCCATAAGTTGTCAGTCTGCCCCTGACCAGGACTGTATCCATATTCATACTGTTCATTTGCCTAGCCCCTGCCAATGTTTTGAAAGCCTCTCATGGCTTCCTGAAGGCAGGCAGAGCTCAACAGCACCAGAATATCATGAGCAGACCTGACCAAACAATCACAGGACTCTGTTAAGTAGAATACCACTCTAAATTTACCTGACAGACTCTCTGGTAAACAGAAAAAACACAGCTATACTATTCTAACTATACAATTCCTAGTACCTGACTATGAGGGTACTATACTTACATGCTTTGCAGCTTCTCCTCTGCTGTTTACTTTCAATTTCATTGAAATAGTTTTTGGGATGTGAGTAGTAGCACCTCACTTATCACCCTTAGGACCAACTGATAGCATTACAAGTTACAGCTCTGTACATGTAAATGGCACTGTTTCAGGGTGGGCCATAGCTCCTAGTGGTCCAGAGGCCAATAACTCTTTGTGCTGCACATTGGCTCCACAGTTCCAAAGTAATTCTTTCACTTCTCACACAGATCAAACATCCAATGTATTTAGGCCAGATGTTTCTTTGAAATATCAACCCTATTTAGTGACCAAGAAAGGATACAAACCCACATCCTCTGCAGCAGGACTCCAAGCATTTTGAGAAAGCAATATAGAATATATTATACTCAGTAGTTATTTAGGTTTTGTGCAGCACAAAATCAACTGCCTTCCACCTACATCCCCCCCTTCTCGCCTAGAGAGCCTGACACCGACCAACACCACATCCAACCCCCCCCCATCCCAAGAGAGCCTGTCACCGACTAACACCACAGCCTCCCCCCAGTTGAGAGAACCTTCCACTAACATCCGCCAAAAGCCACCACCACCCCAGCTAAGAAAGCCTTCCACTAAAACCCCCCCTTCCGAGAGAGCCTTCCACTACCACTGCCCCTCATCGTCACCCAATGAGAGAAAGACACTCACCTTCACAGCTCCAGACATGCCTGGGAATCTGTCGGGCTCTGCATACACCGTCAAGAAGCCTGCAGTCTCTTTCGAATCCCACCTGGTCCCCATGCTGCGGGCGTCTTCCTGGGGGCAGATGCACCCTCCTTGAAAAATGCCACCCTAGTCAAACACCTTGTTTGCCTTGTGGTAAATACGCCCCTTATTATACTCTATATACACTTTTCTTCTCAAGTCTCTGTACATCCTCACTTTACACTGATTTGCACACTTTTCCTCAAGTAGCTGCTATGTATTCTTTATATTTGTTACACACACATCAACCACAAAGGTTGCATAGAATATTCCTCACATAACCCCAAAGGTTACCTGGACACATTTCTTCCAACATGAGATACTAAAGGTATTTTTCTTTAACAAACATGTTATGGTTATCTGCTATGTGCAATGTATTTGCACAGAGCAGCCCTGAACCTCCTTATCTTGGTTCCCCTGCCAGCACTCCTGGCTCCTCCACCTTGATGAGTGCCCCCAAAGCAAGCCACTGTCCCTTTCTTATTGCTGCACTGCATTAAAAAGGCTCTAAAACTCTGCACCCTCCACCTCACTAAACTGCTACAACCATGCTGGTAAAGGTAGGGGGGGCACACTGATGTAAAGGGGGTCACACTGAGGTAAGGAGGAGGCCAATCTGAGTTTGGCCCAGTTGAAAGGATGTCTAGCTTAGCCACTGTTAATAGTAGCCATGTA
This sequence comes from Staurois parvus, assembly GCF_062004578.1. Taxonomy (NCBI): domain Eukaryota; kingdom Metazoa; phylum Chordata; class Amphibia; order Anura; family Ranidae; genus Staurois; species Staurois parvus. The sequence goes on along the minus strand of NW_028317968.1, from coordinate 8,159,907 downwards.
ATAACAAATATAAACTAGTAACAAAACACATTGTACATAGTAAGAACAGAACAACAAAATATAACTGACGTCTTTACATTTCTAAAGTTTTTGAATACCCATTTTATGATCAAATTAACTGTATCAGCTGTCAAAAACCACATCCAGGCCCTCAGCCTCCACTATACTGCCTTCAGGAACATTTTGTACCAATGTAACCCAGATAAATATGAAAAATCACTACCATGTTATTAATGTAACCTATTTTGGGGGTTTAACACAATAACTAGTTTTAAAAATTTTACCAAAAAGCAACACTTACAAAGACCCTGAGACCCCTACTACAAATGCACAGACAGTACCCCTATCCTTGTGGAGAAAATAAAGAACAAGGACAGACATTTGGAAAAGTACTTTATTGGTTTGCACAGAGGACTGATTACAGTGTATTGTTCACAAGACCATCACTTTCATATATATTGGACTTTGTGAGGACATTTATTAATGGTTTATTGAAACAGTTTTGGTTTACTCTGTGTATTGTTTATAGCACTATTCATTAATACATTGGGCATAGCACTAGCATGTTATGATTTAAAGCAGTGGTTCTCAACCTGTGGGTCACGACCCCTTTGGGGGTCAAACAACCCTTTCTCAGGGGTCCCCTAAGACCATCAGAAAACACATATTTCCGATGTGTAAAGAGCAGCTACTGTGTAGAAAGCAGCTGCTGTGTTGAAAGCAGCTACTCTGTTAAAAGCAGCTACTGTGTTGAAAGCAGCAGTATTGGAGGTAAAACGACACTCATGAATTATAATTACTGGGTAAATAATTTTATGGTTGGGGGTCACCACAACATGAGGAACTGTATTAAAGGGTCATGGCATTAGGAAGGTTGAGAACCACTGATTTAAAGGGATAGAAGGAGGATTTATAAACAATTGTAATATTTTTTGTTGTGGTTTAGCACTGCACCTAGTTTTGTTCATATTAACTTGCACTATCGCCCTTGGGGAGCATAGGAGGTGCGTAGCAGCTTTGCCTATAGGAGCCTTTTTAATATACCTTAGCATGTTCCTTGTCATATAGCAGTGACCCATAAGTGACCTGGACATTGCTCCACTTCCAGCACCAGCTAACAGTATGTGCAACACTGGAATTAAGACAACAACCAGCCCCTGTGTTAAGGTGGCCATAGACTGATCACATCTCAGCCGGTTCAGCAGGGACCAGCCTAGATTTAATTCATCTAGGTGCAAACTGGTTGTACTGAAGTTGATTCATCAGATTTTTTCATGCAATCACCTCTGGCAGCTATAGCTGCCAGCAGTGATCATTGTGTTCTACAGATAGGGAAGGCTCCCTGCTGGCAGAGCACAATAGAGCTGCAGAAAGGATTTCCCCATCAACACAGACTGCATTGATGGGGAACTGAGCAATTTTCTTTCCTTTCACCAGAAATTGAAATACCTGCAGGGATAGTTTCTTACTTTTGCAAGCTGTACTAGAGAACGTAATATGCAAGTCCCCAAGTTTGTTTAGAAGCAAGTGACATTCTTTTACCATTGTGTCAATGACAACGCAGAGAAAACATGTCTCTGTAACAGGGACCTCATTTTCATCTAGTCTTAACAGGATGCCAAAAAATTCAAAACACCTTGAAGTGAGACAAAAGTGCACAAATTGCCCTGCCAGGTGGCCCAGTACATAAGGAATCATCATCAAAAGTGAATAAGAAATTGCCCAGCCCATGGGTAAACAGCAATCAATGAAATATTGGTCTTGTCTCTGAGAACCTAGCACATAAAAACTGTGTGGGTGTACCAGTAGCAATTGAAAAGCAAGCAGTTTTTGCAAGCAGAGATCCCCCCCAATGTATCTATGAACAAATGCCAAAGCCTCATCAAATGAAATGTAAGAAACCATACACAATTCTGGATCATTGGCATCATTCACTGAATCCCTTCTTGACAAATGATGGATTAACCTGAACTTACTGGGTTTCTTCTTTGAAACTTTTTCTGGGTTGAACGAAAGAAAGCGACTCCCCTATCCATACTCTCAATGTGGATGAGGGAATCTCTCCTGCCGCATTATTGTATTCTGACAGCAGAGAGACATCCCAGCCATTATAATACACTGATCAGCACTGCCAGCTATAGCCGGTGGAGCTGATTGAGAGAACATTTTCCAACTGGCTGGTTGTAATTGATAGATTAACTTGTGTATAACCAGCCTGCCCATGCATGAATCAAAATTCAGCTGATCCCTGTTGAACCAGACAAATTTCAACCACTGCACGCCTTACACTCTATGTTGCATACTTCTGACTACTGTACTCCCAACAAACAAAAGGCAATGTTTAGAAGTACTTAACACATGAGACAGAATGCACCATTCAGGTGTATGTAACTTTGAATCACTTACTCCTGATCACTGGACTCTGTGTCTTTTATTACTGACTCCTGAACCCAGCATCACTTACTACTGACATCTGAACTCTGCCTCTCTTACTACTGACCCCTGAATTCAGCATCACTTACTACTGACCTCTGAACTTTGCCTCTCTTAATACTGACCCCTGAATTCAGCATCACTACTGACCGCCTCTCTTAATACTGACCCCTGCACTCTGTGTCACTTACTACTGACCTCTGAACTCTGCATCACTTACTCCTGATAGCTGGACTTTGAGTCACTTATTCCTAACCTCTAAACTCTGCATCACTTACTACTAACCCCTGGACTCAGCATCACTTATTCCTGATCACTGGACTCTCTGTCTCTGACTAGTGATCCTTGAACTCAGCATCACTTGATGCTAACCTTTTAACTCAGTGTCTCTTACTACTGACTCCTGAACTCTGCTTCACTTACTACTGATCTCTGAACTCCTCATCACATACTCCTGATCACTGGACTCTGCATCACTTATTCCTAACCTCTGAACTCAATGGCACTTACTACTGACCTCTGAACTCAGCGTCACTTACTATTAGCTTCGGAACTCCGTGTCTTTTACTACTGACCTCTGAATCACTTATTCCCGATCATTGAATTCTGCATCACTTATTCCTAACCTCGGAACCCTGCATCACTTACTACTGACCTCTGAACTCCATGTCACTTACTCATCACTGCTGAACTCTGCATCACTTACTCCTGACCCCTGAACTCCACATCACTTACTACTGCCCATGAACTCTTTGTCATTTACTCCTGACTCCTGAACTCGGCATAACTTACTACTGCCCCTGGACTCTTCATCATTTACTCCTGACCCCTGAACTTGGCATCACTTACTACTGCCCCTGAACTCTTCATCATTTACTCCTGATCTCTGAACTTGGCATCACTTTCTACTGTCCCTGAACTCTTCATTATTTACTCCTGACCCCTGAACTTGCCATCACTTACTACTGCCTATGAACTCTTCATCATTTACTCCTGACCCCTGTACTCTGTGTCACTTACTACTGCCCCTGAACTCTTCATCATTTACTCCTGACCCCTGAACTCTGTGTCACTTACTACTGCCCCTGAACTCTTTGTCATTTACTCCTGACCCCTGAACTCGGCATCACTTATTACTACCCCTGAACTCTTTGTCATTTACTCCTGATTCCTGAACTCTGTGTCACTTACTACTGTCCCTGAATTCTTCATCATTTACTCCTGACCCCTGAACTCTGTGTCACTTACTACTGCCCTTGAACTCTTCATCATTTACTCCTGACCCCTGAACTCTGTGTCACTTACTACTGCCCATGAACTCTTCATCTTTTACTCCTGACCCCTGACCTGTGTGTCACTTACTACTGCTCCTGAACTCTTCATCATTTACTCCTGACCCCTGAACTGTGTGTCACTTACTACTGCTCCTGAGCTCTTCATCATTTACTCCTGACCCCTGAACTGTGTGTCACTTACTACTGCTCCTGAGCTCTTCATCATTTACTCCTGACCCCTGAACTGTGTGTCACTTACTACTGCTCCTGAACTCTTCATCATTTACTCCTGACCCCTGAACTGTGTGTCACTACCGCTTCTGAGCTCTTCATCATTTACTCCTGACCCCTGAACTCTGTGTCACTTACTACTGCCCCTGAATTCTTCATCATTTACTCCTGACCCCTGAACTCTGTCACTTACTACTGCTCCTAAATTCTTCATTATTTACTCCTGACCCCTGAACTCTGTCACTTACTACTGCTCCTAAACTCTTCATTATTTACTCCTGACCCCTGAACTCCGTGTCACTTACTACTGCCCCTGAACTCTTTGTAATTTGCTCCTAATCCCTGAACTCAGCATCACTTACTCAAGTGATGAAAATTCTTGTACGGCAGAATAGAAATTCAGAAGTGATGTAATGTATTGTATTGTATTTTATTGTATTTTCGGATGACAACTGTACTGATTAAATAAAAATCGTACGATCTGGTATCATATGAGAAACATTTTTGTTCTTGTCCCTTCGAATAATTTCAGACGAAAGATCAGATTGCCATACGATCACTGATCATGTGTACTAGGCTTTAGGCTCAGACAATTTTTTGTGTGCAGAAAAGCAAATGTAACGGAAGATGCTAATGTTCAAATGATCCTTTCTCCTGAGGTCAGTGCTGTATTTAGGTTTTGTGCTGCCCTAGGCAACACAAAAATTGGTGCCCCCCCTTGCAGAAAGAGCCTGACATTGACCAAGAGCACCCCTTCCCTCCACCCGAACCTTCTACTACCACTGCCCCCCATACACCAGCCACCATCCCCCATGGCGAGAGAAAGACACTCACCTTCACAGCTCCGGACGTCCCCAGGAATGAAAGTTGGGCTGTGCATAAACCGTCATGAAACCCACAGCATCTCTCAGAACCCACCAGGTCCCCATGTCGCGGGTGTCCCTTCTTCTGTCCTTTCTTACAAGAGGCAGTGCTGCCCCACCTGCAAAATGCCTCCCTAGGCAAATGCCTTGTTAGCCTTGTGGTAAATATACCCCTGCCTGAGGTTTATGTGTGTCAGTGAGACCACCACTTTTGGCACAGTAATTAGCAATATTCTGTGGGTACAAGGACCGTGGCATATGTGTGCAGAGTGTGCAGCAAAAATGTCCAGGTTCTGTTTAATTATTCACCCTTTGAAACTGAAGTTTAATCTGTTTATATTTTGCCTTCCTTGGTTTCTCTCCCCCTTCATCAACATGCTAATGACATTTTTAGGTGTCATTTTAAAAAAAAGATAAAAACCTTTCTGTTTTTATTGCTTTATTTTTAGAACCAGTGATGACATAATTGTCTCTCTGCTTCTCACTGGAGGTAAGGCTGGAGTTCAGCTTTAAACCACTCCCACTGTTAGACACAAGCATGCCATACTTGCCATGCAAAACTTGTTTCTATTTCGTTCCGGAGGTTGCTTCATAATCCTAGGTATAATCACATTTTGTCACATTGTTTTGACACTTTAGCTGTAAAGATTACCCTTTTAGGAAGTGTTAACATTTTCATATTGCTTATGCTGTTTAAATACTGATTGAAATGGTGGTGCTAATTTGTGGATGTTGTCAGTAGGGTCTCCCCAAATCTCATTTGAAAATGTGGTCACTTCACAAGAGATTTTCATGATAGGGTTTACATATGATTGACAAACATGCTTCTTACATTATGTTCTGCAACATGTTTTGTCAGTCTTTTGGCTAAGATCAAGTGTAAGATCTGTTCTTATCAGTTTTAGGGAGAGGGAATGCCGGTGTCTCTTGTTGGGTGGGGTGCTGGCTAGTACTTCTTCTGATGTAATTAGGTATGGAGCTGTGAGCGGGTTCCTTTTCCTCCTGGATTGATTCTGGCCTGAGTTCCACAGGCTTTTCCCCAGTGATGGCAGGTATCTCGCTAACCTCTAATGCCTTCCTGGTAGGGATGGGGCTGCACTGGCCAAGAGCCGAGCTGAGAAAGAAGCCTGCAGTGTATGTGTTCCTGGAGTGGCAGTCCAGGGGTGCCGAAATTCTCACGGTGAGGGAGCTCACTTTAAGTTTTAGGCACCTTGGTCACTACACCAGTCACGCTTTTGTGTGCACCTGCCTCTTGGGCACTTATGCACTTCCCCTTTCCCTTTTTTTATATATCCGTTTGTTACCTGCACTTTTGTACTGCACAGTATGCACTTTCAGTTCCCTGATTAGTAGGGTGTAGGTCCTTGGGCCTGCCCTGAGAGTCTTGGGGGGGAAGGCATGTGGCCGTTAGGTCATGGTCTCCTCCTCTCTTGGAGTCTCCCTTCAGGGGAGCCCCACTAAATACTTGGGGTGGCCTTGCTTCGGCAGGCCTCCTGAAGAAAGGGGTCCGACTGGTTTTGGCCAGGTGGACCAGTGAGTGCCTCAGTCCCTGTCAGGAGCCTTGCACCCTGGGGAATCAGGGCTAGGGCCCTTTCTCTTCAGATGAGGGCTAGATGTACACCCTGTGCACTTTTTTTTGTGCTTCACTTTTGTGTGCTCACTTTTTTTTGCACTGGGTGCTAGTTTTGTGAGTGTGTTCACTACTCTGCGGGACTAAAAAAAAAAATAAAAAACATGTTTTGTCTGGATCAATTTTCTCAAGGTATGGGCTAGTTCTGAACACTATGAGAAAGCCAAGATAAAATACATTGGAACCGAGCCTGGGGATGTCACAAAAGTGGTGGAACTGTAGCTTAAACCTGCAGTGTGTTGTACTTTGGGGCCAGAAGAGGTAGCTGTAACTGACCTTAGAACTTAGAGCTCTAACTGACCTTTGCATTACATGCCTGATAAATAGTGCTTTATTTCACAGTTTATGTGCATGATTTATTATGTGAGTGAATTTTCTATTTTCTATGTGGTAATAAATGACTTGACACTATTGGTGATCTCTGATTGCTTTGTGATATACATATAGTAAAAACTGGATCCTGTGGGAAGTTCAATTAGAGATTGAGCGACAGGCTTCAAATATTGCTATGGATGTTAGCCTTCCCTTAACAGAAGGGTCAATAGGTGGGCGTGAGTGGTTCTTCCATTTTACGTGGAGGGTCATAAAGTCGTGCCTTTTGTTATTTTGAACAAATAGCTGCTTATTTGTTGGTGTCCATGCGCAAAGTGAATGTGAATTGGAGTGACTTTATAATTAACAATCAGCTGCTACACTTACAGGGCTCTAATGAACAAAGTGGCAGGGTCTGCATCCCTTTAGGCGAGGCTTACAGCTATGTGTTTTGCAGTGCATTTTCAGATTTGCAGAAACACACTACAGTCAATTTAACATGATTTCCTATGGGTCACGTTCACTTCCGTGCATTTTCAACCGGTGCAGTTTTTTGAAAAGGGTCAGGGACTTCTTTTGCCTGCAGCAGATTGCCAAAGACTTCAATGGAAACACATGAAAAATGTATTTTTGGTGTGTTTTCTGCACGACAACAAACACCTCCTTCTAGCAGCATTAACACATCCACAAATGCGAAACGCAAAACACATCAGAAAAGCATCAAAAATGCATGTAAAAAATGCAAACTGCACCGCAAAATGCATGGGAAAAATGCATCAACTACAACCTTCATAAGTGTGAACCTAATCTTTGGGAGTATCTCACCAAAAATGACATTTTTGTTGCAGGGGAGGCCAAAAATTTGACTTGTATTTTAGAACAGTCTTCTGGGAATATTCATAAGCCAATCACACAAGCATGAAATTACATTTCGAGAGCGGCATTCTGTACATCATCTGTATACAGAATATCTCCAGGTTGCCATATTATTATTATTATTATATAGGATTTATATAGCGCCAACAGTTTACACAGCGCTTTACAACATAAGGGCAGAAAGTACAATCACCATACAAATGAATACAGGAGGATTCATATTGCATTTTACAGAAAATTACAGTGCTGTAGATTGAAAAGGAAAGGTCATTTCTACCTTCAATTACAATATGACTTACAGTCAGGTCCATAAATATTGGGACATTGACACAATTCTAACATTTTTGGCTCTATATACCACCACAATGGATTTGAAATGAAACGAACAAGATGTGCTTTAACTGCAGACTGTCAGCTTTAATTTGAGGGTATTTACATCCAAATCAGGTGAAAGGTGTAGGAATTACAACAGTTTGCATATGTGCCTCCCACTTGTTAAGGGACCAAAAGTAATGGGACAGAATAATAATCATAAATCAAACTTTCACTTTTTAATACTTGGTTGCAAATCCTTTGCATTCAATTACAGCCTGAAGTCTGGAATGCATAGACATCACCAGACGCTGGGTTTCATCCATGGTGATGCTCTGCCAGGCCTCTACTGCAACTGTCTTCAGTTCCTGCTTGTTCTTGGGGCATTTTCCCTTCAGTTTTGTCTTCAGCAAGTGAAATGCATGCTCAATCAGATTCAGGTCAGGTGATTGACTTGGCCATTGCATAACATTCCACTTCTTTATCTTAAAAAACTCTTTGGTTGCTTTTGCAGTATGCTTTGGGTCATTGTCCATCTGCACTGTGAAGCGACGTCCAATGAGTTCTGAAGCATTTGGCTGAATATGAGCAGATAATATTGCCCGAAACACTTCAGAATTCATCCTTCTGCTTTTGTCAGCAGTCACATCATCAATAAATACAAGAGAACCAGTTCCATTGGCAGCCATACATGCCCACGCCATGACACTACCACCACCATGCTTCACTGATGAGGTGGTATGCTTAGGATCATGAGCAGTTCCTTTCCTTCTCCATACTCTTCTCTTCCCATCACTCTGGTACAAGTTGATCTTGGTCTCATCTGTCCATAGGATGTTGTTCCAGAACTATGAAGGCTTTTTTAGATGTCGTTTGGCAAACTCTAATCTGGCCTTCCTGTTTTTGAGGCTCACCAATGGTTTCCATCTTGTGGTGAACCCTCTGTATTCACTCTGGTGAAGTCTTCTCTTGATTGTTGACTTTGACACACATACACCTACCTCCTGGAGAGTGTTCTGGATCTCGCCAACTGTTGTGAAGGGTGTTTTCTTCACCAGGGAAAGAATTCTTTGGTCATCCACCACAGTTGTTTTCCGTGGTCTTCTGGGTCTTTTGGTGTTGCTGAGCTCACAGGTGCATTCCTTCTTTTTAAGAATGTTCCAAACAGTTGTTTTGGCCATGCCTAATGTTTTTGCTATCTCTCTGATGGGTTTGTTTTGTTTTTTCAGCCTAATGATGGCTTGCTTCACTGATAGTGACAGCTCTTTGGATCTCATCTTGAGAGTTGACAACAACAGATTCCAAATGCAAATAGCACACTTGAAATGAACTCTGGACCTTTTATCTGCTCATTGTAATTGGGGATAATGAGGGAATAACACACCTGGCCATGGAACAGCTGAGAAGCCAATTGTCCCATTACTTTTGGTCCCTTAACAAGTGGGAGGCACATATGCAAACTGTTGTAATTCCTACACTGTTCACCTGATTTGGATGTAAATACTCTCAAATTAAAGCTGACAGTCTACAGTTAAAGCACATCTTGTTCGTTTCATTTCAAATCCATTGTGGTGGTGTATAGAGCCAAAAATTTTAGAATTGTGTCGATGTCCCAATATTTACGGACCTGACTGTATGTAGCAATTTTATATGGTATATTTAATTTTTTTCATTTCACATTTTATTCCCATGAAAGTGGAGCTACGCTGGCCATAGATGCTTCATCTCTTGGCCGGTTCAGCAAGGGCCAGCCAAGATTCAAACCATCTGTGGCATGCTGATCAGATTTTTCAGGCGATTATTGTCAAAGACTATAGCTGCTAGCAGGGGCGGACTGACAACTCATGGGGCCCCCAGGCAATAGGGGATCATGGGGCCCCTGTGTCCTTGTCCAAACTTAAAAAGCCTATGAAAAAGGTACCAGGGGCATCTCATTGGGCCCCCTACTGACCCCAGGCCCTTGGGCAGTGCCCAAGTTTCCAAATGGTCAGTCCACCCCTGGCTGCTAGCAATAATCACTGTTTGACCAGCAGAGATGGCTATAGAATTTTGTATTGCAGTGGCTATTGTTCTCTACTATTATTGATATACCGGTATAGTAACATACATCTGGTTATATACTAATAGATTTATTTTGTTAAACTGTGGTCTGAATAAAAGAAATCTAACACATCAACACAAATGGCATGGATGAGCGAGTTTTCGATGTATTGTATTCTGACATTCGTTAGTACCAGATGTCAGAATACCCAAAAATGCCGCAGCTGCAGTTCCCTGACAATTTCTAGCCTGGCATCTACGACAAAAGTTGATTGATTAAATAATTTTTTTTGAGCTGAACTAGCCATCCAGTGTTCGAATTTCTAACAGTGTATGGTCAGTTTACGTTTTAATTTAGGTAATGATATGAAAAATAACACTGTTCAACAAATTTTTATTTTTTGCCAGTTTTGGAAACAAAAGGATCTATTTCTTAATGAATTTCACATTCTGAGTTCAAATATAACAATGAAATTTGTCAATTGGCTCTAGTTTTTCTGTAAACGGAAAGTTTTCTACTATAGGCGTAATGACTACATAATGCACAATAATTATATAGATAGATGTCTTTCCACAAATATAAAGCAAGTGATATTGACTACATAACAAAGCCTAAATGGCATAATATATTGCATAGGATTACCAAGAAAAATTATAGCCATAAGCTAAGTTGAATCATTTTAATACTTAGGATTCTCACTAGTTTTGTCTTCAGTTTGTGTCGGTTTTGCTTCTCTTGGCTTTTCTCTTGTATTCGAGGAAAGACGTACGAACATCACTTGCTAGGAGATTCCACTGTTGTAGTCTTGACCCCAAAAGCTCTGCCTTGTTCTTGGGAAGATCCAGGTCTCTGATAAGATCGCTCAATTCCACTTGTGTAATGAGGTGTGGTTCAGTGGGTGTGGATGGAAGAAAGTCTGGGTCATGTGAGGTTGACGGTTGATGACTACACGCTTCAGGTTCTTCCTCACTTGACTCAACCACGAAGGATTCTGGTGCTTTAGGAATTGGTAGCCCCTCTCCATGAGGAACTGGACGTATTGCCGATGGAATATTTGGATAGTGCACAGATAACTTTTTCTTCTTATTTAGCCCTTTTACAATTGGAGGCACCATACAAAAGTAACAATTACTAACATGATCTGTTGGCTCTCTCCAAATCATTGGCACAGCGAAAGGCATAGATGCCTTTTTTCCATTCAACCATTGCTCCAGTGCCATCCCACAAGAATTGCAGCAGATATGTGGTGCCCAGCTCTTGTCCTGGTCTCCTATCTTGCAGCCAAAATACAAGTTGTAGGCTTTCTTAATCATTCCTGTTATCCTCCTTTTTTGTGAGATAAAAGTTATTTCACCGCAGATATAGCAGAAATTATCTGCTTTATTCACACAAGTTCGAGGCATTACTGAGTAGCCTATATAAGCATAAAACGAAATGTAAAGACGCTGTCGAACTACAATCAGCTACAGATACTGCAGCTTTTATGCAGTGAAGTGATGCAATTAAAGGCTAATATTGCATCATCTCAGTATACATGCAATTTTCTATTGGTCACCAGTATCAATTGCGCAATATGCAGCTGAAGTTGCATCATAATTTTGAATGGCTTACGTCATTAGATGGGTGAATATATCATGGAAACTAGAGCCAATCAACATTTTTTAGGATCATTTTCGTTTTCAGCACCCCAAAATTATGTAAGATTAGCTAATTTTATGCCCAAAACTTTTTACCTGTTGAACAGTGTAAATGGCCCCCTATACTCTACAAATACTGCGACAACTTCAATACATTAAATCCATGGAAGGTTTATAACAATGGGTCAGGTATTGCTTATAAAAAAGGGGAATGAAAAGTACCTCTGCCCAGGTGGCTGGTTACCTTTGAAAGTTAGTTTTCTATTCGCATTGCAATAAGCAGAATTCATTTGCTTTCCAGCTGGGCCCTCTACAGGACAATGGTGTAATTGCATCTGTTCACACAGTAGCCACAGTAAATAAAATCCCATGTTTGAAACACAAGTAAAACAGAATAAAATCAAGTGTATCAAATATTTTGGAAATTAAAAATCATGCCAAAAAGTATAGAGATGTCTTCTCAAATATATGTATAGGTAGTTCAATAAAGGACCTCTATGATAAGAATATTGTATTTTGGTAACTGTATGTGGTTAATATCTGTAATGATAGCATCCAGTATATGAACTCCCATGCTTTATATATTTTTAGGCAGACCAAACTATCCATCAGAAGTGATAGCTACAGAAGTCAAGACAAGTCAAACCTTTTTTCTAAATTAAAAAAATGGTCGATGTAACTATTAAATTGTGTCAGACTGGTCATACATTATACAGTTTTCCCTTTAGATTTACCAAAAACATATAATATGAGGTCAAACTTAAACATTTTTGATTTGTATGCAATCAGGCAGGCCTTTGTACTACATAGCTGAAGGTAAATCTAAAGGAAATTGAACAAGAAAATTGTATAATGTATGGTCAGCCTTACCTAGACTTTGGCTTTAATTTTTTCATGTATTTAATGTCTATCTAAAACTACATGTCCATCTAGGACTACCTCACCTACAGGGACTCTACAGTGCTGTGTGATTTCAATGGAGAATAAATAGTTTTGTCACCCTATTAAATGACAAATAACATATTTACTGATGGGAATAGTAACAAAGCTATGAGAAGGGGCTCAGAAACACTACTATATATATATATGGATTTTTTTTTATTTTGCCCATAGTTTCACTTTCATATAATATTTAATATAAATCCTGAATAATAATAATAATACTAATTTTAACCACTTGCCTACAAGCCACTTATATCCCCTTCCTGCCCAGGCCAATTTCCAGCTTTCAGCGCTGTTGCATTTTGAATAACAATTGCGCGGTCATGCAACACTGTACCCATATGAATATTTTATCATTTTTTTGAGACAGATAGAGCTTTCTTTTGGTGGCATTTAATCACCTCTGAGATTTTTATTTTTTCTTAAACAAACCAAAAACCACTGAACATTTTGAAAAAAAAACGTTTTTGCTTAGTTTTTTGTTATACAATTTTGTAAATAAGTGATTTTTCTCCTTCACTGATGTGCGCTAATGAGGCTGCAGTGATGGGCACTGATAGGCTGCACTGATGGAAACTGATAGGTGGCACTGATCAGGAGGCATTGGTAGGTTGCACTGATGGGCATTGACAGGCATCACTGATGGGCACTGAAAGGCAGCACTGATACATGACACTGATATATGGCACTGATAGGCGGCACTGATAGGCAGCACTGACTGGCACTGATAGGCAGCACTGACTGGCACTGTTAGGCAGCACTGACTGGCACTGATAGGCGGCACTGACTGGCACTGATAGGCGGCACTGACTGGCAGCACTGATAGGTGGCACTGATTGGCATTGATAGGTGGCACTGACTGGCACTGATGGGTGACATTGAAAGGCAGCTCAGATGGGCACTGATATGTGGCATTGAAGTGGCATTAATGGGCACTGGCACGTGGCACTGATGAGCACTGACTGCTGGCACTGATGGACACTGACGGGTGGCACTTCTGGGGCCACACTGATCATCAGGGCACACTGATCATCAGTGCCCTGATCATCAGTGTACATGTCCCCTCCGCGGAAAGCCGATTACCGGCTCTCCTCTCCTCTGTCAGCGTGACAGCTCGAGAGGAGAGAAATGCCGATAATCGGCATTTCCGTGTTTATATGTGATCAGCTGTGATTGGACACAGCTGATCACATGACCGAGCCGACATCTTCGGCTCTTTCCTTGATCCGTGATCCGCTGTGTCCGAGGGACACAGTGCACCGGCGATTGCCACGCTGCGCACTCCCTGAGCCGCGCATGCGCGGTGAGAATGGAAGGACGTCATATGACGTCCTATCAGAACGAGAGAACCACCTTGCGCCCATCATTGTACTATATGGCGGGCAGAAGGTGGTTAATAATATAGTTTTCAATATTTGCACTTAATATGGTTAAAGATGAACTCTAGGAAGATATAAAAGACACACAATAATGCAACTCTGTATCCATTAAAGTATATGGTACCCCAAATATTTTTTTCTTTCTGTATGTGTTCATATATGTGTATTTTAAAAATAGTCAAGGGGGTGATTTACTGAAACTGGTGCATACAGAATTTGGTGCAGCTGTGCATAGTAACCAATCAGCTTCTAAATTCAGCTAGTTCAATTAAGCTTTGACAATAAAAACTAGAAGTTGATTGGTTACTATGCCCAGCTGCACCAGATTCTATGTGCACCCATTTTAGTAAGTCTCCATAGTCTCTATCATTTTCATGTACCTCTTCAATTTCATGAAGTACCCAGTTGATAATGCCAGTCACCTTTCTTCTTTCTTCTAAACCAACCACACAAAGAACAGAAGCTGATCTGTGCTTGCACGGTGGGTTTTCATCCATGCTTGCACGGTGGGCTTTTATCCATTGGCTGGCCATTCAAAGGTACAGGACACTGTGCAGACAAACAGCATGCCTGTACCAGGTAGTTTGTTCAGGCACCATGCCCACCGACATTCCAATCACATCTTGCCCCTACTCAAGCACAGCCTGCATCTTGCCTTAGGCTGAACAGACTATGGAACACAAATATGTGTCTGCACAGTGTCCTTTTTAATTGCAACCAGTTCAAGTATCTTAATGTGACCTGACATCAGCCCTTTGCAGTCTCTGCACCGAAGTGCTGGAGAGTGAAAGGAAGAAGCAGCAAAAAACCTGCTGTCAGAAGAGAAATCAGAGTGATAGAAAGATGAGCTCATCATTATGCCTCTTCTCTTTTCCCTGCTCTGTCATATGCTAGAGCAGGCCCAGGGTGACCTGGGCATATAGAAAGTGGGTTAAATGATCTAGTGGCAGAAATCAATTCCTGCAGGGGGGAATCTTTGTTTTGAATGTGAATATTTCAGCACAAGCTGGTTTTGCTATTTTAACTTTTATCAGAGTATTCCTATTCATATCTTGTTATTTTTGGCTGGAGTTCTGCTTTAAAACATTTCTGTCGTGTTTTTATTCATGTGTCTCCATTGTGGAAGTTTGTCTCCTCCATTGCTAAGACAGGAAGTATCTAAAAGACACACATGGAAGAAAAGAAATTTGACTTTTTAAAGCTCATGCTCTCTTTCAGATATTATTTCATATCTATTTCATGCCAGAAACCATTGTTACTGGGGCAGAAAGTAAGGAAAAATTCTCCAAAATGAAAAAGAAAACACAGAAAAAAAAGAAGCTATAACCATTTTAACCCTTATTTCTGGAATTCCACTCTGATATGTGACATACATGTTATATTATGATTGCACAGTTTGCTACCAGCGAGATTATATGTACAAGGCCATGTATTAGTGTTTCTTTGTCACAGTATTGAAGAAAATTTAAATATATTGACCACAATCAAACTTTGCATATCATGTCATTGTAATAATCATCAACATCAAGAAAGGCTGAAGGTTACAGAGTCTTGAGTGTTATTTCCCAATGCTCCGAAGAAACAGTTTCTATTCACAATAACTGACATTTAAATATTTTTACAGGCACACTACTGTCTGGTGATGGACGTTAAGTGCACATGCTGCTATGATGCTAATGGACAATATTGTTATTTTCATGATAAGAATGTCCTTTCTATACATTTTATATCATGCAAAGATTATGTAAAAAAGCTCACACAATTCGATTAACCTTCATAGTATGACTTACATGAGAACTTATTGCACTGCCACTCAACAAAATAAACAACAAATATGTATCATGTATTTAAAAAAATCAAGTCAAACTTTCGTTTACTTTTTAAATTGTGTCTTTTACATCTGTGTATCTTAACTGAAATGTTCCTTTCAGGCCTGAAAACTGTGACTGTTTTCATCTACTCGTATGTCCCTATGTTAGTGTCTCTCTACTCCCTCTACTGCTCTCTTTACAATAATACCGAATGCAGAAGGCATTTGGAGAATGCCTGCATGAATATCTGCATGTTCAATTCAATTCATTGACTAGGGAAAACCATAGTTTCATCTTGATTTAAACTTTAAATGTAACTCTGTAGACCTCCTCTACAACCATACATGGTTCAGAACAAACAGAGCATACCTCTCATGCTAACACCACATATTTCATTACCTCCCCCTAGCCAATTGGTGGGGAAAATATTGTTTACTATACTGTAACTTCATATCTCAAAATGAACCGTATTTACCTACAATGTTTTGTTGTAAAACCCTTCAATAAAAACTATTGAAATTAAATGTAACTCTGTCACATAAAACAATTAAAAAAAAAGCCTTGGGAAAAAAAATACTCATAATGCTTACCTTTCTGGCTGGAGCAGGGGCGGACTAACAACTCATGGGGCCCCCGGGCAATAGGGGATCATGGGGCCCCTGTGTCCTTGCCCAAACTCAAAAAAGCCTATGAAAAAGGTACCAGGGGCATCTCATGGGGCCCCCTACTGACCCCAGGCCCTTGGGCAGTGCCCGAGTTTCCAAATGGTCAGTCCGCCCCTGGGCTGGAGACAATTTTGAACTTCACTGTCTACAAAAGCTTTGGCGGCTGAATAATCTCCATCATCCAACATACTTCCAGGTGCGTGAGATGCCTGGTCCCCTGCAGTGAACTGTAGTTTCTCCTGCTACATCCCTAATCTGTTCTATAGTGACAGATGCAACCTATGCTTATGGGGTGGGAAAGCAGACATTTGACAAACCTGGAAATGTGGAATTCTGATGATTGTGCCGGAGGTAGTAGCTCTTGAATTCCTTAAAGAATAATGCCATGCTACAAGTAATCAGTAAATTAATTAGGACATACAATGTAAAAATCCACTTATTTGAGCTGAATCTGAGTCTTATCAAGTTCTATCACCAGCAGATTTCAATCATGTGCGTGCATAAATCCTGTTTTTTTTTTTTTATTTAATTTTCCTTGCACACAACTAGGTATTCAAACTGAACAAATAAGTTGATTATTTAGTAAGCTAAGTGAACGTTTACTACAAAGTAAAACCCTCTACCTATTATACTTTTTCAAATAAGTTTGAATTAAATTTCACCATCATATTGCAATCTTTTTCCCCACTTACCTTTGGTGGTGCTTTGTTCTGCTGTATTAAAATAATAATAATAATTTTTAATTTTAGTAAATAACCCCCACATCCTGTATAAATACAAAAACTAATAATACAAATGAATAATAATAATATAAATAATAATTATATATATATATATATATATATATATATATATATATATATATATATATATATATATATATATATATATATATATATATATATATATATATAGGCATAGGCATAGGCATAGGCAGCACAGTGGCTAAATGGTTAGCACATCCGCCTGGCATCACTAGGGTTGTTGGTTCAAATCCCAGCCACGGCACCACCTGCCTGGAGTTTGCATGTTCTCCCTGTGCCCACATGGGTTTCCTCCGGGTACTCTGGTTTCCTCCCACACTCCAAAGACATGCTGGTGGGTCAATTGGATCCTGTCTAAATTGGCCCTAGTATGTGTATGTGTGAATGTAAGTTAAGGACTTTAGATTGTACACCCCTGGAGGGTTAGGGACTGATGTGAATGTACAATATATATGTAAAGCGCTGCATAAATTGACGGCGCTATCTAAGTACCTGTAATTAATAAATAATGCTTTGGTTTTTTTTACTTATTTACTATAACTGGAGAGTAGAAAATCTGATGCAGGTCTGCATAGAAACCAATCAGCTTTCAAGTTTTATTATCACAGTTAATTGAACAAGCTGAATTTAGAAACTGATTGCTCCAATGCACAGCTGCACCAGATTATGAATGCACCAGTTTTAGTAAATCTTCCGCAAAGTGTCAACAGTTTGTGGAGTGTTTTACAAAATGGTGGGAGAAAGTACAGTTACAATACAATTCAATTCAAGAGGAATCAGTGGACCCTTAGAGCTTACAATCTAAAGTATACTTAAAGCCTAGCATATCCAGCATTGTCCTTTTCTCTCACACCATTCTCCTCCTCAAGGTCCTGTCCCATGCCACCATCTTTCTTCTTTACTACATCTAAGGGAGGCAGCAGTCTCTTCCTGCACTCAACCTTCCCCAATGAACACCAGAGTTTGTACATGTACAGGCAAAGAACTGGCACTATGTCTAATAAAATATTATTCTATGAATGGAGGATAGTAATGCCTCCTGGGTAACTATGTCATATATCTCAGGAGGCATTACTTTCCTCAGTTCATAGGACAATATGTAAACAGCCATGGTTCCAGATCTCTTTAAAAAATTGAACTATGCCTTGTACATGATTGGATGATTGAAATGAACATAGATTCACTTTACTCCCTATATTAAGAGAACATTCATTCTGCGAAGTAAATATCCATTATTTCTTACATAAATCACATCCAAGTCCCAACAGTTAAAACACTTTTAAATTTGTTTGAAGAGACTTCCAACAAAACTTCATATTGATAGATGGAGTACAGTGAGCAAACATACATTTAAAGGCAACGTTGGTGCCAAAATCCCCAAGCTAAATGTAACTGATTTTCCTTAGCCATATACAGGATATTAAAGCCAATAAACAGAAAACAGCAAAGAAATTTTGCTTAGCCTAAATTCAATTTCCATGGTTAACCCCTGTCACAGGACGAGGTTATAGGTTCTATTTATGTTACTAAGTAATACTGCAGTGTGATGACAGTGATATGCAGTTATTGGATATGTCTTCATGGCATTTTGTTGCACTGTTATAAAGGGGAGCCAGACATGGAGTGCCTCAGCCTCACTGCCCACTGACTGCATAACTTTATGCCAGAGGTTTGTCAAAATTTGGATTATTTAAGCAAAGTGGTGCACCGTGTCACAACATTAAAGTAACTCTGACACTTCCCATGGAAAATCTTAAAAATGGCTCCTTGTAATAGAAGACTGTGAATAAGTATCACTCCAGAAGTCTTCCTGTGTTGCAGTCTCAGGCAAAGCCTTCAAGATTTGACACTTCTGGGAGTGTCAAATGCTAGCACTAAGCATTGAAATAGTAGCTGGCAGGAGAAACCATAGCACGTGGCAGGGGATACCCCATCAGAAGATATCTGAAAAAACATGGGGGACTTCCAGGTGGGACTGGGGTGTACAGGGAAGCTAAAATTGGGCTTTAAGTGTTTTGGAGTAATTTAAAGGTTCATCTTACAAGTCATGTGACAGCAATCCGGTCAAACACAAGACAAATTGTAAATGAGGCTTTAAGTCTCTGGTTCTGGGGATGATCTTATGATTGGAGAAAGCTGAACTCTGGGATGACTACATATTATCTAAATACAAACGGCATGTGTATTCTTACTTCAATTTTGAAATTATTTGCATATTTCTTTCAGATCTGTGTAGTAAGATTTTTTCCTTTGCGCAGGAGCTTTCTGTAACACAGATTGGTTACTGCTACTGATCTTGTATCCACCCTTCCTGTATTTTACTGCAGGCTGATTACAGTGGGTGGGCCTGCTTGGCCCCTAACACAGCTCTACTTTATGCACAGGCTATGTACAACACAATGGTGATGTCACCACTACTTTTACTAGATAATATCTGGGTTTACAAAGACATTTGGGGCACACAATGTGAATCTATATCCTTTGTGGCTATTGAGGAATATATTTCAGTATATGTTTTTGTGCCTGGAGTTCCGCTTTAAGAATCAGGCTTTATAGGACAATACAAAACCCGTATTTCCCGATTTAATGTTTATAAAGTTTTTCCAGCCAGTAGTAAATTGAGACTGCTTCATATGAAGTCATCTCTTTAACCGACCAAGTCAAGATAAAAATTGTGGTGAGTCCAAGTGGTGATTCTGAACAGTTTATGCTTTAGGGCAGTGGTTCTCAACCTTCCTAATGCCGCGACCCTTTAATACAGTTCCTCATGTTGTGGTGACCCCCAACCATAAAATTATTTACCCAGTAATTATAATTCATGAGTGTCGTTTTACCTCCAATACTGCTGCTTTCTACACAGTAGCTGCTTTCTACACGGTAGCTGTTTTTAACAGAGTAGCTGCTTTATACACAGTAGCTGTTTTTAACACAGCAGCTGCTTTCAACACAGTAGCTGCTTTCTTCACAGTAGCTGCTTTCTACACAGTAGCTGCTTTCTACACAGTAGCTGCTTTCTACACAGTAGCTGCTTTCTTCACAGTAGCTGCTCTTTACACATCAGAAATATGTGTGTCCCCCCCCCCATGGTCTTAGGCAACCCCTCTGAAAGGGTCGTTCGACCTCCAAAGGGGTCAAGACCCACATGTTGAGAACCACTGCTTTAGGGGATCAATTTGCACATCTATGGCCATCCTAAATCTCAGTGTATGTGCCCAGCTTCAGCTAAGACTACAAATAAAAATACAGCATTCACAGTTCAGCCTGTACTGAGGTACAGTAAAGGAGGGTAATTCTGCTAGATTTCCTTCTTTGTTTCTCACTATACAAAACCCTAATCTCAGGAAATGTTATAGTAAAATAGCTGATAAAAGAACGATACCATATGAAGGCAGGGCCAGATATTTTGTATACAAATTTTATCATAGCTTAGAAAATATTTAGATAGCTCTCCAGTTAACATTTCTCAAGTATGCTATTACAATAAATTGTTAAAATGCAAAAAAAGACTGTGCGTGTAACTGTTCAAGTGTGTAGAAGAGAAAGAGATTACCTAAAGGCCCATTATACCCCATCTGAAAGATGTTAATGCAACATACACTTCTGTAATATCGTATGTACTTTCCAGCGCCTCAGGAAATGCACAACCAAAAGGGAAAGGGATTCATCCCCGAAACGCGTCAGCCATTTGACCGCACTGACAGTTGGAACACCTTGCTTGCCGTTGTGGCCATCGTCCTTATGTAAATGCTTTTTAGATACATGCTTCATCTGTGAGTATGTTTTTACCTTTTATACCTTTCAATAAACCTTGGATAATGCACTAGGTGTGTGCACCACCTGTTTATTCTCTATACACTTCTGTAACACACAATGTGAATGGGGCCAAGCTAAAGAGAGAACGTTTACTCTGTAAAGTGCATGAGCACTTAGCTTAGTACATAAGGTGAAGATGTGTTCTGAGAGTCACAGTCCCTATGGACTTTAACAGGAGCACCTGAGAAACTCCTGAAAATGAGCATTATATGCATTTTTTTGTGGAATTTCTTGCCTCTTCTTTTCTTAGTAATTAGTAAACATGTCTGAAAACTGTATCTACAAATGTGAAAAAAACCAACACTCCAAAATTGCTTGAATAAGCTCTAGTATGAACCTAGCAGTAAATAAGAACTATGTTCACCTCAATCATCCAATCACGTACCATCTAAAATCATTTGTTTTCATTTTTCCCTGTACACCAATTGGCTGTTCATGCTTGAACTTGATGGCCCTTGGAACTTTTTCTGTGCGTTTGTACACACTTTCAACCATTCTCAAGCTTAAGGATCAGTTCACACCACAAAAATGCACTCTGGATCAGGGGCGGACTGACCATTTGGAAACTCGGGCACTGCCTGAGGGCCCGGGGTCAGTAGGGGGCCCCATGAGATGCCCCTGGTACCTTTTTCATAGGCTTTCTGTGAGTTTGGGCAAGGACACAGGGGCCCCATGATCCCCTATTGCCCGGGGGCCCCATGAGTTGTCAGTCCGCCCCTGCTCTGGAAGCATTGCGGACACATTTTTGCTTACAGTTCACACCACACTCCATTCTGGTGCACTTTTGATGCAGTTTGCTATGTTTCAGTATGGTTCTGTGCAGAAAACATGCAGCATGTTCTACTTTTTTTTCTGCACCAGAAACTGACTGAAACGGACTGCACTGGTGTGAACTAGGGCCATTGGAATACATGGAAAATACTGTACATGCATTTTTGATCCAGAAAAAAAATGCACTGGACTGCATCTAGTGGGAACTAGCCCTAAGTGTTTTTGTTTTAGGCAATGAAAAACAAGTTACTAGAAAGGAGGAGAGACAAGAAATTGCAGGAAAAATGCTTGTGAGGCTTGGTTCACGCTTATTTATTTTATTGTTATTTAATACAGGTTCTTATATAGCACCATCAATTTATGCATCCCTTTACATATATATTGTGCATTCACATCAGTCCCTAACCCTAAAGGGGTGTACAATTTAAAGTCCCTACTTTTCATTCATACATACACATACTAGGGCCAATTTAAACAGGAGTCAATTATCCTACCAACATGTCTTTGGAGTGTGTGAGGAAACCGGAGTACCCGGAGGAAACCCACATAGGCACAGGGAAAACATGCAAGCTCCAGGCAGGTGGTGCCATGATTGGGATTCGAATCCAACGACCCGAGTACTAACCAGCGGAAGTGCAAACCATTTAGCCACTGTGCTGCCTACTTAGTGCACAATTTCCAGTGCAACTTTCATGCGATTTTTAAACTCTGGGGCACTCAAATTGCAAAAACGTTGCATCAGGAACCTTTTTTAATGACTTGCCTATTGGGCACTTTCACCCCCTTCCTGCCCAGGACAATTTTCAGCTTTCAGTGCTGTCTCTCTTTCAATGACAATTGCGTGATCATGCAACACTGTACCCAAATTACATTTTTATCTTTTTTTTTTAGACAAATAGAGTTTTCTTTTGGTGGTATTTAATCACCACTGGGTTTTTATATTTTGCTAAACAAACAAAAAAAGACCCAAAATTTTGGAAAAAATAACAAAATCTTTTTTCCTCATTTCTGTTATAAAAGTTTAAAAATAAGTAATTTTTCTTCTTCACTGATGTGCACTGATGAGGCTACACTGTTGGGCACTGATAGACTGCACTGATCAGCACTGATGGGGCTGCACTGATGGACACTAATAAGCTGCACTGATGGGCACTGATGGGGCTACACTGATGGACACTGATGAGGCAGCAGTGATGGACACTGATGGACACTGATATGCTGCACTAATGGACACTGATTGGCACTGATCAGCGCCCTGATTATCAGTGCAAGTGCCCACTGACACAGGAAAGCTGGTTATCAGCTTTCCTTTCCTCACGCTGTGACAGTGCTGAGGAAAGGAAATGCCAATTACCAGCATTTGTTTACATGTGATCAGCTATTATTGGACACAGCTGACCACATGGTAAAAAGACAACATCATTGGCTCTTTACCCTGATCAGTGATGTGCTTTGTCCGAGGGACACAGCCCACCACCGATCCCCGCTCTGCACAGAAAGAATGGGAGGACGCCATATGACATCCTCCCAGAACAAGAGCAGTCCTGCCCGGCCATCATTGTACAATAGGCCATGCGGGAAACAGTTATGATTGGTACCATTTTGTGTGTATTGCTAGAAAGGTTTTTTCTTTCTTCGGAGAGCGCATGTGATGAGCACAGGGCCAATCAGCACTGTCCAGACAGAGGGTCAGGGGTTCTGAATCCTCCTAGAGCAGAATGAAAACTCCTCCTACAAGCTTTAACATGTGCTCTGCTGAACACTGATAGAAGTCACAAGACTGCTCTAACTGCTGATGAGTAAAAGGTATTTGCAGTTTATATTTACTAAAAAAATGTATTTCCATGTTCTGTGTACTGTGGGAGACCAGATAAAGTGAATGCAGGGTCCTGGGTTTAGTAACACTTTAATGTCTGACATTAGTGTATTGGACTAGTAATGAAATGGGATTTTTGATTGTTTGGGCTGATTACATTATCCCTAGACATTAGAAGTCCACTTTAAGCACTTTTCATTTATTGTCACAATCTATTTTTCTGGAACTCACATCAATCTGACATCAGCCATTATGCTGTTCCCTTTATCATTAAAGCACTTCAATCATTCAGGATAACAATTATCAGAAACCATATATCGTATATGTTTGTGTGCACTTGGACCTTTTAGTTGTAATGTATAGAATATCTGTGCTATTGACTAATCCCAGTCTGTAGCAGGCTAACAACTTTCCTGTATAATGGTGGAAATGGAGCTGCTGGAGAGAAATTCGTTGGGGCTGATTTACTAAAGCAATAGAGGCTATTCAATCAGCAAAGTGAACATTAGCAAATTAGGTGCAGTTGTGGTATCTCTAAATACCAAAACTTCTGCTATCAAACATGTTTTCTTTTTTTTTATTTCTACTGTACATGATTAAGTGAACATACATTTACTTTATTCGCTAACATTAACTTTGCAAAATGAACAGTTCCTATTCCTTTAGTGAATAAACCCCATTGTGGTAATCTAGAGCTAAGATAGAATGCTGGGCCGATATCTTCCCAGCACTATCAAGATACAAAAATAACAAAAAACAAACCCAGGTAAGCTCCTTCTTCTTTCACCTTATTGAATTTTATGTTGTACATGAAGTTTTAAAATTGAATGCAATATTCCCAGTGATCTGTTAAGATTACTAGTGTTGTAGATCTGCAATGTCTTAGCATTTTTATCAACAAAAAAGCACTACTATATAAAGACTGCTGTCTAGAATGGAAGGAAAAAGCAGGCTAGAAAAAAACTGTATATGCCATAATAAAAATATGATATGTAAAAGTGTTTATTTTGTGTCCCTTTGATACTCATAGGTGAATAATAAAAGAAGGTGTATCTTGCTACTAATTGTCCCCCAGCCAGGTGGCTGATGTACTAAAGGCCAGAATACAGATCACAGTGCTTTGCTTGAAAGGACATATCTAACCTGATCATTCCCAGCCCTGCTCCTGTATGCCCCATGCTGCCCATACACCTTTTTCACTATCTACTCGGTCCTTCATTTTTTATGGAGTGCCATCTCAATACTTGTGAAATACTATTGACCACCTGTAGCAAGTGCTTGAAACAGACATACAGGACTGCTAAGCATTGCATAGAATAAAGGGGGATTAACTAAGGATGTTACTTTCAAGTCAGCCCAGCTATGATACATTAGGCAATCGCTGCTTCTTCGGCATCTTGTTTCCTATAAATACAAAAATTTGCAGTAAGGCGCATAACTGTCATAGAATAAAATTGTATATAGGAAAACTGTCAGAAGATAGTGCAACAAATATTAGAAATTGTAAGAGAAAGTATAATAGACCCATGGGTGTGTTTGTTTCATAATACTGGTCTTACAGTAAAACAATATAAGAACACAATCGTAATTCATTTAATTAATGCAGCGAAAGGGTTGATTCCCACATTTTGGAAGGCCCAAGAAGCACCAAAAGTTAAAGATTGGATAAAGAGGGTAGAATATAGTTACAGGAAAGAAGAATTATATCATAGTGGAGAGGATAAAATAGAAACATTTATAAAAACATGGGAGAGGTGGTGTGAATACAGGGCTACACAGAAATATGTTGATATGCTGGAGTAAAAGAGAAGGAAAGAGTAGAGAGAGGATCAGGGAGATAAGAGGTATAATAAAGGTGTAGAGAGTAAACAGCAGAACAAGAGGAGAAGGGAAAAGGAGAGTTTGAGAGGTGGGACAGGGTGGAGAGGGGAAAATGGAATGTGTAATGAGAGAATTTGTGTTAGTGATGTGTTGGATTTTGTAAAATGTAATTAATAAAAATTATAATGATAATAAAAGAATAACATTGTATATTATAGGTGACTTGATTTCATATTTCATCTTTTTTAACAATTGATTTAGATGGTAGGATTTATTGCAGTTCTAAATAGATCTTGGTATAGTGTGTGTACATATATATTTTTATATATATTTTATATGTGTGTGTGTGTTTATATTATATATTTTTTTTATGTATTTCAAGTATATATATAGTGCTAAAAATTTACAGAATGCTTTACACACACACAATATATAAATTGCACATTCACATCAGAGAGAGAGAGAGAGAGAGAGAGAGAGAGAGAGAGAGAGAGAGAGAGAGAGAGAGAGAGAGAGAGAGAGAGAGAGAGAGAGAGAGAGAGAGAGAGAGAGAGAGAGAGAGAGAGAGAGAGAGAGAGTGTGCGTGCGTGCGTGTGTGTGTGTTTCTTTTGTTTTTGTTTTTTGCATTGCCTCTTCTGTCAACAACCAATTAGCAACCAAAATAGGGAGATGTGTATATGGCTTTTTGTGACTGATAGATATATATATATATATATATACAAATAAGTATTTAATACACAGGCTCTCTTGTCAACGACTATTTAATAGACAAAATAGCAAAATGTGTGCATGGAGTTTTGTTTTATATATACGTGTGTGTGTTTGTTTGTTTTTGTCATTGGCTCTTCTGTCAATAACCAATTAACAACAAAAGTAGGGGGATGTGTATATGGATTTGCTGTGTGATATATATATATATATATATATATATATATATATATATATATATATATATATATTTGTAGTGTGTGTTTGTTTTTTAAATTGGCTCTCCTGACAATTATCAATTACTAACCAAAATGGGGAAATGTGTATACGGTTTTTTTGTGCTATGTATATTTGTTTTTCTTTTTTTTTTGTTATTTTTGGGGGAGTTTTATACTAACTCTCCTGTCAATAACAAATTCAGAATCAAAATGGAGAAATATGTATATGATTTCTTTTTCGTTATTAATATTTCTACTTTGTTTGGAGGCGCATGACAGCTGCGTAAAAATGTTGCCATTTCTAACATGTAATATTTCTAAGTGTACAGGGATGACACTTCGTAGTCTTCCAAGGCTGGCACACATAGGTTTCTCCTGTGCAGTGTCTCAGTGGGGCCAGCAGGGGGCGCTCGGAGCTCACTTTTCCTCTCTCCAGCAGGTGACGTTTTGGTGTTGTTGTTTCAGTTTTCCTAATAAATCTCGTCTTCCAATGAGAAGGAGGTAATTGGTGAGGAAAGGACTTGTTTATTCCGCCATTTATTACTTGACCATGCCGCCGTACCCAGTCCAGGAGAGCCGCGGCCCAGGTTGTCCATGTCAGGGCCGGGTGTAACCCGAGTGTGAGCTGTAATCAGATCTATACGTGGCTGCATGTAGCCCGACCCAAAACATTCTCACTAAGGTTACATTACCAAATCCTAAGTGTGCAAGGCTTTCTCTTTTCCCATTCCATGAACTATTCATATCGGATGAATGTCACATTATTAGTAGCTTAACACTGCTTCCGACGCTGCCAGCGACACCTGAGACTGCGCTCTACAGAGCTGCAACATGTGCTACCCTCCAGGGGGGGGCGCCTCTGACAGGTGCACGGCCTCCCACTCTCCACGACACCAAACCTACTCAGCTCCTTCTTACTTTGACTTCAACACTAAGGATGACCATTAAAGGGGGTGCCCAATCCATTTCCTCAACTGCTGACATTTTTTATTATATACATACACAGTATATATATATACTGTATACACATACATACTGTATATATCCATATACGTACAAATACTAATTGTTATGCCAAACTGGATTCTTTATTTTCACTTGTAGACATGAAGTGCGATATTCATTTACAAGGTATGCCCCCGAAATACTCACCTAGTGACATTTGTGAGATGACAGATGGATAAACAGACAGGCAGAGATTGATAGATAGACAGACAGAAAGATAGTAGACAGACAGACAGAGAGACAGACAGACAGACAGAGAGATAGAGAGATAGATAGATAGACAGACAGACAGACAGACCGACAGGTAGCAGATAGATAGATAGATAAATAGATAGATAGATAGATAGATTACAGACAGATACAGATAGTAGATCGATCGGTAGATCGATAGAATAGTAGAGAAGTAAGTAAATAGATACATACATACAGATAGACAGATACAGATAGATAGCAGACAGAAAGACAAATAGATTGAACTTGATTGTATGGCCAATACAAATTCTCACTTGGTGATTATATATATATATATATATATATATATATATATATATAAATAAAACACCTGGAGTCCTTAAGAACTGACTGAAAAACAGTGATGCACTTGGGGGGGGGGGGGGTATGGCCAATAAGTGCAATAAATGTTCCCAATAAATATTTGTGAAGTAAGTGTGTGTGTAATTTTTCTTTTTCCAAATTAAGCCGGAGTCGTTGGCTGATTGATTAAAAAACCCACTGATGCGGTATGCCCAATAAATGGTATTTGTTGACAATTGTTACAATAAAATTATACATAATAGTTGAGAATCGCTTCTCTATACAATACATGATTGAACAGAAGCTTGATCTTTGCCTTTGTTTTATTATAGATACCTAGAAACAAGGAACGTAATTGTCACTTGAAAGCCTGCACTTAAAAAATGTATGTATATATATATATAATGTTGACAGCTGGTTGTTATGGGCAACAACTGCACTTTTCTTGTTTCTTCAATACTGTCATTTTTCCAGTTAAGCAGTGCCCCCAGTTGGTGTGGCTTCTTCAGCCTTGATTTGGTTATACACTACAGCGCTAGGACTGGAAGCAAAGGCCAGCTCACTGGGTCATCCTGATCAATAGGACCCTCGTGGTGTGCCAGGTTGCCCCTTTACAAGGGATTTCCTTGGAATAATCTCAGATCAGGTCATGTCTTATCTCCAAAACAGAGGAAACGCTGAGAATTAAAGTCATGTTGTGCCCTGCCAAACATACCCCCTTTCCTGCTTGTCTAAATCTATAGATTCTCTCTAGGAATAATCAAGTAGGAACTTTTTGGAACAAGTTTAGTAGACTGGAAACAAAATCCCCCTCCTCCTTTCAGAAAAAAGTCCTCTTATAGTTTACATACCAATAATCTAAAACGGATGTTAATATGCATGGAAGCATTTTAATCTTTCCTGATCGAAATTAAATACAGACATCAACGATTTTTAGCAGATTCCCCACATCTCCTCTAATTGAAAATAATAACTAACACACACAATTCTGGACACTGCTCACTCCACGTCCCTTTTCTGGCAAACATTCATAGCAAGAGATTTGTGCTGGATCAGACTTCCATCTATACCTTTAACAACTACCATATTAAAAGGGAGCGTGAAATTGGTTATTAGGGTTACAGATTTAGTCGGACATATAGTAAAAAAAATAGCAGAAAATAAAGCTGTACATTTTTATTAAAAAATAAATAAAATACATAATAATTTATTATGGTATTACTGTTGCTAGCATTAGCTTTTATTTTCCTAATTTTGTGATTGTATGTGAGGAAGATGCTAGCATTAGTTTTTTTTATATATACTACCATTAGTTTTTGTTTTTCTTAATTTTGTGATTTGTATGGAAGGAAGATGTTGTCATTAGTATTTTATAGATGCTAGCATTAGTTTATTTTTTTGTGACTTGTATGTCAGAAAGAAAAGAAAAAAAAAGAAAGTAAAGAAAAAGGTAAAAAGTAAAGAAAAGAAAACTGAAACAGTAAAAAAAGAAAAAAAGGAGAGAAAATAATAAAAAAAAGTATATATTTTTTCCTTAATGTTTGACTCGCATGTAATTTAAGAGAGGTAAAAGATAATATTTAGAAAGGGGTAGTTGCTAAAGTCACAGATTCTGAAAAACAAAAAGGAAATGTAAACATTTTAATTTATATAATTAAAGGAAGTCTTAAACAGTTTCTTATTTCAACATTTTTTATTGAAAGATGTGAGAATTAAAAAAAAAAAAAAAAAAGAACAGCTAGATACCCGAGTAACCAGCACATTTCAAATCATGTATTCAAAAAAAATATAGCGCAGTTTGTGATAATTTTTTTTTTTATTGAACTGGAGTGAGAACAAAAACCTGAGGTTTATTCCTGCATTTTATAAGCCCCGCTCTGTAGAATAGCACGTCAATGATTTAGTATTCAGCTAAATCTGCACAGACTGGATGCAAGAGATGGCACATGATTGTCCTAAAACAGCAGGGGTGGGGAAAATTAATAAAACACAGTTAAAAAAAACCATATATCTCCTTCAATCACAAAGAGCTAAGATAAGTTTTCATTTACAATATATATCATGTAAATTGGAAAAAAAAATTAAATGCAATGAATTCTCTAAATATTATGTACACACCATGTACAACTCTGAATAAATTAATACCAATTTGCATATTTTGGGAACCTTATAGCTTATTTACAGAAATTACTAATTTTTTTATAAATATTTCTGGTACATAGGTAGATAGGCACCTAATACTTGTACCAGACTGGTGATTTGGTGAAGGATTCACTCTACCTTTCAGTTCAGCTGTGGATAGCCTGTTCATTTATTGTATTTTATTTGTCTATTTAGTGTTTTTTTTTGTTGTATATGATTACAATTTTTTTCACTTCAGTCATCTACACAATCAAAGTAGACATACTTCACATATGACTACTGTTTCCAATAGTCGGTTTTAGACAAATACCTCCCAAAACCCCCCCTCCCCTCCCTCTTTCATGAAGAAATCTAAGGAATTCCTTGCTCCCCCCCTTGTCCATCATCAATTTCACCGAGTCTCTGCATTCTTGGGTCATTCCAAGTATTGTGTACAAAAGGGGAGCTTCTCCACAATAGAGCTATTATTAAGAGTTCTTGATGTCCCCATAGGTGCACGGTTGAAGTTGTATCCTTTGTATTGGGTGGATATAGATATATATATATATTTATATATTTATACATACTGTATATGATTTCTTCTCAAACCTTCATAATTGGTGGGCTTTCAGTGTGTTATATAAGTACTCATTGTTTTTGATCGCTGACCTTTATTTTTTTTATTGTTTTATTTAATAAATAATTATAATGTGCTGTACAAAATCCCAGTGCTTTTCAGCCCTTGTGGCTCAGGTGATGGAGAGGAGGCGCCAGTCATTTAGGAGTCTCCCGACCTGGGGAGACCTCTCGTTGGCTCTCCAGACCGCTGACCAGTCTCTGAATGTTCTGAAGCTCGTTTATGGAATCCTTCATGGAGGTCTTTGGGGACAGCGAGCTAGAGTGGGACCTCTTGTGAACAGGAGTGTCTGGGATGGGGCTGGGTTCCCGACTGCTGCCAGGCTTGGAGCCCTCAGATCCTGGGTTGAGGCTTGATGGCAATCCAGTGGTTAAAAGGTTAGTGCTGGGGGGGATGCTCACAGGGATCTGGTATGGGCTGAAACGTAGGCGAGGCCGGGTACTGCTGAGAAATGGATTCCTTGGCATAGTGGTGCTGGCAGCGCTGGTGACTGGCATCGCTGACGCTGCAGCTGCTGCAGCCGCCATGTAGGTGTACGGGTAAGGGAAGAGCCCTCCAAAAGTGGGCATCGGGATCCCCTGCAAGAGACAAGACAGTCTTT
The DNA here is from genome assembly GCF_062004578.1 of Staurois parvus. NCBI lineage: Eukaryota > Metazoa > Chordata > Amphibia > Anura > Ranidae > Staurois > Staurois parvus. The sequence goes on along the minus strand of NW_028317968.1, from coordinate 8,128,692 downwards.
AATACTCTGGACACAAACCATCATTTCCTATTTCAGATGGCACTGTAATGGGTTAATGTTATCTAACGATTTACATTAGTGCAGGAAGGTCTTCAGTCTGAAACTTTGTACCTCCATAACATAAAAGATATACCAATCTGACAAAATATATATACCATGTAATATACAGGACATAGCTGAAGCTAGCTGAGCACAGTCAAGTGTAACAGACTGCAAAGAGAAATGGAAGAGAAGAACTCTGTTCTGGCTTACTACTATTATGGCTTACATAAAGAAAATAATAACAGTAATAAAGATAATAATAATAATAATAATAATTTAGTATTATTAATACAACAACAATAACAAGAACAACGAAAAATAAGAATAATGCATAATGAATAATAATAATAATAATAAATATTTGTTGAAATACTCTACCCAAAGAAATAATATTCTCAAAAACTGCCAAAAATAACAGTTGGGCTCAAAATGTAGGTAATTTCAAATCAGCCTTCAATAGAAGATAACAAACTGATCGATATAGGGCTCTCCTAGTCCTAAATGTAGCCAGGGATAGCACCCAGCTATGTATCTGCAAAATCAACAGTCCCACTGGACTTGCAGAGAAATGGAAGAATCAATAGGACCACCACTGGGATCCACCTCTGAAAAGCTTCATCTCAGGTTCACTCAACTAGAAGGATGAAATGGTTACTCAACTTTTTTTTTCTGCCAAATACTTCATCTGAGCCATATTTCTAGTTTACTGTGAAAGGCCAGTAAAGAGGCAAGACAAGTACATTTCCTACCTTGCTCTGTTGAGACCAAAAAGTTAGAATTGGGGTGCTAATTTCCTTTGCCTTTATAAAAAATATTTTAATGAATTCATCATAAGTAAATGTTCCCATAGATGGAGCTTTCCTGAGACTGTGACCAAAAGGAAAGAATTGGGGTGCTAATTTCCTTTTTCCTTTATGAAAAATATTTTTATGAACTCATCATAAGTAAATGTTCCCATAGATGAAGCTTTCCTGAGACTGACCACAGGGAAAGAATTGGGGTGCTAATTTCCTTTGCCTTTATAAAAAAATATTTTAACGAATTCATCATAAGTAAATGTTCCCATAGATGGAGCTTTCTTGAGACTGTGACCAAAAGGAAAGAATTGGGGTGCTAATTTCCTTTGCCTTGTTAAAAAAAATATATCAAT